>NC_059502.1:10624220-10936330 GCF_914767665.1 Harmonia axyridis | reverse complement strand
GGCATGGTACAATGTCAAGGACTAAACGAAACTCGAGTTCTTCGTTTACAATGGTCGTAGCAAACCTATAATCAGCAAGCCGAATTCTTGTCCATGAAATCAATGTTTCTTTGTCTTGTCGAAAGTTCTGATCCATAACTGAGCGTTCTGAATTACGTTTTTCCACTCTTATCAAGATCGAACACGGTATACGTCCATTTAAAACATCAAGGCTCATGTGATTGTGTAATTGTTACTTTTGGTCATTATGAAAAAGCTCAATTAGTCCGTGTTTTGTTAGTACTTTTCGAACGACAATTTTTCTTAATACGACACGCCACCTGGGACTTTACCTAGACCGAAATTAACCGATAAAATCAAATCGACCTAATTGTAATGGCGAGGAATTAAGAACGCTATAGTGAATTCAAATGAGTTTCTATGGATTTAATTTCATGTATTTCTGAACCGACAATGGCTTTTGTTTGGGAATTATGTTTCATGGCTTTGATGGATTGCTGCTTGGATAAAAATATACCGTTAATTTGGAATGAATTATTTTATTCTTTTTCATATTTTCCTGATTGGAAATACCACTCTGTGGATATCGTTTCGAGTGCATCATGGAGTAATATCTAAACATAGATAGAGGGAGTATACGCAATTTTTACATCCCCAACATGGTTAGATTACGTTGTCATATTCTGATGTATTTTCAAATCCACAACTTTACTATATCGTTAAGAATGTATATTATATTGAATGAAAAATATTTATTCGAGTGGTTCCCGATTAAATATGCAAATTTGAATATTTGGAATCCGATATTTTCCTAATTTTCGAATTTATAATAAGCATAATATTTATTATATTCTGTTTCTACCTTCTGAAATCCAAGGTTTGGCAACGTTTGCCCTTCTAGTGTCATCGGTTCTTTCACGTCGTTTGGCGCGCTTGAAGTTTGTTTTCTGAATTCCGATATATTTAGGTATTTATTTTAATATATTTTGAGTTAATATAAAACGACGGTCCACTATGGGACAAAAGAAATGCGTTCTTTGTGGAGAAACTCGCGAATTGAGTGAAATATCTTATGACTGATATGTTTTCTTTTTCGCGCGCTTCATGTCAAAATTGGTAGTTCATGTTTGGGACAAATTTGCTTACTGAAAATGACATATGCTCCCTTTATCTCTGTTTATTACTCTGAGATCCTTGCCAATCAACAGAAATGAGTTTTCAATCGTTGATTTGTCGATCAAAATTTGTACTCTCAATTAGCTACAATGAAATCGTCTGTTTACGTCACTTGAACGGGCCCAGCTCATTCTCTTAATTGGAGATAAAGTAAGAGGAAAAATCTGTGTAACAAATTAATAAATTTAGCAGTCGACACGCCGTTGGAGCTTTCCAGAGAATGATTGCGCCTTAATTACTCCAATAAATAATTGTGACAACACAGATCCAGACTCAATAATTTATATTGCCGTTTCATTGTGGACTTTATTGCTAGTACAGTTTTCCAACTTATATTTTAAGCGACAATAACATCGAAAGTCTCTTAACCAGTTGAATTTATTAAGTAGAACGCTTATAATAAATGTTGGTACACAGGCACACACCTAGGCAATCATTGTATTTGAGGATCAGTTTCGTTATTCTTTCACGGGTTATTCACAATGGTATGCCAACCGATATAAATGTCAATTAAAACGTCAATCTATTGATTGGATTCAGTAACTTTCCAAAATAAAGCCTGTTAATTGTTGGTGGAAGTTGTGAGGTGAAAGTGTTGCTCATTCTCTCTTCCTGAAGAAATAAAACGACGGTCAAGGATGAGTCAGACACAAGATTTATCTCAACATAATGTATTTATAGGTTACGCAAAAAGGATGGCAATTTAATGAGAATACGTTTGAATGTACATTACCGTACAACTTTGCTTCCGCCGTTTTTTTCCGAATTTCAAAGTTTTATTGTAAAAAACTGGTAATACATTCATCATTCAAAGTATTGTCCATCACTGGCCACTACTTTCTACCATCTTTTGAACGAAAACACAACCGTCAGAGCTCTTTTTATTTTTCATGATGTTTTTGCCTTATTGAATCCTTTTTTGAATACTAGATTCGATGATTTGCAGTCCCATATGTGTTGGTATCCTCTTAGTGACCAATTTCCCTTAGAATCACTTCAGATAATTCCTAAAAAAAAACACATACATTCAATCCTCAGAGCTCTTTTTATTTTTCATGATGTTTTTGCCTTATTGAATCCTTTTTTGAATACTAGATTCGATGATTTGCAGTCCCATATGTGTTGGTATCCTCTTAATGACCAATTTCCCTTAGAATCACTTTAGATAATTCCTAAAAAAAACACATACATTCAATCCTCAGAGCTCTTTTTATTTTTCATGATGTTTTTGCCTTATTGAATCCTTTTTTGAATACTAGATTCGATGATTTGCAGTCCCATATGTGTTGGTATCCTCTTAGTGACCAATTTCCCTTAGAATCACTTTAGATAATTCCTAAAAAAAAACACATACATTCAATCCTCAGAGCTCTTTTTATTTTTCATGATGTTTTTGCCTTATTGAATCCTTTTTTGAATACTAGATTCGATGATTTGCAGTCCCATATGTGTTGGTATCCTCTTAATGACCAATTTCCCTTAGAATCACTTTAGATAATTCCTAAAAAAAAACACATACATTCAATCCTCAGAGCTATTTTTATTTTTCATGATGTTTTTGCCTTATTGAATCGTTTTTTTGTATACTAGAATTGAAGATTTGCAGTCTCATACGTGTCGGTATCCTCTTAGTGACCAATTTCCCTTGGAATCACTTTAGATAATTCAGTATTCCCTGTCCGTCCTGCATGGCCGTACGACAAGCATTTATACACAATTCTACCCCGTACTCCCCTGTACTTAAACTTCAATTTATCGCTCGTAACCGACTTGCCTCCCTCTTGAATAGAGGGTGTCCACACGACAACTGCTTCATTTCTTCCCCAAGTGTTCTTCAGATCTAGTGCGTGACAAAGTTCGCGTGTCTATCGGTAATTAAGAAGGTAATCATTCCGAATTGTCATTAGTTGTATTAAACCGTACCGTTGAATTCGCTAATTTGGGCAGGTGCCCGCTTGTTTTTCATCCTTGATGGATTTCTGTTCAACAGACTGTGATTATGCTTCCTCCTGGTCATTCTGTGGTCTTTTTGCTACTAGTTTTTACTACAACTCTTTTGCATATGATTAGTGAATCAATTTATCTCGGTAGTCCTGAGCGAAACTCAGATTAATAAACATAGATAGAGGGAGCAAATGTCATTTTCAGTGAGCAAATTTTGTCCCCAACATGAACTATCAAATTTGACATGAAGCGCGCGGAAATGAAAACATATCAGTGATACGATATTTCACTCAATTCGCGAGTTTCTCCACGAAGAACGCACTTCTTATGTCCACTAGTGAATCGACGTTTCATATTAACTCAAAATATAGTAAAATAAATACCTAAATATATCAGAAATTCAGAAAACAAACTTCAAGCGCGCCAAACGACGTGAAACAACCGATGACACTAGGAGAGCAAAAGTTGCCAAACCTTGGATTTTAGCAGGTAGATACAGAAAATAATAAATATTCTGCTTATTATAAATTCGACAATTAGGAACAATATCGGATTCCAAATATTAAAATTTGCATATTCAATCGGGGATCTCTCAAACAAATATATTTCATTCAATATTTCAATATAATATACATTCATAACGATATAGCAAAATTGTGGATTTGAAAATGTATCACAATCCGACAACGTAATCTAACCATGTTGGGGACATGTGAAAAAAAATACCTTACTGTAACTAATCAGAACACAAAATCAAGACAAAATTTCCCTCGATATTTCTGCTACGTTAACAATGACAGAAGACTTTCAAGTTCAATGACGAAGATTCTGAGCTCAAGGTTTCTTGCAGTTTCTTTTAATCTTTTGTGATTACCTTTGAGTTGATGTTATGCATCCTTTATACTGAGGTGATCAGCTTGATATTCAACTTGAAGCTTGATATTGCTATTTCGAATTACTCATCACCAGTGAGACAAACCTTTGAAAGTTACAGACATTGTGACGAAATAA
The DNA here is from genome assembly GCF_914767665.1 of Harmonia axyridis. NCBI lineage: Eukaryota > Metazoa > Arthropoda > Insecta > Coleoptera > Coccinellidae > Harmonia > Harmonia axyridis. The sequence goes on along the minus strand of NC_059502.1, from coordinate 10,932,199 downwards.
CAGATTGGCCGATTCGAAGAACTAGCGCTCAAAAAGACAATAGCTTATTTTCAGAATAGTTCTTCATTGAAACAAGAATGCAAGGCTCTGAATGATTCTCACAATTAAATTGTTCAATTAGGTATCATTCATTGTATCAATCACTTTCACTCCTGATAAAACTTATTATTTCTATCCTAGAGAGAATTACTTGCTAAACATTTGTACACAAAAACTCTACCCAAAGCTTCACCATCATTAGTTTCACCTCGAGTAAGTGAACATCCTGAACTTTTTTTTCGCTTCATTTGTTTATCGCAAAAAATGAAGCAAAACGTAGCAATTAACTGGTTACTGCCAGTAACGTACTACTTGGTTGTAGTAAGCTGGAAACGTGAAGCCATAAAGATGGTATAGACAATTCCATGTAATTAACGAGAAGCAGTTTGCACTTTAGGTACTTGCTGCTAACTTACTCTACTTGGATATTGTCGAATGACTCCACCATTGTATTGGTTTATGACTTGTTTCTTACCGTACCTTCTTTTCCCTTGCCACTTCGATGTGAAGAATGGGTTATAGGTGTTCCTTACATAGATGCGAAACCAATAAATCATGCTAGTGAGATGGGAAAATTTCAAGACGGAATGATAATATACTTGAGTGCCACAGAGACGAAAATGAAAGTAGAGATGTTGGTTTTTCTTGCCTTTTCTTGTTGATAGGTTTTGAGTTATGCTTGAGAAAAATGTATCGATCGATCAGGAGTAGGAAGTAGGAAGGCTTGGTTTGATTTTTAAGCTATTTGGCTTGAGCTTGATTTGATTTCAAGTCAAGCTCAAGTTAAGTAGTAGTTTTTCAATCTCAAGTCAAGTATTTATTTATTAAGTTCTTGAATCATACCAAGCTACTTGATTTTTACCAGTTTTATTGTGTAATGTCACATCAATAAAAAAATGATGAAATGAGAAGGAACCTTGCAAAAAACACTTTTATTTATTGAACTTATTGTACGAAAGAACCGAAAATATCAAATTCTTTGAAATAGAAACATGAAATAAATCATAACAAAATAAAAATAATAAGAAAATGAATTTTCTTAATATTGAGAAACCTCCAGGCTTTGTTTGATTTCATAATTTTCCATCCAGGATCTAAGACACATGAGGCATTCTATAGATTTGTGGCCTAACCTATTGCGGGTTTTTGTAACTGTAAAAGCAGTACTGGAAAATTGTCTTTCTACAGGAGCTGAACATGCTGGCGTTGATAAAAAATCCTTTGCCATTTTGGCCAAGTTTGGAAACATATTTCTGAAACTACCAAAATCTACCAATAGATTTCATAGAAATGTGGGAAAACTACTAAGAAAGTCACACTGGCGAATGCTTCAGTCTCTCGGCGCTCGAGGAATCCCCTCATTTAGTCTAAGCGTGCACGAGATTGCAGAAATAATTGCCGTGCGACGCGTGCATATCAAGCTCAAGTAATATCAAGAAGCTTGATATCAAGTCAAGTAATAAATATCTAAAATCAAGTCAAGTCAAGCTCAAGTATGTAATTTTTCACGAGCTTAATGTTCAAGTCAAGTAGTTGGTTAAAATGTCAAGCTACTTGGCTTGATGAATCCCTAATCGGGGGAATCATCTAGCAATCGAACTCTAAAGGTTTTTTGGGAAATTGAATTAAAATCTCAAAAAACAATTTCTTGATCAACTGTGAGTGAAACAAATTGAAGATCCACACGAAGAACTCATTTATAAAACACAAAAATATTTTTTGATTTAAAATAATTTTGTTGAGAACAATGTTACAGTGCAGAAAATATGTGTGTTTGTGGATTTGACATATTTGTGTCAATGTGTAAAAATTCTTTTCCTCGACTTGATCAAAAACAATACGAATTGACCTGTTTCGAGAATTGATCGCTTCTGGAGTCCTCCTAACATAATTAAAGAAAAAATCACGCACATCCAGACGCTGTAAAAATTTCTATAATAAACCATTCGCGTTTGTCATTAATTCCGTAATATTTTCCATTGCTAAAACCTCTTAATAGCAGCATTTTCTGCACGCAAGTTCCTAGTAATTTGCCTAATTTATATTTATTAGATTATTCCAAATTAAACCCGAGATTGGAGGAATTAATTTTTTTTAATAGTGGCATTAAATGTTGGATTGTCTTCGTTTGCGGAGGTTGGATTGTTGATAATAGTTTCAATATTATCCGCATTCGGTTGTAGACTTCATTATTATCAGGTAATAAGTTGTACTCGCCATTTAGAAAGTTCAGCATAATCGTGGTCTATTATTTCTGTAATTTGGCATCGTTTAAGTTTTTTTCTCCAATACGGCAATTCAGTAAATTGAATTCAACGTTTTGTCTACACTCGCAGACTAAAGATCTTCCTTTGAGTTTTTCGTATTCCAACACTTTCTCTTTTTGATAAGATTATATTAATTAAGTGTTTATAGAGATTGATTCAATGATACTCATTTATATCCTGTATTTTACTATTAATTGTCAAAATTTCATAAAATTCTGACATTATTTTCTAGATATCAGATACAAATGAAGAGAATTTAGAGAAGTCTTTTTTACCTTCCGATTAATGTAAACTGAAACATTGTCCATAAGAAAATTACATATTAATAAAAATATCCCGGTCCACATCAAATATGCAATTAATTACAACATCTAGTCATTATCCACGTCCATCAAAGGTAATTAGGTAATTAATACTCTCAAATGAAGTCTAACATCCTGAGAAAACCAAACTCAAAAAGTTCCACTGAAAATCGAGCTTCGATGAAAATTACACATTACATGTGTTCCGATGCCAGCTGTATAATTTTCCTGTCAATATTTGTTACATAAATAATTCATGCCAGTCTGAGACTATCTGTGAAGTTCAATAATTGATCAACACATTATGTGCTGCATTAGTAGTTTTAAGTAAACTCTGTAAGTGAGAGACAAATTATTGATGGTGTACTCTTAGGTATAATTACTAAAGAGACAATTCAATTTTCATCAATAATATATAAAGGCGGACCACTATACTGGGTATATGGCATGAAGAAATATTACCTGGTCTGCTGAATAAATTATCATTGGTGTGTTATGCCCTCGTTAAATCTTGAAAAATCATTAGTACAAACAGCATTATACCGATATTAGGTTAAATGAAAATATTCATTGCGTTAGTACACCGGATTCACCTCAGTTTTTTCATTTAGCTATTCAGAAATTTGAATACCATATGGTTTTATAAGGTATTGAGAATATTCGAGCAAAACGAGATTGGAACTGGTTATAAATTTTCAAGCATTTATAAAATTATTAGCACTTTCATCGATCAGCTTTTTTGATCGGCCGGTTCTGTAGATCTTATCTTTTCGTACGGCAGCTTCGGCCTTAATTTTATCTGCTGCTAAATGCTGTTCTATTTGGTTTCATAGTGTTCATCTTCATAAAATTGATGCACAGCATAATGTTTCTATGAGAATTATCAGTGAAACTATCAACTCGACATTGGTTACCAGTACTATAACATATACTTCCGCTTCATATTCTTTGAATAAATTTCATTTTTACCCGAACTTTTCTCCAATTGTATCTTACCTCCCTAGATACTGGAACTGCCAGATAAAAGTCACGTGAATCTTTGTGGATTAATACTTTCCTTTAATATAATGAAAGTGACCAGGAAATTTGGCGTTAGGAATGGAGTTCTTGTAATGTCTTCAATAGATGTCGAATCGTTGATCCTTCAGAGGAAGTTCTAGGTTCCAAATCTTTTTTTGGATACTTTAAATCGACTTAGGACTAGTCATGGTCTTCAAATGGAGATCTATTGAAAACCGAATATGTGAGTGGCGTAGAAGAAACCATTGACCACTCAGTAATTATTGTCGAATTTATAAATTCCATGGTGGTTTTTTCAAGTGTTTTATGTCATTTATTAATATTGAAATTATGTTCCACCAAGTAATGAGCGACAAATCAATTCCAAATAGGAGAAACTATCAACATTACAACCTTTTTTGGTGGGCAGTGTATCCATATCGAAACTGGTTAATTTAATTGTTTCGTATCAATCAAAAAACTATGGATTTAAATTAATGACCGAGTTGTCTTTCAACTTACGTCAAATATTTGCCATAAAACAATCTTTGGTCATGGACAAAACCTCACCAATTGATTGTGTTAAGTGGTTATTATGTTTTGCGAATTATATTTAATAAAGAGTTCCATTGAAAAATTAATTATTTTTGTCATTCTGGACGTTGGATTTGAGTTGAATCCCGTCCCAGCTATATTCATTACAACTCTGATTTTTCCCCTGTCCTTCTCAATGATACCTCAGAGAAATTCTCACGGCATACATATTCATATGTACCGTTTCTTCATACTCATTAGAAACAAGTGACAAAGGACCTTCTTCGACAGCTTTTGTTATACCCCATCACCCCTTCAAATGGTTCATAACTGGAGCCGTTAGAAAATCAGTGTCTCTGTCCCTAAAGGTATTTTCACACGTCGAGCCTAGCCTACCTTAAAAGTTCATCTATCACGAGGTATGCAGTTGACCTATTTGAAAAAATAAAAGCGGTGTTGAGGCACCTGGTTTGTTATTTCAGGTCTGGCTGTCCCTTCTGAATAGCCCCTGTCGAGTCGTTCCCCTATTTGACCGCTTGTAGTCGGTATATTCGGTGGTTTACTACCCCATTCACCAACTGACCATTCACATCGGGTAAGAGGAAGAGAGGGCATAGAGCGAGTACGATTTTATCTATTGTTATCTATGAAACCAAGGTTGGATCGGTTTTGAGATCGCTCTTTTCAATTCTGTTGGCATCTTTTCTTTGCCCATGTTCCTGTATCGGCATCCTTGACAATTTCAACGGGTCTTACATTAATGTTATCAGAATTGCTTAACTGATTTAAAGTCACTTCAATTTTTTTTTAATTTCGATGTTTGTTGTCAATCTGTGAATGAATTAGTGGTGAGCAAATTTTTCTTTATGAATATTTCAAGTCTCTTGGTGTTTTCTTTCAGTCATAAAATTCTGACATTATTTTCCAGATATTAGATACAAATGAAAAGAATTTAGAGAGAAGTCTTTTTTACCTTTCGATAAATGTAAACTGAAACATTGTCTATAAGAAAATTACATATTAATAAAAATATCCCGGTCCACATCGAATATGCAATTGATTACAACATCTAGTCATTATCCACGTCCATCAAGGGTAATTAGGTAATTAATACTCTCAAATGAAGTCGAACATCCTGAGAAAACCAACATGTTTATGAAATATACAGCATTTCATTTTATTACAAATTGTAGTTCGTCAGTGAGATTTATATTTCAAATATTTTCAGCCGAATTATATCTACTGTTCTATTTCATAGCACGAGTAGCTGAATAGTCCAAATAGGTTTTAAATTACTATTTAAAAAGACTTGTTCTATTCGTTGGCATACTCGTCGATTAGAATCTTAATAACGATAAATCTTCGATGAAAAAAATATTTTACTAAATATGCAAATCAATTCTGAAATATTGAATAATTAGAACTTATTATCATACAACCAATGACCTATGACGTCATATTTGCTGTGAACATTTTTTTTTTCGCAATTTCGTTCTTTTACGTTGAATATTTTTTTTTGACTTTCTTTCTGTATGCTTGTCGTTTGAGAGTCTGACAAATTCATTTTTCAATAGTCAGATTAAAAAAAAATTGAGGCAATTGAAACTGAATTCAAAATTCAGATTGCTATAAAAATAATTGAGTGAATCAAAATCATCCTTACATTGTAATACGAAATAATAATAAGTTCATTACGTAGATAGTTACATCAAAATGATCTTCAGTAAAAAAACAGTTGCATTAATAAGTGAAAGAACGTTTTCGTATATGGCACTGAATTTCACTTTTTGATTAGTATTTTCTTGAGAAATATTTGAACAGGTTGAAAATATTCACTTCATGTTGGGGTCAGTGAACATAAATGAATTATTAGAATTATTATTAAATATCCAATTGAATCTTGTTTTCCTATTATTAGAATATTATTTATATTCAGTTCAGCACCCGACTTGAAAAAGCTACAGTGTAGCGAAACAATTGTCGTCATCAATAAATTTTGTGGAAATCAGCATTGTATTATTATTTATTATTTATATGTTTTTCATAGGAATTTTCTTTTTCAGGAGATATCCTGAGACGGACAATAAATTTATTTGAAGCGTGAGGAAGAGAATGAAAAAATTACATCATAGGTAAGTAAAAAATTTACTGCATATCTTCAATAACACTCACAACAATATTACACATACGATTTACATCTGAAACAAATTAAAAAACAATTCAGCTTCCAGCTAAATGTTTTGCTTTTTGGGTTTCTCCTATCCTTGATTTCAGAGAAGTGAATAAATACTTGACACTTTTTCTCTCTCTCATTTCGTCAGAGACATCATTGTTTCAAAATGTGTTTGGTTATTCAACTGAAATCTTCATAATCATCTGACCTCATGAGCAGGTATTTAGCACCCATTACATCTTTCCAATTAATACCACAACGTGTTAATTTCCAGTGGCGCCGGACTGAATAAACTCCATTTTATGTAAAGCTTCTCTCATAATTTCTACAATACGTCTGGAAGCATAGTTTGAACAAAATGTGATTAGTATTCATCAAGAGAAAAATTGAGGTTAATATTCTTAATATCCCGACTCCAATTTTAAGCGGCGACACTGGAAAGTTGAGCAACCGTTAATTTTTAACACATTTAAATTTCTGTACACACATTTCCTTATTAGGATCTCAAGTAAGTAATTGTAATTATAAAATTAGCGAACAAAATAGACATGACGTTTTGTTGAATTGTATTGGGAAAGTGAATTGAGATTTTATTTTTATTACTTACATCATCTCAAGCTTTGGATATATGAGTTTACGGTTAATATATTGTCTGATTGTTGACGATGAACAGAAGTTTCTAATTATGTAGTTAAACAGATTTTATGACAAGGATTCTATTGTAAACTTTTTACACCTTTGTGTACCTGTCGCTCACTTGATATTTTAAATAATGAGAATCAATCAACGTGATGACAGCAATTTTTAAGGGGTTTTTATAAATTATACGTAGTGAATCGAAGCATTTGGTTTCCTGTTTCTCTTTTGAAGAAATGATATTTTTAATTTTGTCCTTTAAAATTCAGGCTTTAGAATAGAATGAAAATCTGCATTTGGATGTAAAATAACAACTTTAAGCCAGGTGCAAAATTTTATGTTGATCGCACACCCAAAACCATAGAAAATTCAAACAGAATATCGAAAAAAACCTCTCCAAAAAGTACGTAACCGATGCAGTTGAAATTTTGGAGGTTCCTATGAAGTAATAATTTCAAGCTCCTTGCAGAATTTCAAGCTGATCACGCCTCCAGATTAATAGAAAATTCAAGAAGAATATAAACAAGAAATACCTCAAATATTTTCGTGATTGCAAATCCAATCGATTTGAGCTTTGGCGTGTATATATAAAAAAATCATTTCAAGTTTCGTGCAAAATTTCGTGTTAATAGCGTCATTAAAACCAATGACAACCGGGTAGAATATCGAAAAGAAATTACTCAATAATTTCGTTAATAACATACGACCTAGTTGACATTTTGCAAGTGAATATAAAATAGCAATTTTAAGCTTTATGCAGAATTTTGTGTTGACCGCTTCATCAGAATCCTAGAATATTCAAGCGGAATATCAAGTTATGTGGTATCCAAGGGTGTATGAATGACGAACGTACAAAAGTTCTTGACTTCAAGTCAGTGTTTTTCTTATTTAAATTGTTATTGTAAATTGGTTGCGTACAAAAACGATGGAATATTCCAAAGTGTTTTCTTGTAGGAACTTTAAGTTTCTCTGAATCGACTAGAAACTCGTATATACTTATATTGTAACGACGCATTTACATAATTCCAACTTATAACGAAAAATGTGAGTCCTTTTGAGCAATAACCAACGCAAAATTTTTAGGATCCTGTTTTATCGCCTTCGTATACGAGAACATCAAAGATTATAGAGTTTATACTCCTCTATTTCCATTAGATATTCTATAAAATCTCCGTATTCTGGACTCAACTATATATTTAATTATGGAAACATATTCTGAGACATCGTTTTATGTCTCACCTTTGCGGTTCTAATGAATATTAATATGTTCATCACTGTGAAATTTCATCTTGCAAAACATATCGTAACTTATCAAACGTGTTTTGTAATTCGCACTAAAAACTCAAAACGATACAGGTGGCTTCTATGTCTCGGGTAACATCGTTCCGATTGACCAATTAGTCAGAAAGATCTTGGAAAACTGATTCCACAATTATTGAATATGAACTGGTTTTATTTTAGTTTCTTTCGCGATATTCCCATTTCATAACAGTACCGATAACGATGATGAACGTTACTAATTGAAAGGTATTTTTTCAATCTGAAGCGTTTTGTACCTTTATAGTCTCCTGCAACCATGGCGCATTGCTCCATATACACAGGGTTGTCCAGATTTTAGTTCGATAACTTTGTTGGCGTCGGATAGATCAACTCTTCTCATGAAAAAAGTTCATATAAACATATATCCTAACAAGCTTCGTTTTAGAGATACAGGGTGTTCTAGTTTGAAGAAAAAAACAATGTTTTACTTATAACTCCAGTATTATTACATTAATTGTTTCAATTTTTGGGTATTGAAGACTAGATTGTCATGTTTCGAATTAGGAAAATGTTTCCTGGCAAAATCATCCAGTTGCGTAGATATAGGGGTACGATGTTCCTTTTCCTATTGATAATCTACCCCACTGTCTTTTTTCGACAAAATTATTTCATTTTTGAAATCAACGGAGCTTTAATATAAAGAAGGCTTATTATTGTTTCATTGAAAATACAACTTTTCATTCTCTTGTGTTTTCTTCATATCAAGCTTCGTTTTCGAGATATGACAATACTGTCACTGTCAGCTGGTCTTCAAAGGTGTTTTTCCTGGAAAAGAAAGATAGATATTTAGAAAATACAGGAGACCAGAAAGTTGTATTGTTAGTTGCTCAATCTTGAATCATTTTAAAAAATTACAAAAAGTCAGTGGCGTACCGTTTGCCCCTAATATTGTTGGCTTTTGTGCTCACTGAGACGCCACTGGACTTAATAATTTCAATCTAGTTAGGGCCAAATAAGCATCTCACCATTTCAAATAGCTTCACCAAATTTCAACAAAATTGGTCAGTATGTTCGATAATAATGTCTGATACAGACGTTTGCAGCTTTGATATTTTGGTTGAAATTTCATTTCATATTTTACTTTTGCACGGATATTTCGGTCATCACTAGAAATATATATTTTCTCCGATTGACAGCAAATATTGCTGTCACTCTCCATGATATAAATAGATCCGATATTTTTTCAGAAAATTATCAGATATTTCATAAGTTGTCAAATTATAATTATCATGGACATATACCTACATTTCCATAACAACCAACCATTACAAAAATTGCGATTTGTATTAAATTTCATTTAAATTTATCTACTACGGAAAAAATAAAAAGATTGTGAAAATTGCAATAATTTGCAAATACAATATCATCCTACATGTATCATTATGAACAATCGAAGAAAAAATTATATATTCAACTCGGCAGCAAAGTAAATTGACTGCCTTGGCTGAATTCTTAACCTAGCTACTACGCTCGGCTATGAACTATCAGCCGCGGCAGTCAATCTACTACTTTGCTGCCTAGTAAAACAAATAACTATTTTCAGTAATGATCAAAGAGAGAATGATGGGTTCGGCAAATTCTCATGAAAATCCTATAAAATCAGAAAATAGAGACTTATCGGAGATCGCAGTAACGGAACTACGATATAAAATCCCCAATAACGCATAATGGTCAAGTTGCATCACGAAGCGGAGCCTGCAAAACGCCATATTTCACGCGTTAGATCACACAAACGCCGAGAACAAACTTATCGAGCGAGATTTTCTTCAGTTTGTGACATTAAGTTGTCTAGCTTGGTATTTCCAACATATTCATAAAAGGTCATGTACACGTTGCAAGTCGCATAAAATGTCTTCATTATCCGCGGCGGTTTCGATATTTGTTTTTTAATTGCGAATTAAAAATTGATTCCCAGGAGCTGATTATATTGTCCGAGAGAATGGGATTTATTTGACGTTTCTTTGACAGGATCAGCCGTGAAATGTTCTGATTGATTTCAAACCGCGACTTCGTATGTGTTGAAAGTAGGTTTATAAGCGTTGCAGGAAACATTCAGAAAATGGCGTGACTCATGGGACTACTTTGTCATATAAGATTCATCCTTGTTGAGGCAGCTTTCATGCATACCAGCATATCGCATTGAAAATTGATTCGGTACGGGAATTTGAAATTTATGGATACTGCGATCCATCACAATGCACATCATTGAAAAGTTATCACATATCAAATGAGATATTTTTCAAATTATTGTCGTAAATCATTCAGTGAAACCTACTGAAAATATACAAAGTAGAGATTTTCAATTGGCATAAATGTTGCTCAAGAAAATAGCAATCACAAAAGTTAAATTCTAAGAGGCGTTTATAATGAATGATCTTTTAGGCAACGTGATGTCATCAGTGACGTCACATAGAAGTATAAATAATCGATTTATCATACGTACACCTACTGCATCTACCATTATTCATGGTGTTTTTGTTAGAGGGGCCTTCCCTAAATAAAAAATCCAAATATCCAACCCCAAACAAAACGTGCCAGAAAATAGCGTTGTGATGACGGTGATTCAATTGAAAATATTCAAATGATAAGAGTATGGGTACCTACCTTAGAAGCGGTGTCGTGTGGCTTTATTATATACAAGGTAGAATATCCGCATATACACCTATAATTTCACCGCATGAAATGCTATGGTACCACCAGAAAGACGTTCTCTTTCATTCCCTGTGTGCAAGAACACGCTTCCAACCACCCTTGAACGTGGCGCTTTACAATAATAATATGCGATATGAATATTAAAGGCAACAGATGGATCATTTCAATATCAATACGAGCATGAAAACTTAATTTCCTTATAGTGGAAGTAGTGCAGGGATTGAGCTCGTGTTTGTTGACTACATGTTGTTGATAATTTATGGTACGAGAGAAGAAGAGATATTTACATTTATTTACGAGAATTGATTCACATAACGATTTTATGAATTGGTTTTTTTGTTTATTAGGGGTAATTATAATCAATTCAGTTTGTAGAAACTTTCATTATGGTTTCGAGTTGGACAGAAGCTGTGGTTTTTCACATTTTTCATTAATCTATTATGATTTTAGATTTCATAATCTATTTATGCACTGTGTCCGTGAAGTATGGAACCAATTCATTTTTAGCTAAACAGGCCATTTTAAGAAATAATTCTGAAACACGTCAATTTTTTATTTTAATTTACCGTATTTTAAAATGATAATCTAATATACAGGGTGAATTACTTTCGAGTAATGATGTCACCGTAATTTTTTTTAATGGATACCCCCATTTTGTCTCAATTTTCCGATTACTCTAGCTGAGCTGATTCCAAACATGTATCACATGTTGATTCCAATTGGTACAGGGTGGACAAAAATACAATAGTTTTGTGTGTGCTCATAAAGTAACGCGCAACATTCTTTATCAGTTAAATTAACAATATTATCAAAAATACTTACTATCTAGCGGCAATTGGTTTGAATGCAACAACCTGTAGTTTGTTACATTTTTAGATTAATAAAAATGAGCTGTTTCCAAACATGTTTAGTACTTGTGGTCTAACAGACAGAATATGAAAGAAATTATTTCTTATTTTTATACATTTTTATTAATCTAAAAATGTAACAAACTACAGGTTGTTACATTCAAACCAATTGCCGCTAGACAATGAGCATTTTCGATAATATTGTCAATTTACTAATAAAGAATGTTACGCGTTACTTTATAAGCACACACAAAACTATTGTATTTTTGTCCACTCTGTACCAATTGGAATCAACATGTAATACATTTTTGGAATCAGCTCAGCTAGAGTAATCGGAAAATTGAGACAAAATGGGGATGTTCCATTTGAAAAAAATGATGGTGGCGTCATTACTCGAAAGTAATTCATCCTGTAAATCAGATTATTATTTTAAAATACGGTAAATTAAAATAAAAAATTGACACGTTTCAGGATTATTTCTTAAAATGGTCTGTTTAGTTAAAAATGAATGTGTTCCATACTTTACGGACACAGTGTACATATAACTAAATATTAAAGACTAGAACCTCCTCAAAGAAACTGGTTCTGAAGTGAATGTTGTTTTTTTTATTTTAACTGTATCTACGTTAAAATCCTCAGATGTTCCCAAAGATTGGTAATTGACTCTAAATTTTGTTTTTATAAATATATAAATATTTTTGTACTTCCACAAAAATGAGTGAAAATATTCGTTTCTGTATGGCAGATTTGTTCAGAAATTTAATTTTTTTACATTCTGCAAAAAGCAAAACATTATTGAACGATATTTAGGGGAAAAAGAAGTTCTTTATTGCACTAGTGCAATAAAGTGTTTATTGCACTCATCTGTCATTCTACTTCAACGTGCTGTCACCAATTGTTCATTCACTTTCAACATTGAGGGTAAAAATAAAGTTTGAGTTAAATTGTTCGTAACGTATTAGTTCCTGTTTCAATGCAAATCGATATTAATCATAAAGTATTCAAGTTGCGCTTTTCATTTTCCTACACCTAGTGCCGCACCTCAATAAATGATTTTTTGCTTTTTGCATGAACGTAGAAAAAATGTTGTATGCAACTCGTGCAAAAATTGTTTATTGCACTCGACGTGTTGTCCATCTCGACCTAACGGCCTCGTCGGACAATTTCACGTCGAGTGCAATAAACATTCACTTTTTGCACTTGTTGCATAAATAACTATTAATCGTTTAATTCGTCTGCCCCTACAAGTATATTTCATTTATTTATTTTCGTCATTAAATGATCCAAATTATCAGAATGAAAAACTTGTGTTGTAGAATCTCGGATATGCAGAATCTTCATTCTTTTTCGCCTTCTCAGTCGACCGACTGCATCGATCCGACGATAATGGCCGGAATAGTGTAAAAATTTCACGAAATCACAAAAGGAGCCAAAAAACAAGTATAATCACCTTCCATAATTAGGCTGACTCGGTGTGGGAATCGGTAATTATTGTGTACCTTGTCGGCACAAGGCAATCTTCCATCGATTTCTGTCCGACCGAAGACATAGAAGTGAATTGTACGACTATAGTTGGCGCCGAAACTGACCCAGGACGAACAATCTGAGAAGTAACACGTAATTATGAAATTTTTTCGTCGAACACTCTCCAACCCTCCGGTTTGGGGACCAATTATCAGGTTTCCTCAGTAATCAACCCATGATAATTTGGGGTTGATTTATAGATTTCGGTATTTTTATGTACCGTAGTTGAAATGGGATTTTTCTCATTTTATCCATACCAATAATGAAGTAATAGAAGCTTCGTATCTGTTAATTCATTATTTCAGTCATAAAATGCATTGAAACGCTTTTTTTTTCATATGTCTGTTCTTATGTACCCGCTAAGCTCTTGAACTACTTCACGTATTTACTTGAAATTTTTTTGATATTCGAAGCCCAGTTTTCAGTAATATTTTATTTATGTTTGATTGAAATAAAAGTGCAAAAAGTTATTATCATTTTGAGTTCTCCCATATGAACGAATTCACGACTAGAATCTGGTTGAAAGATGTTTTAAGTTACCCATGTTGGAAATGATAGTATGTAGGTATACATTAGGTATATTACAAGACCTATTACTTGGATCATACTATCAACATACAGTAGATTGATAAAAACCCAAATTTATGGTTTTCATTTTTGATTTATTAGGCCTAAAATTATTTTCAAGAGCAAGAGTTAGATTACGTAGTGGGGTTGTGATATATTTCCAAATCCACAATTCCACTATTTCGTTATGAATGCATATTATAATGAATGAAAAATATTTATTTGAGTGATTTCCGACTAAATATCCAAATTTGAATATTTGGAATCCGATATTTTTCCTAATTGTCGAGTTTACAATAAGCAGAATATTTGTTATTTTCTGATTCTACCTGCTGAAATCCAAGATTCTTTGTGGAGAAACTCGCGAATTGAGAGAAATACCGTATCACACTTCATGTCAAACTTGATAGTTCATGTTGTGGACGAAATTTGCTTACTGAAAATGACATATTCTCTTCTATGTCCTGTATCTATGTTTATTACTCTGAGGTGAATATATTCGTAAATGACAATTTAACTCTAATGAAGCATAGAATAATATTGATTGTCAAACCACAGTTTGATGAAACAATCCAAGACTTGCGACTCCCACTTACTGAACCTAAAGGTGGGGATACCCGTCCAGTTTTGACTTTAGTAACTTTTTTCCGAATAACATAAGGTCCGGGCGTTAAAAATGGGAATAAAAACGCCGAAACAGCGTCGTTCCCGATGGTTATGGTGTTGGAGTGGTGCAAGAAGTCGTATCATCTATTATACCGCATTCCTTTGTTCGTTCGAAAAATAAAACCATTAAATATTCTGTTTTCAGTCGGGTGGATAGAGAATAACGATCTATATAATTGATATCTTGGGGCAATGCAATCAGGAACAATCTAGTGTTTAAATATTCAAACTGTTAGCGTATGGCCAACGTCACTTTTTCGAACAATATTGGTCTTTGAATATTGAATCCAAAAATTATATCGAACACGCGAATGTCCACCATTAAGGGGGAGTATGACCCGATGGTTTTTAGTGGGTGATCATCCCGAAGACGCCCAAGGGTAGAATTAAATTTCGCAGTGCGCAATTTAGAGGAATTACCTCTTCAAAAAGCAACGTTAATTTCATGTTGCACTTTCTCGTGGGTTGTAATTACGTTCGCTATGGCGTGTTTTATTACGAGGCGGTAGAGAGGGGGGGAGGCGAGGGGTCACTTGCATAGTCTCATATTTTCTGTAAATCAGAGTGGATCGTGAACGTGGAATGAATCCGCAGCTGGCTAGAGCGAGGTTGCATTTATTGATCACAAAACTATGATTTTATAAGATTATTTCCTTCATTGGGGAATTAAACAATAGGGGGACGCTATAGTTTGAATGAATTTCTTTAGATGAGTGCTCAAAGTAATATACATAGATAGAGGAAGCATATGTCATTTTCCCCAACATGAACTATCAAATTTGACATGAAGCGAGCGGAAATGAAAACATATCAGTAATACGATATTTCACTCAATACGCGAGTTTCTCCACAAAGAACGCACTTCTTATATCCCAAAGTGAATCAACGTTTCTTATTAACTCAAAATATATTTAAATAAATACCTAAATATATAAAAATTTCAGAAAACAAACTTCAAGCGCGCCTAAAGACGTGAAACAACCGATGACACTAGGAGAGCAAAAGTTGCCAAATCTTGGATTTCAGCAGATAGATACAGAAAATAATAAATATTCTGCTTATTATAAATTCGACAATTAGGAAAAATATCGGATTCCAAATATTCAAATTTGCATATTTATTCCGGAATCACTCAAATAAATATATTTCATTCAATATAATACACATTCATAATGATATAGTAAAATTGTGGATTTGAAAATATATCACAATCCGACAATGTAATCTAACCATGTTGGGGACATGTAAAAATCGCGTATACTCCCTCTATCTTTGTTTATTACCCTTTGTTTTATACTGACATTTATATATCGCAATGTCGACTGAGAATTTCAAATGGGATTTGAAAAAACTTGACAAATAATTCATTAACACCACTTTCTAAGACTAAGCCGATTCACTTTGACTCAATCGTATCCAATATCGGTCGGCAGACTATTGACTCAATGTAAAGCTATCTAAGATAAGAAGAAACAAGTATTCATTTATATATTAGAAACATAATTTATTTCACCAATCACACCAACAAGGAAATATCGAAATTTTCAAGGTTTAACAACAATGGTCGAAATGTATTTGTCGATGAAGTGCATTTGAAGCATTTCGCACATGGGAAATTAAACAAGGAACATATCACACGTATATTCCTTGTCAATATTATTATCGAAGATTCGAGCTTTATCAGTAATTACCGTTCTTGAATTCACTTGAACATAAACAATCCGCTCAGATGCAGTCCGATTCGGATTATATTTCATTATCGCAACAGTAGATAAAAATACATTTATTAATCACTATTTCAATTAGTTGTCTCAGTGAGCTGGTGTTGAAAGAAAGACAAAGGATGTTTACCGTTAATTCGATAAAATTTGATCGGAAAAATTTCATCGCGTAGGAATAATTATACAATTAAGTCATACTAGTTAAATCAGTTCTTTGTCGGGAAGAATAATCTAGAATTTTATTAGGTTGAAGAGAGAACCTTAAAAATCGATCAATTACAAATATTTGCTATTTTTTACATACAAATCTGATCATTTCTTGCTTGCAGTGGTGGCACTAGTGCTCCCCTCTCTCTCTTAAATTAATTTAACGTAAACTAGATGGACCTGCAAATCTTGGCCCCCCCTTTTAAAATTCTTGCCCCTCATTGGCCCCCCATATTCTAGAAAGCTGGCGTCGCCACTGCTCGTTTGTCACATTTACTTAATCATTCTCTTTGTGCCTTACCTTTTCTCACTTCATTTCCGAGTCATCAGATATCTGAAAAAATCCCAGTACGAAGAACTCGTAAACTACCACAGCATTAACAACATAACATAAACAACATAACATAAAGTTGTCATATCTCAAACAATGCATTTCGACTGTTAAATTGCTTTGGTCGTTCAAAACCCCAATTGTCGACTCTTTGGTATGAAATAACTTAGGAAAGGTGTTATCACTAAGTACCTACTGGCGTCTGCCTCTTCAGGTGAACACAATACAAAACATAAATTTCTATTATACCATGAGAACAGCTGGACGAAGAACTTCTGTAAATTAGTATTGGGATGGTCCTTCCGAAAATAAGAACAATCTTGCTAATGTAGCGTATGACCACACTCAAATTAATGTTAGCAGAGTCTATATTCTTTTCTTCTTGTCGATAGTTCCTTCATAACTCATCGCTAAAATATGGATATTTCAAACTTTCAATATCGAGAGACAAAAGATTAATCTGCTTATAGATAAAAAGATAAAACAAAGTAATTTTCACTATTATTTGTTTTATTATGTTATATATAATGTGTTCCCATCAAGTAAGAACCGTATTCATCAATTCTGTTCATATTTAGAGTGCCTATTACATCTCCGAAAGGATTTTCTGAAAAAGAACGGAAAACAATTGAAATTCTATATAATATAGTATGTACTAACAATTAATAAAATATTAAAAGAAATTTTAAGGAATGAAATAATGGTAATGATGAGGGGTATTTATTTCATACTGTTTTATAAATCACAACAAGTTAAATGGTTTATGTTCACTTCATATTTTAACTTTTATTTTGAAAATCATTTTCTCTTCTTCAGTTATAAATAGTTATATCTTTTCGAAATTCCGATGAAATTTCAATTGTCATAAATACAATAAAATGCCATAGCATCTAGGAAAAAAGGAAGTGTTCAAAAAACTAGTAAGGTTTTTTTGTTTTTGCTATATATTATTTAATTATTGAATTTGTGTAGACATCTACATTGTGGTGATGGGAGTTTCAATTCTCTACGCGACTGTTTAACACACTATGAAAGGGCCCAAACTAAGAACGAAAGTTTGCTTTAAAATAACAAACAACATTTATGCAAAAAGCGGATGAACTTCTTCAATTTCACTGAAGATTCTAAAAGTTGTTTATCATGGAATTAGAAGATAGTTTCAATTCAATAACATTATGGTTTATTGTTTTCAATAATGAACCTTTGGAATCGACCAAGAAAAAAATTTGAACACCATGGGATTTTTACAGAGCTTTTTTGAAGAACTATAAACATATAAGAACAGGAAATTTGATTCAAAAATTGGTTGTCATAACGAACTGATCCTTCATGTACAAGAAGACAATCGATTGATTTTTAAGGAAATAAATCGAAGAATCAAATAAAAAAAAATTGCCAGCCTCATTGTCAGCTCATAAAAATGAAATTTAAAATATGAATATGGTACAGAATACAAATTTTTTCTGCATTTCATTTTGATGATATGGATATTTGACTTGGATATGAGGAAATAATAAATTTGCAGGTTTTTCTGTTACTTGATGTTTTTTTTTTGATGATGCATGACTGTACACTAATATCCAAACCTGAAGACAAATTCACACAAATACACAAACATAAAACAAACTAGCATTATCCCATATACATGAACTGAAAAGGGTCTTCATAAGTTCCTTTCTAATTCCAGGACGTTCTGTTGGCAAGCATGTGATGCGCCGAGATGCCCACTCTGTTTGCGGCGCCTGAAGTAAATTCTGGCGGCCCATCCGAGCGGCAACAAAACCCGACTGAAAACGCCGCCATGAGCCCAGAGCAGGAAGCTAGTCCACCACCAGCTGCTCCCGGAGCTTCGCCACCACCTCAACCATCGACAAGACTGCCCTCTCCTGCCATGTCTCACACCATAGACGCAACCACCAACAACTCTGACGTCGAACAGTTCGCCGGCAAGATCGTCTACAACCCTGACGGTTCTGCCTACATCATCGAGGACTCCGAAAGCGACAGCGAGGCTCAAGTGAACGTGCCAGACGTAGTGCCGCCTCTTCAAGCTGTGTACGTTTCGCGCCTACTCAGACAGACTACTCGAACCTCAGACCTACCGGCCGTCCACAGCTATCGAGTGGTCTCTCTAAGGGACGCCAAGCCTCCCCGACCGGCCTCGGTGCCTATCAAGCCCATTCTAATGTGTTTCATGTGCAAATTATCCTTCGGGTTCGCCCGATCGTTCGCGAACCACGCGCAGTCCGAACACGGCGTGACCTTGAAAGAGAACGAACGCGAGGTCTTGGCCGCCGACTGCTCGGCCATACTGCAATGCGTAGGAGCCGACAAACGTCCCATGGTCTCGCTGTTGGAGCCTCTAGGACCTGCCCCCTCTCAAGACAATCACGGATCTCAGATGATGGTACCTTACAGTCAACAGGAAGGCCATCATTCACCCATAACAGATACTCCTCCCGGTTCTTCATCGAGAACCACCCCAGGCAAATCGCCTTCACCTCCGTTCGCAGCACCTCCAGCCTTCATGACTGGAACCACGATTGGGGTATGTCCCGAGCATCTACAGGGTAGGCCGTCAGGCGTAGAATGTGCGCGTTGCGAGATGATACTCGCTTCCGGCAGACTGGGCCCTGCTGGTCTTGCCAATGTTCATAGTCGCAACTCGTGTAAGACTCTCAAGTGTCCGAAGTGCAACTGGCATTACAAGTATCAGGAAACGTTGGAGATACACATGAAAGAGAAACATCCCGAAGCGGAAACAAGCTGTATATACTGTATAGCGGGGCAACCTCACCCGCGATTAGCAAGAGGTGAGACCTACACGTGTGGCTATAAACCATATCGTTGTGAAGTGTGCAATTATTCTACGACAACCAAAGGCAATCTAAGTATCCATATGCAATCTGACAAGCATCTCAACAACATGCAAGAACTACAAAACGGAGGCGCGCCAAATGTTGAATCCAGGCAGTCTTCGCCTAAAGCGCCTCCTCTACACCATTCTCCTGTAAGTAGCGGCCATAAACCAAAACCAAGTTTCCGATGTGACGTCTGCAACTACGAGACAAACGTCGCCAGGAACTTAAGAATACACATGACTTCTGAAAAACATACGCACAACATGCTAGTACTCCAACAAAACGTCAAACATATGCAGACTCTATCTGCGTTACATCACCAACCACACGCAAGTCAACAACACATGGAAAGCCTGTACGGAATGTACCCAGGGCTAGGCGATAAACCAGAAGCTGCTCTTGCAGACATGGCTTACAACCAAGCCTTGCTCATACAAATGATGACTGGTGGTCAAATACCTGGCCACGCCGGTCCTGCAGACCTAGGTCAACATGGCGACCTTGGCTTAAATCCAGAAACTATGGAACCGCCTCCAGAACCGGCGGATCCTGATCCAGACAAGATTTACCAATGCTGCGTCTGCAACGTGTTCAACACAGATAATCTGGAAGAACTCGGCAGACATTTAGCGCAAGACAGAACCCGACTGAGAGAACAAGAAATCCTGGCCGTTGTTGCCGGACATTACGTTTGTAAATTGTGTACCTATAAGACGAAC
Organism: Harmonia axyridis; assembly: GCF_914767665.1. Classification (NCBI taxonomy): domain Eukaryota; kingdom Metazoa; phylum Arthropoda; class Insecta; order Coleoptera; family Coccinellidae; genus Harmonia; species Harmonia axyridis. The sequence continues at coordinate 10,911,833 of NC_059502.1, read as the reverse complement.
CTCAAGGCTAACTTCCAACTCCATTGCAAGACTGACAAACATCTCCAAAGGCTGCAGCATGTTAACCATGTGAAAGAAGGAGGGCCACGGAACGAATGGAAACTGAAATACGCATCAGCACCTGGCGGGGTGCAGATACGCTGCAACGCTTGCGATTATTACACCAATTCAGCGCACAAACTCCAACTGCACGCTGCTGCAGGAAGGCATGACGCAGGAGTGGCCCTACTGAAGCATATTTGCGAGAGGTGCTCATCTCTCAGACCTGATCAATCTCGAGTTTATCACTGCTCACTGTGTGGGTTCTCGGCTTCCAATAGACTACCTCTACTGCAGCACGTCCGATCTCTGAAACATCTTCATATGGAGCAGCTACATCAGCTCCAGAGGCGTGCGGAGGGCAAGGAGAATTCTCCTGAGATTGGCGAGGTGTTCCACGTGGTCCCTGGACCTTTGGAGCCGCACCAACATCAAAGTACACCTGGTAAGTTATATTTTGAATATTGTCACATGTGTCAAATCTGAATCTAGTCCATAAGGTTTATGATTCGTTTTTACGCTTTCTGAGTTTATCTCTGGCTCAAAAGTTTTGCACTTTACTCGCAAATATAAAAACAAGGCTGATAGAACACGAAAGGGAGAGTATATAAATAATCCGTCAAGAACTAAAGGCATTTTAAACAAATTCAAAAAAAAGAGAAAATTGTGCGAAATGTTTAAAATAAAAAAAGAACGAATTCGCCCAATAAGAGACGATATGAATCATTTATTGTTTTCCGTTCTTCGGTATGCGCCTTATACACTTCTCATTCCAGATGTCCGATAATAATTAATCTTGAATTTTATATGTAACATCTTTCAGTTCAATTTTATTAATTTAATTCCGTGCATGTGTAGATCTGTATCGTGTCATGTTATTTCGAAGAAAACAAAACAGGAATTAAGCGATAGTGTGAGTAGTTATAATTTTCGGAATTGATTAAATAAAATTGGAAAAAAATTTCTAGGGTTTATTTAAGATCTGTAGTTTTGTATTTAATGATTCATAATATTATACCTTTCTTGTTATATGTGTGATTTTTCTCGTATTAGTCTATAGTCCAATTTGTTGTACTATCCTATCTAATATTTTCTGATCTAATTTTTGCCACTTTTTATATGGGATTTATTCATTGTAGAAGATTTTAAATGAATCCAAAAATGTTTTCTCTATTTTAGACTAAGAAGTAGTCAATATTTGGCAATAAACATCACCGATATCTAGTGATGTGAAAATAATAACCTCAAAATTTGCTTCGTTTTATTATGTTTTTCATGACAAACTTTAGAGGTCCCCTGATGATAATAATATTGACACCCCTTAAATTCTCATTTCGATGCTGTAAAATAGAAAAACCTATTGGTTGTAACCCTATTATTTTTCGGGAACTGTAACATTCAATTTGAAACATGTGATGGTGTGATAATATTTGCTAAATTATTTTTAACCTTGCTGGTCTTATAGTTGATAGTTTCGAGTTTATTTTTTCAAAGAGGTCAATTTCAATTGGTGTGTAAATTATACAGTTTTGTCTAAAATTTGCCGCATTTTTCTTCGAATAATAACCAAGAATAGACCTAATCTGGGTTTCCTCAAACACGTAACAATTTTTGTCCTTTGTTCAGTCACCAACACAGAATATCAAAGATTCATGATTATAACTTTCGTTGAAAGTGTATGCTATACCATCTTGAAATGTATAATTTGTCGTCTGATTAATAATTTCCCCAGTCTGAAAATATCGTGCCGATAATTGGATATTCCTTTTAGAAAGTACACGGGTTCCATCCACACAAAAGATCAGTTTTGTCGAATTACGGAACGAACAACAGTATCGTGATACTATACAGGGTTGTTCATTAGCAATATAAAAGAACGCGAGCGGACAATGAGAATTGTCGAGCGCTTTTTAACACCCTCGGCAATATTTTCTTCGCCTTGCCATATGTCCTGCATCGGTAATTACGGGAATTTTAATAGAAGACGGGTATCTGTGTAATTAGGATTATTTTTTATCGGGGCCAGTTCGGGTGGGTAGGCGGGCCATGAGCTGCAGGGCGTTCGACACAATGGAGCAAACGTCGTACGTCGATTGTTCTTGTTGTCGCGTACTCTCGATTCCGTAGTGGGGCCCGGTTTATAATCCCTATTATTAGGTTTACTTTATACGTTTTATTTTACGACTTCAAGTGTGCGCGGCTTATCGATCCGTTGTATACAGGGTGGGTCTTGGTGCGATACTCCATTTTACATATTGGTTGGTGAATTGGCTATTTCACAATTTTTTTTTATTCGGTTATGTTTATTCAGAACATAAAAAGTGGATAATATCTATCTAAATCTATCTAATGCGAAATTCGAACGCATCAGTGTTGGAATTGCCTTCTGCAACGAGTATTAGACGATATTCTCTATATTTCAGTCAAGTTTTGTGAAATATTGTCGAAATTCAATGAAAAATTCAGATTATACATCCTAGGGACTTTTATATTGTATCTTGGCAGTTGGTGTGACTGTTACGAAAATTGACCGATAATGGAATTTGAATTTGAATCGTACATTTCGAATCTTGAAGTAATTTATAATTACGCATTGAATTCGAGAATTATGTTTAAAGAAATTTATTTAACACCACCAGAATTAAGAGAATTTGCGAATTATGTTGCGAATCATTTCACTATATCCAAATTATTTTGACGTGTGTTGAAATTTTATAGGATCGGAAATCAAATACAAAACGCAAAATATAACTGAAAATAATGCTGTACTAATTTCATTACAGAACTGTTTTCAGTACTGTAATGCACTCATTACGATACTGAAATAGAGAAAAATATATACTGCCTTCGGGGTCAGGGGTTGAGTATACAGGGTCGGAGTTAGGCGTGCAACAGGGTTGTATTTAGGCGTAAACAGTAATATTGTGAATATTACTTTGAGTCAATACATTTTTACTATAGCAACCTGTTTGAGGTTAAAATTCGACGTTGTTTTTAACGCACTAAGCTTTTAATAACTTCTCTATCGAATAAATGAATTAATTTTTAACTTTTCCAAATTCGTGTCGTTTCACTGAAACGAAAGTAACATGAAAGCTAATATAAGCACGGGTTCACAAGAAATTAACGTCATTGTAAGTTCATTTCTCCTCACGTGACAATAGTTTTGAATTATTCAAGTTTAAGAGCTTTTTTTTCTATATTCAATATAATTTTTTTTAACAATTCAAGTATAACGTTAATAAAAGTTTAATCTTGCTATTGCCAATATTTTTTATTCTGTTAAATTACCTATTAGGAACACATCTTTGGTTTTTCTGTTCATTAAAGTCACTCTGAACATTGAGGCAAAATTTTATGATTATGTGTCGTCCTGTCATAGATCATCCTGACTTACGGTCTCTGGTTTTTTGTTTTCAATAGAATTTACAGGATAAACAGTTTCTGTCAAACCCCTTAGATTAAATTTCGAAGGTAGAATTGATGAGAGGTTGGAAAATTTTTGACTTTACAGTTAACCTGGTATTCTTTCAAGTTGAAGGAACAATACTAAATTCTTAGAAATACTGTAATTACTGTAAAGTCATGAATTTCATTTGACTTCAAAGAGTTTGTGGATTAGAGAGGATTTATGTATCTACTTTCACTTCGTTGGTTTTGGCATTGATTTAACTGTAAAATGTAAAATGAATTTTTCTCCAATTCTTAGGCAAATCCGTTCATAATAGGTACTCGGAATTCTTCTGTGACGGATTTGTCTGATATCTACCTGAGATAAAAAACTGTTTTGCCAACCCACAATTTTATAGCAAAAATCACTATACAATGTTTATGGAAATATTCCATTGATCTCAATAAAAATTCAATGAACTAGAGAAAATAATGTATGATACTCGTACAGAAGGATGATTCTAATACTAGTTCATTCAAAAACACTCTTATTCGTGGCTAGTTTTTGGATTTTGAACTTGTGAAAGACTATCAATGCCTTCTGCACTTGTATAATATATAGCTATTCAGATTTCATTATTCCAATTGCAATAACATTTTTTTCGTATTTTTTCAACTGAATAATGAAGAAATAATTAGGAAATTATACATATACTTTTTCATAGACTGAAAATGAAAGTACTCAATATATGTTTTGTTTTTCAAATTAAGTATAGATACTTAAATACATATTTCCTATATAAATCTTATATTCTTTAGTTGAGTACATGTGGTTTTGACATGCAACGGTGGTTTTAAAGTATTGTCATTCTAAATTAAAAACGTAAGCGCCATTTCATTCAAATACATTCCTAATAATTTAGTCGGTTAAACATATATTATATTTTCGTTCACATAAAAACCTTTGTTTATAAGTTAAATGAGATTACCTCCCCTCAAAAGGAATTTTAATTTGAAAGCAATTACTACCCCGACACAATTAATTTTTCAGGGAAGTTGAAATTGTTTTTGCAATTTCAACATTTTCTTCTATGGTGCTAAACCGAATTTCAGCTCATTATCACACTCGATTCATTTTGAAATTCATGAATGTTTTGAAAGAAGAGTTAGAAAGTTGTATTATTTAGAGCAAGTGGTATTGCATTCATTTCATCTATGTATTTTTCAATGGGAAATATTGAAATATTTGGATAAAATATATGAGTATCTGATCTGTTGGAAGGTTATAAAAGTTTTCCCGAATTTTCTTAAATTTTTGAATGTCTTTTAATTGGAAATCAGGTGAAGCAATTCGTATATTTGGCCTTTATAGTTTTTATCGCAACTCGATCAAAGAATTTCAAAGACTGAAATCAATAATTGAAAAGAAATATATTTTACTACGGAAATATTTCATTTATAGTTGTAATATAGTCCGAATGATCCAATAAATATTTGATTTCATCCCTATTTTTTTTTCCAGAACGCAGAGACAGCATGAACTCGGAGATCAGCCAATCCGACTCAACTAAAGACCATACCACAAGAAACGAAACGCGAGAAGAATCCGAAGAAACAAACAACACAGAGGGCAACGTAACCCAACACTGTTGCTCATTCTGCGACTACACGAGCGACTCCGAGATGCGAATCCAGGCTCACATCTTAGCCCAGCACAGCACCAACACCACATCACCCACGCAGATGTACCAATGTCCCCTATGCGAGGACGCCTTCAAAGAACGCTCAGGTCTCGAACGCCACGTCATGCAAGTGCACTCGGTCAACAGCGAGGGCCTCCAAAGACTCCTGATGCTCGTCGATCAAAGCCACTGGCTGAACTCGCGTACGCCCACTCCAAACAACAACGCTGCGAACTCGACCGTATCGCCGAACTCGTGTAAACTCGAGAAGAGCGACGAGGCCGAGAGCGAACTCATGTCACCGACGAGCGACGATAACTCCGAACACGAGTCCGAACGTTGCGGCACGTGCTTCAAATCGTTCAAGAACATCGACGAGCTCTGCTATCATCAAAACGAGACCGGGCATCTTGAGATCAAACAGACTCCCAGCGGTCCCGGTTACGTTTGTTGGAAAAAAGGTTGCAATCAATTTTTTCCAACCGCGCAGACTTTGCAAATGCACTTCAAGGACTCTCACGCGAAAAACTCGGTTTCCAACATTTCGGTGTCCGAGAAACACGTGTATAAGTACAGGTGTAACCAGTGTTCGTTGGCGTTCAAGACTTTGGAAAAATTGCAGTTGCACTCGCAGTATCACCTGATTAGAGACGCAACCAAGTGCGTGTTATGCGGTCGCAACTTCAGATCGTTGCTCGCGCTACACAAACACGTCGAAAACGTACATTCCGAGCTCACAGACGAGGAGTTGAACATCTACAAACAGAGTTTGATGAACAATCCTTTACTATTAGCCGGTATACAAGGACAAGTACTGGACAGTTCCACCAACGAGCTGCTTAAAAAAGAATCCATGCGAAGCGACGACGTCGAAATGACGGATTGCGAAGAAAGTAAAGATTTAAACACTAGTCAAGAAGATATGAACCAACAAGACGGAGACAACTCCGACGATAGTATAATTTACAAAGATCAACAATTCCTCGAAGACTACCTGAACAGTCAATCGATGGCGGAAGACAGTTACAACGACGCTAATAGAAAATATAAATGCCATCGTTGTAAAGTGGCGTTCACTAGACAAAGCTATTTGACAGCGCATAATAAAACTCTTTTACACAGAAAAGGCGAAAAGTTAAGTTACCCGATGGAGAAGTACCTGGATCCGAACAGACCTTTTAAATGCGACGTGTGTAAAGAAAGTTTCACGCAAAAGAACATCCTATTAGTTCATTACAATTCAGTCAGTCATTTGCATAAGTTGAAACGATCGTCTCAAGAACAACAAAATAATAATAATAATCCTCCTGTATCGCCGGTAACGCAAGCTCAAAATTTATCCAAGAGTTTGTCGCCGGACGATGACGATCGTAAAAAATACCGTTGTAACATTTGTAAAGTCGCCTACAGTCAGGGAAGTACGTTGGATATACACATGAGAAGCGTACTACATCAAACAAGAGCAGGTAAATTGCAAGACTTGGCAATGACCGGTCAAATAGACTTATCGAAACCGCTCATAGAACAACCTGAAGCCACGCAGTCTCCGAAACAAAACAGCCCTACACCGTCGGGTGGGGATAAGGGATCTCCCACCCCTGTATCACCGGCACCGATTGCAGGTAGTCAAGGGATGATTGGCTGTCAGAAATGCGGATCTGTTTTCGCTTCGCAAGATCAGCTGAACGTTCATCAACAGTTGCATTGTCTGTTCGCCACTCCGATGTTATACCAGGCGACGGAACCAGTGGTTCCTAAAAGCCCCGGTCCCGTGTCCGATCAAGATGTAGCCATGAAATTGGCGATGCCGAAGAAGACTTCGCAAATTTACAAAAACCTACTGGAAAGTTTCGGCTTCGATCTCGTAATGCAATTCAATGAAAGTTCGCAGAGAAGACAACAGCGTATTCGTGAAGCGGGCGAAGAGAAAGGCCAGCCGACGCCGACGTCGCCGTTACCCGCCACCGGTGCCCAAGACGACCAAACGGACGTACCGAAGACGGAAGAGGAGAACAACCTTCCAGAAGTAAGTAGATCGACGTGTCAACATTGCAATAAAGAGTTCTCTAGTGTGTGGGTTTTAAAGTCACACTGTGAAGAAGTACATAAAGATTTTGTGCCAATCGAATACTTAGAAAAATATGCTCAACAGTTCAAGAGCGACTACGAAAAGAAATCCGTGGTGGTGACGGCGGCGACGTCTTCGACGCTCAACTGCGACCCCAGGGTGACCACCCCTACAACCTCCAGTCCCGTTTCTGAAGTTAAGGTGGAAAAAGATGAAGAGATCAAGGACCAGCCCAAAAACGAGCTGCAGACGCCGCCAGAGGCGACGTCTACGGCGCCCTCGACGCCGACGTCTTCCACAACGCCGGTCAGCAGCTCCGATTCTTCGGCGCTGCCGGCCAACATACAGGCGATGATCGCGCAAAGCATGGCTCAAAATCCCATGGCTTTGGCGCAGCAAATGTCTGACATGCAGGCTGCCTTCAATGTTATGCAATTGCAACAACAATTCAATTTTAATCCGATGATGCAGATGATGGGGATGGGGTTACCTTTGGGGTTGAACGCTTTGGCCGCCATGAATCTGCAACCGCCTCTTGTTCCTCTGATGATGCCGCCGCCGCCGTATGATGCCATGGCTCAGTTTGGGCCTCAAGATCAGCTCATGAATAAGCAAGCTATGATGCAACAGCAAGTGGTGAGTGTACGTTGAGAGAAATAAGAGTTTCGTGACGTGAATCGAAAGTTCTACAGTGTTTTTGTGCCTTGAAAAATTTGGATTACGGTGCTGCTGGTATGGTTTAAATTACTTATTAATTGTTGTGCTTATTATTTTTCCTGGATTGACTTGTGTGAATCTGCGTGTACTCGTTTTGGGAGATGATTAACTGTAGGTAAAATTTTTAAAACTCGAATATTAGATTTCGAAATGTTTAACAACATTTTTCAAAGTTATACAAACTACCCCAGAGTTAGTGTTACAAACTGATAGGTAGATGGTGTTAATGAATAAAAAAGAAAACAAATTACATAAGAACATAGGCGCTAATTTCGTAACAAAATAACAAGGAATGTCAAAGAAGTAATCAATTTTTTGAACAATTCCTGAAAATTTAAATCAAGGGCAAATTCTCGTATGGAAAATAGGAACATCTTCTTCAATTTGTTTTCTGTGTCAACTAAAATTTAAAAACAATCCTTTTTCGGCAATCGTCCGGGAAGTGCTCACTTCCCGTACGCTTTTTCTCTGAGAAAGTAGCATTTCCCGGCCTAGTCCGGAAAGTACGTACTTCCCGGACTAGGCCGCAAAAGAATCATAGAATCCATAGCAACCCAGATAACGGCTGACAGTTCATATGAAATTAGTTGTCAAAAATTTGCATGTTTTTTTATCAAAATCCCAATAAAATATGGAAAGCAGCAGCGATAGTGTTATTTTACATGGTTGCCGAAAAAATATTGTAGGCAACACGCCCGAAAATGGTTTTTTTGGACTCACACTCGCTTACGCTCGTCCTGGAATTTTGTCTATTCGTCCAAAAAAACCCTATTTTCCGGACTTGTTACGTAAATTGCTATTTTTTCCAAATATTTCATTTTTAAGAGAGAATCAAATGTTTGATGCTTATTATCGAAAAGATTTGAACTCATGTTCGCAGGAATTTTGTTCTTGTTTTCATTAGTACTATCTGACCCATTACTTTGTGACACCTTCTCTGGGTAACTCTGTATAATTTCGTAATATTCAATAGTCTGAGAATGGAATTCACGACAATTCAATTTCAGTTCGAATTACGTTAATATCACTTTAAAAAAAATAATAGAATTTTCTGCTTGAATAGTACAGAAGATTTCATTTATATGTTGCTAATTTTTGCATCAAGACAATCAGTTCGTTTTCTTCATTTTCGACTAATTATATCAGTTTCTTCGGAAGTAACAAAACTAAAACTAACATAACTGAAATTATCATAATTGAATTTCAAGCTTCGTACATTCGAAATATGAATATCAATTTGCAAAATCAAGAGACTAGTAGGAAATTTTTATTTTTCATCTAGAATACATACTAATACATTTTTGCACTCTTCGAGTATGCGAATATTTTTAACTCTTCAAATTAAAAGAAACTATATGAAAGAAGTGAAATACATAATTGCGAGCATAATGGGAATATAAAATTAACACCTTATTTTCAATTTTTAATCCAATTGTTCCTAATTGAAAAGTATTACAATATTAATATTTGAAATGACTTTTTCACCAAATTCATACTTACTAGGTTTTTTTGAGATAAATTTCAAATTAAGCTCTTCGAAAAAAAAAAAAATAGTTAAAATATTCATATTGGCATCTAAACTTTTTGCAAATATTATACTGCCTGGATTTTGACGTTTAATCACTGATATGTGTAGATCTCTATTTAAAATGAGCAAAAATTGATTGAAAATTTTTTATTTCATTAATAAAATAATAAAGTAAGTAATTATCAGATTATAGAAATAGCATCAAACAGTATGAACTATGAATCAAAATATCCACAAGACTAAATACCAATTCGAAATTAGAAACTAAATTGGTCATTTGAAATTATTTAGCATTTGATAATTAAATAAGTTATTTACAAAATAAACCAATCTAAATTAGAATAACTCGTACTTAATATGAACTATTTTAGCGTAAAACAAACTGAATTGTCTTGATAGAGCAGTACTTTGAATTTATCCTAAATATTTTCAGAAATATTTGAAAATTGTTTTCAAAACATCACTTTTATGATGAACTAAAATAGAAATTCTTAATTCAGCCCTTGGTACATTCGTTAATATGTTTTAATTCTTGGATTAGAAACTATTCTCTTCATTTTATCTTCAATAGCAGACTGCTTAATATAAAAAAATTACTAAATACATTCTGAAATATCTATAACAGTAGAGTCGATGTTAATCACCTCCTGAATTTCATGTTGGCTTTTTCAATACGAGATATGCAAATGAACACGAAGGCGTTAGTTCAGGGAATGAATAATTCGAACACAATTAATAATCTTTCGATTCACGTCCGTATTTGATTTATTTTTGCTATAAAAAGTGGAAATTGGGTTCACGCAGATGTTATTTAACTGATATTCTCGATATCTACAGAAAAAAAAATGCGAGTTGGACTGGAAAATATGTGTCATATGAATGGTGAATAATTTGAATATTTACGAACTGATTTCATAGTTTAAGAAATCAAGAATAAATGCAATAATTTCCAGAGAAATTAGAAAGAAGAAGACAAAAGGACGACTAATACATCTATCATAAATCTGTCACCTAAAACTCTTTTCATAAGAATCCCTTATTGAAAAATTTCTAGAAATATGTCATCACTATGTAATGTGGTTAAATTCTTGAGGGATCATGAATTCTAAGAAATCAAAAGCTTAATGAAGGATTTGAGTTTACAATAAAATTTGCTATTGAGGCATTCTCTTCTTCTTGATTTGATGATTCAAAACCAAATAAGCTCATTCATTTAAAATATTTGTTGCCTTATGGAGCTTATAATGTTTCAGCAGAACAACAAAACAGGTCAATTAGTCTTCAAATCATTAGTATTCAATTTCTAAAACTGGTGAAAATAGTAGCTTTACAGGTAGTTTCATAAATATATAAATAATTTCAGAGATCCTATGAATAGCAACGTCTGGAGTTTTATCTGAAAAATGTTTTCTCTTTTTATAAGTTTGTTTTATGGATATACTTCAATTTAGAAAAAAGTCGAAGTCAATGTTTTTTAATTTCATTTATGTATTATCCACATCATAATAATATTATTCAATAGTCTCCAATTATCGGAATCAGATATAGTTCTGGGCTTTGCTTTTCATTGAACCCTCGAAGGAAATTGTCAATCGCTCAATTCATACCTTTTCCTACATGAAGTTCTCAAAAGAGAAACGAAAATATTCAAAGTAAGCGCAATGTCGTTCTTTTGTTTTCTACTTCTGAACAATTCTCTATTTTAGTTCTTTTGGCGTTACGAATCGTCATCTAACCAGCAATATATTTTCGACATACCTCAAAACAAAATCTCAGCAATAATTCTCCTCTTGAATTTTTACAGAATTGAAAATAAAATACTCAGAAATTTTTGCTTAAATCAATTTTATGAAACTGATCTTATTTCATTTTTGAGATTCTTCGAATTTCAAGGCATATTTTGGTCGAATTTTTCAGAAAACCTATTTCACTTTCATCAGAAATATAAATAACTACATATATCATAAAATGTTTATAATCGTTTGTTGGGAAAAAAATCAATTTTTCGTGATGTGAATACTTGCTTCGAGATTAAATTCATACCTGAATATCTACCAATTAAGTTTCATTTCCAGTTATCTATAAAACTCAATCAGAAATATGTGGCAATGTATTTTAGGACACTTTTTTCTTGGACGGAACGACTCAAATTACACAGCCAACTTATAATTACAAATTCTTATATCGAGCAAGTATTAGTTGTTGTCCAGATCCGTCAGTTGATTATTTTAATTGCCGTTTGTATGTTGTAGCCTTGCATTGTGATAATTATCGTAATTGATTTATTGCCAATTTGTTACAATTTATTAAGCCCTTATATCTACTGGTCAGCTATTGAGAGCATATAAATCTCTGTAATACTGACAATGAAATAACGCACAGTATTTTAAGTTTTGTATTGTTTGATCCTAGGCCGTGAATGCCGCTGCTAACCAGAAACGTGCAAGAACACGCATAACAGACGAACAGTTGAAAATTTTGCGGGCACACTTCGACATTAATAATTCACCTTCCGAAGAACAGATTCACGATATGGCAACACAGAGCGGTCTCCCACCAAAAGTGATCAAACACTGGTTCCGGAACACGTTATTCAAAGAGAGACAGAGGAATAAAGACAGTCCTTACAATTTCAACAATCCTCCTTCAACCACTCTGAACTTGGAAGAATACGAAAAAACTGGAGAGGCCAAAGTGATGCCTGTGAATAACTCCGGTAGTCTTTCCGAAGAGTCTTCGAAACCATCGGAAACTTCATCTCCGACTCAACAAGAAATCAAAACCGAAATCAAAGAGGAATCAACAGAAGAGCATAACAAATCGATGGACGAAAGGTTAGGCGACAGTGGCGACAACAAACATGGCATTTTTGGTATCCAATCATCACCAGCTACTTCGATAGCAAGCTCTGAAAATATGAATGCGATAGTTTCAGCACCAACAACTCCTTGCAGCATGAATTTATCGTCCATAATCGCCTCGCAGTTTGGTGAAAGTATGACTACAAGTACACCCACTCTTAGTCAACTATCGTCTGTGGCAAGTCATCATGGTCTGACGAGTCCTATGCTGCCCCCGAAAATGAACCAACAGAACTTCCCTAACCCCAACAGCTTGCAATCTATGCTGCCAATGACTCCCAATAGATGTATGAGTCCCAATAGAGACTACAACAGCCAAGGATCAAACTCAGCTTCGTGTAGTAGCTCAGGAAAAAGAGCTAACAGAACAAGATTCACCGATTATCAGATAAAAGTACTACAGGAATTCTTCGAGAATAACGCATACCCAAAGGATGATGACTTAGAATATCTTTCAAAACTATTGAATTTGAGTCCAAGAGTTATTGTTGTTTGGTTCCAAAACGCACGTCAGAAAGCAAGGAAAGTCTACGAGAACCAACCGGCCGTTGAAGCTTCCCCTGGTTTACCAGACGAAGCAGGAACAAACAGATTCCAAAGAACTCCTGGATTAAATTATCAATGCAAAAAATGCTTGTTAGTTTTTCAACGATATTACGAATTAATAAGACATCAGAAGACCCACTGTTTCAAAGAAGAAGACGCTAAAAGATCAGCGCAAGCACAGGCGGCAGCAGCACAAATTGCAGCAGTTCTCAGTTCCGAAGACTCCAATTCGAGTACGACAGTTAGCGAGCAGCATCAGCAACATCAGCATCAAGCTGTTCCTCAAAACCAACCAACTGCAAACAACTGCCTGAGTCCAATGCATCCAAATGCTCCTACGACTCCAACCTCCAACAGTGGTAACTATCCGATGTCTCCCAAAGCAGAAACAGCGAAAGAAGGCACGTTCCAATGCGATAAATGTAACTTGGTGTTTCCCAGGTTCGATCTTTGGCGGGAACATCAAATGGTGCATATCATGAATCCCAACTTATTTCCTCAGTACTCGCCAGATTCTCCATTTGGAATCTTGCAACAACACGCACAACTACAACAATTAAACGCCAATCTCAGTGATTTAACAAAGGTGGCAGCTCCGCCAAGCATGAGTCATCCTCTATTGAATATGCTGAATAATGTGGCTAACCAAAAAAGAAAACTTGAAGAATTCGAAAACGAAAGTGATACGTCAGATCAGCCTAAAGATAAAAGGCTTAGAACTACAATCTTACCAGAACAACTGGATTACCTTTATCAGAAATACCAAATCGAAAGCAACCCTTCTAGAAAAATGTTGGAGAATATCGCTAGGGAGGTTGGACTGAAGAAAAGAGTCGTTCAAGTATGGTTCCAGAATACTAGAGCGAGAGAGCGGAAGGGACAATTCAGAGCCCATGCTCAAGTGATAAATAAGAGATGTCCCTTCTGCCCGGCCTTATTCAAAGTCAAATCAGCCCTCGAGTCCCATCTGAGTACAAAACACGCAGATCAGTGTGCACGGGGTGAAATTAACATTGACGCTTTGCCTGACGAAGAACTCAGTACAGAATCTGTACCAAGCATAAATTCAAATAACGCAGAAAATAAATTACCAATGCTCAATCCCAACATGATGCCACCGATGTTCTCTCAAATACCTCCACAAGACATAGAAACGTTAAGAAAATTATACGACGACAATGTGAAGAGATACATGGGTGATCTTCAATCTCACCCCTCGTCTTCAAACGGAGACAGGAGCGAAATCAAATCGGAAGTCAAGGAAGAAGGTGAAATACCTTTAGATCTGTCCAAGCCAGTAGATTTATCCAGACCTATGAAAGTTATGCTCGACCAAGAAAGAAATTTTTGTGAGGAAGGTCCCTTGACCGATCTCAGTGAGCGATCTATTTGCGGAGACGAAAGGAGTGAAACCATGTCTGAAAACAATGATTTTTATTACGATGAGAGTAACCCTACTTCTCCGGCTAGTAGCACGCAAAGTAGCAGTCAAAGGACCCACAATCTGTCAGGGAGGGGTGGTAACAAAAGATATAGAACCCAAATGAGTCATATACAAGTAAAGATAATGAAAGCTGTGTTCAGTGTTTACAACACACCGACTATGGCTGAATGCGAGATGTTGGGTATAGAAATTGGACTTCCTAAGAGAGTAGTGCAAGTTTGGTTCCAAAACGCAAGAGCGAAAGACAAGAAAGGCAAGCTGGTGTTGGACAAGGTCCTCGGCAACGACTCCGAAACCAACAACGGTTCCCTGCCCGAAGATTGCAAGTTCTGCAACTTCAAATATACACATAAATATTCCTTACAAGACCACATATTCTCAAAGAGCCACATCGCTAATATTAAAATGTACCTGGAAAACTCGAGCAAAGAAAACGAATCTAATGATTTCATTGCACCTCCGCCTCTTCCTAGTGGATCTGGCTCTCTTCCTGCCGACTCTACAACGAATCCTCAACAACAACATCAGCAACAACAACAGGTGTTGAACAACAACACCCACCTACAGTACCTTCAAATGGCCGGTTCGCAAGTTCCTAACTCCTCTGTCAAGGTGGAGCAAGAAGAGAACAACCAGGAGACGTTGTTCCAGCAGCTTTACGCAATGGGCAACAACTCCAACTTTGGGGTCCAGAACCAGTACATGCATCATGCGATGTTTGGCACAAATGGTGAGTTTTGATTTTACCTATTTCTTAGGATTAGAGGTGGATTTTCCGTATACATTTTTTGATCGTTAATTATGGTTAGGATTCTCTTAATGCTCATTGCTAATAAAGGATCATGAATCTTGGTAGAATTAGATAATTTTTCTGGTATAAGGGTACTAGATCTACCACAGAATATCACCAAAATATGGGGAGAATTGTTTTATATTTATTGTTATAGTGTTTTTGATCTTCATTAATTTATATTTATAAAATATGGTGCTTAGTTTTCATGACATCATTTTCATATTTACACTGATCAATAATTGCTAGGGATCACTTATGAACTTCTCTTCATTTGTATTTTTTTCAAGTTATCTCGTGAATATCTGTACATTATATGTTCTCTAAGGAAAAAGTAAGATGTTTTGAGTTGATTATATCAAAGTCTTCCTCACTTCATCGGCTTTTGTTCACAAAATCGATTATTATCTGTAGGTAGGTGGAGTGAAAAGCAATGTGGTATTTGTTATTAAATCTGTTTTTTTCTCTCGTTCAAACACATAAGGTGACAATAATTGAAGAAATGAGAACAATATCAGCTTATCAGTCATGCCGAGAAGACGTTTGGCTTCTGTGCAACTGGACCAAATCATACGGTGGATACAGGAAGGTTTGTCCCAGCGAGAAGTGTCCCGGCGGTTGAATGTTTCGCGAAGTGTCGTGAGTCAGGCTTGAAATAGGTTCATCCAAAACGACTCAGTAGCTTATGTTCATGGGGGAGGTCGGCAGCGCAGTACAACAGCTGCCTAAGATCGTCTTTTGATCCTCAATGCTAGGAGAAATCCCACTTACCCGGCGTCGCGGCTCAATAGATCACTGGGAGTTGCAACAGGAGTTCTAATTTCGAACCAGACTATAAGACGACGACTACATGTTCGAGGTTTGAGAGCACGTAGGAGGGTACAACATCCCCGTTTGAATAGGGAACACCGGGTTCATCGACGGCAATGGGCTGAGGAGCACCGCAATTGGACACTTGAAGATTGGAGCCGATGTTTATTTACGGATGAGTCTAGATTTCGTTTGGTCAACTCCGATAGACGTATTCATGCTTGGAGGGAAAGAGGTCGAAGGTATGCAGAACAGTTTATGGTACCCACAACAGCTTTTGGCGGAGGTTCTATATGTGTATGGGGAGGCATTTGTTTGAACCAACGCACAGAGTTGGTTGTTCTGCAGAACACCACCATGACCAGCCAGAGATATCACGATATGATTATTGAACCTATAATTGTTCCGTTTGCGGCTGCCGTGGGCGAGAATTTCATTTTAATTGACGATAATGCCCGTCCACACCGTAGTCGTCTGGTTAATGAAGCGCTAGAAACTCATGCTATTGATAGGATGGACTGGCCAGCTTGCTCTCCAGACATGAATTGCATCGAACATGTCTGGTCTGAGATGTCTAGACAATTGTCAACCTTAGAACAACCGATCAATAACCTGGAGGACCTTTCTAACGCTTTACGGGATATTTGGACGAATTTGCCCCAAAATTTTATGAATCGTTTGATCGAAAGTATGCCTCGTAGGGTAGAATGCTTGAGACGAGCTCGTGGGGGATCAACTAGGTACTAGCTTAACCGAAACTTCAGCCCTCTTGTGGTTTCATCATAAAATTTTTATGTTATTCAAACACAGAATTTTGAGTGTTTCTAATAAAGTCTTTTTTTCTCTCCAACTTTCCATTTTTTCATTCTTTTCTCAAGTGAACCATATTATCAACTGAAAATACTCTGATATCTGACTAAATTTATAATCTTGGAGCGAATATTTCAGAAATAATTTAGAACAAGTAAGTGATCCCTATCAATTGTTGAGCAGTGTATATTATTATATTCTACACGATCTAGCATTTTGTATCAGTTACGGTATCTGTTGCCAAGACCGTAGATACTTTGAATATGAACGTATAGTTGGTACAATTGTTTATAGCAATGCATTATTAGTGGAATTGGTATCAGTTGAAACTGATTTAGCAGCTTATTATAAAATAGGAAAAAATTATTTCGCTCAAATGGAAGAAAAAATTAATCATTGATCGTGTAAACGGTAAGGAATACTTACCGTTCATACTATGGCAGCATTATTCAAAAAGCGAAGTCACCTCATTTCGTGGTCGATCACGATTTGACAGATTAACTGACAAGTATGACATTTGACAGCTTGCGTTTAGTAACCTCATGCTACGTCCATAATTATTTTTATCGTTGGTGTTATAAACAAGAACTGCTTCATGTTCGCCAGTGGCTGAAGATTGACGATAACGATGGCTACTTTCCCATTGTTTCTGGCTGGGTCACGTATCAAAAATTACGATTATATGTGGGGTAGTTTATCTTGCCAATTCACCATTAAAGAGGGCGGTGGTGTTTGCTAGGAAGGGAAGTTAGCGAATTGTTTTTCCAGAAAATGAGAAATGAGGGATTAATATTTCAGTTTTCTCCCCACAATGGTTCCCATATGAATTCCTAATGAGGTGGGGATTGGACAGGGTCGGATTTAACTCTGCCGAACACCTAATTTAGCTTCTAGATTTATTTTCCTGAAAGAATAACCGAAATGCCAGGAACGCTTGGCTTTTATAACGATATCATCTCTAGATATATTCAGTCAGATATGAAAGTAATTATTTTTTAGCAATCGATCTCTAAACCTTGATATATAGTGTGTACATAAAGTCAGGAATAAATTCATTATCAAGAAGGAGGAGTTTCTCGCGGATACGTCTACTTTTATTTCAAGATGCGCATCTTTTGACGTTTAAGTCGAATTGATAACGTTATTAATGTATCGCCTATGAAGTCATTGACCATTTTTCAAATTGCAACCGTAATTTTTGAAAGACCATATTTTTTCTTCGCACAGCACAACATAAGTTTTGTCATGTAACATAGGGAAATTTTTGGGAAAATTAATGTTATAATGATTTGAATATTGAGGAATTGAACACTAGGATTAGAAACGAATCTAACAATATCACTCAACAAATTGTAACTAAGGTCTAATAAGAGTTTATTGACAGTCTTGGATGCTATCAGGCTCAGAAAGGACTTCCGTTTGAACATTTGACAACTGTTATAATAATTTTATTTTATAAATAATTTCTCTATTTCAGTATCGTAATGAGTTCATTACAGCACTAAAAACAGTGCCGTAATGAACTCATTGCAGCATTGTTTTCAGTTATATTTTTCGTTTTTAGATTGTCTACACTGACGACCGATCCTATCAAATTTCAACTAACGTCAATTGTCAGTATAATATAATTTGGATAAAGTGGAGGGATTTGCAACATTTTCGAATTTTCTTCTAATTCTGGTGGTTTCAAATCGATTTCGTCAGACATAATTCACGAATATAATGCGTAATTTTAAATTATTTCAAAATTCGAAACCTACGATTCAAATTCAGTTATCTGTCAATTTTCGTAACAGTCACACCAACTGCCGAAATACAATACAAAAGTCACTAGGATGTTTAATCTGAATTTTTCATCGAATTTCGATAATACTTCACAAAACTTTACTGAAATAGAGACAATATCGTCTAATACTCGTTGCAGAAGGCAATTCCAACACTCATGCGTTCGAAAACTCGCTCCTTGGTCGCTCGTTTTTGAATTTCGCATTCGTGTTGAAATTGGAGCTCATTCTGCAACTTGTTTCAGACTTATCTACTCGAAATGATCAGTTTCATTTTGTCGCCCTGTATGAAGGTTAGAAGTAGACAGATAGATAGTTTATTTCCAGATTATATACAAAAGCTTATACATAAAAAGAAAAAGTGTCAAAAACATACAAAGAAAATTAAACTAAAACGTTCATATTATATGGTTCTAGATTAATTAACAAATTTTTAACATCTTTTTTGAATTTACTTAAACTATTACAACATTTTATATTGTTAGGCAAACTATTAAAAATTTTAATGCACATATAGAAAGGACCTTTTTCTAATGGAGTTAACCTGTGCTGTGGATGAATTAGATCAAGCTTCAAGCCTGCTCAGCATTTACAACTCGATTTCCACTGGTCCAAAAAGCCTAAGAAGAGAAATCGAAAGAGCCGATGTCCGGTACGCGTCGCAATACCAAAGAATATTACCGCGCGTCACACAGAACCCTGCGGATTCCCAGAAGTCCCTAGCGCTCGGCGTATACCCGTCGAGATGTCGCAAATCAAGATTCTTAATTGGCGTGGCAATCACAATAAATCAATGGCGAGAGTATTTCGCAATTAAATATTCCCCCATAACCAAGAGAGCGCACTCGCCCGCACAATGGGCTTTCTAGACGTCTCGTCAGGTCCCCAGCATCATTTTTTATGCCCGCCGATTGTGTGGTGTGTGTGGGTCCATATCGCATTAAGGACGACGCGCTGCACACATGCAGATATTAGTTATAGACGCGACGTTTTTTGTGACCCCCCTTTCGATTTATGGGGTATCGGA
Organism: Harmonia axyridis; assembly: GCF_914767665.1. Taxonomy (NCBI): domain Eukaryota; kingdom Metazoa; phylum Arthropoda; class Insecta; order Coleoptera; family Coccinellidae; genus Harmonia; species Harmonia axyridis. The sequence continues at coordinate 10,892,337 of NC_059502.1, read as the reverse complement.
ACCGATAGCCGCGCGGGTAGGACTGGTTTTTTTTTGTCCCTCTCGTTTTCGGGGACACAACGATTAACATAAGAACAATAATTTTATTTAATCCGTGGCGAGCGCAGACGAGGCAAGTTTTGTCGTATGGGAGTCGTAGATTTAGCGGTATAGAAGTTCGGTTGGTATTCCGAGAAGTTGAGAATCGATGAAATTTGGTATGTGAAAATGTTGGAGTAGGTTAGATTGGCAGTGGCGCGGCATATCTTAAAAAGTTGGGAAGCTGTTACACTTTTTTTTTCTGAATTTACACTGTTATACGTTTTTCGTTGTGTCAAGCGTCTTACGACTTTTTTTTTAAATAATGTTTTTCAACGGCTGCTTTTAGCAGATCATCCAGTATTATGTACCTCATTGATTGGAGGTACAAAAGAAAATTAGAGGTTTCTTGGACTATTTTAAGGAAAAAAATTCTAATAAAATAGGTCCGCAAACGCTTCGTTTTCGAAATACAGGGCGTTTCTTGTAGTCCTACTTTCTTGTGATGATTATAACAGTTTATCGAATCTTAATTGATCTAAATATTGGGTGAATAAGAACAAAAACTTATAATTAATTGATTCATCACAGGTTACTTACTGGATCTTTATAATATCATAATTTGGATTTTCCTTAGGATTACTGAAGAATTGTTTGAAATTTCTTTCTAGCAATCGGTAGCAGATAAGATACAACTAAAAAACATCAGAAGCGGACACTGTTCAAGGCAAAATATCACTCTTTAAAATTGCTTTCAAAATGAGCATATCACATGGTGAAAACTTCAAATTAGGATGTCTATGCCACATTTAAGTTGAAAATCTTGTAAAGGAAAGGTGCTTTAAGGAAATAAGTTGACAAAAATCAAATTTCAACACACTTTATCTCGAAAACAAAGCGTTTGCGGGCCCAAATTGTTACTTTTGTTACTTTTTTTCTTAAAATGATCATAGGGATCTTTCATTTTTGTTGAAACCTCCAATTTAGAAACAACCTCTGAACTAGTTATTAATACTAGTGCAGAAGGCATTGATATTCTTCCAGGAGTTGAAAATTCGAAAACTAGTTTTTGAATGAACTACTTTTAGAATGAGCTTTCTGTACGAGTAATGCATTATTTTCTCTAATGCACTGAATTTTTATTGAAATTAATGGAATATTTCCATGAATATCGTGATTTTTACATTGAAAAGTATTGGTTGCCAGAACTGTTTGTTTTTATCTCAAATTTGACAGATAATAGATAGGAATTACAAGAAATGATAATGAAATATAACCATGAAATTTGTGTGGAACTGAGATAACCACATGATTTTGTTCTTCAGAATGGTGGAATGCACGGATTTGCTACATAATCATAGAAAATTAATTATGATTCATTGGAAGTCTTATGCAGTAATTATTCCATATAAATGCCGAAGAACATGAACGTCGCATATAAAAATTGAAACGAAAGCAACCAAAATCAATTCATATTACGAATGAAACAAAAATCTACAACCAGATAAGTAGATCCGCAACATACGAAGAGCAAAATTTCAAAAATTGCTCGATTTCGTGTGGGTTTTAAAGGTTCATACAGTTGGCATCTCTGATTCGCCTCTAGCTACGTTAGCTAAAATAACTATTTTTGTACTTATTGCTACATATTCGTCAATTTTACTCGAAAATATCCGCATTCACCAAAACCGTCAAATTCCCAATGTTGCCAACCTAAAAACCACAAACTACCATCCAACGCCCAAACACCGATCCTCCCGACAAGCTGACAATTCAAACCGCTCAAGAAAAAAAACTTCAAACACTTCACCGTGCAATTATCGCTTCGTATCGATCTCTCGTCGCATAAACATAATTTGTGCATCTATTGTTCCATCGTCAGTTGTTGCCCGACTTAACTGCACTAAAAAGAAAGAAAAAAAAATGAGACGCTGGAAACGACGGGGCGCGACCACAGCCGTTCAAATAAGTCGCTAATGCGCAATTAGCATAAGGAACAATGCGATCATTAATTAGACGGACGCGTAGCAGAGTATGACGGATGAGACGGGCGTACGTCCTGGGCCGATGGTTATCCGTGGAACGTTCGATCAAATCGGGTCCTGCCCCTCCTGCTCGAGGCAACAACACCCTAGCGCAGGGGCGAATTGACTCGTTGTTGTATCGGTTTTGACACCTTGAACTTACTCTGGAAACACGAGGAAAGCCTTGGCGAGAAATCAAAAGCCAAGTTAGCTGCCATTCACACTGAAAAAATCTGTCCCTAAGCTAGGTTGTTGTAAAGAGCGTTCATCCATCCAGATACTGACCCTCTCCAACACTTATTGCCCTTGTAATTAATGACATTCTTATTTATTTGGAATAACTACTACTGTATTGTTGTAAAATTCGATTTTTATTGGTTACTTATTTATCTGATTATATTTTTTGAGCTATACTAATCACTGTTACGATTCTTGATATACTTAGTATCGTTTTTCTACAATATTAGTAAAAACCTAATGAATTGCTGTTGAATGAGTTATTTGGCTGTGATAATTTTGAAATTATTTGGTGGTAATCACCCCAAATGACGCATTTATAACAAATCTTATCTGAAATTTAGTGACCAGATCTCAATTTCATGAGAAATTGAGTTTACTGCAGGGATAATGGAAAAATGAGAGAAAAACCGAGGCGAATTTGGATTCTTTGGGGCATTTGTTAAAATTCGTTTCCATCTTATTTTGCTTGCAGATTTTTTATTCATTCTACTTACTCAGTTCTCTTGAGAACAAATCTTGAGTCAAAATATCCTGATCAAACTATGTTCAGGTTTCTAGCACGTTCTAGAATTATCGTTTTCACGATTATCGGACGGACAGAACTAATTTTCTTCCCGAATCATTGAGTTCAATCTTATCGTTCGAAACCGCTTTTGGCTCAAAATTCAAAATGATAGTTTGCTGTTCTTAGGGAACAAGCGCTGAAAAATAACACCTACCAAAATTTTGGCCATTTTTGGCTCAAATTTGAACGAAATGATTGTGTCAAAGTTTATAAGATGAACTCGCAATAAATTCTTCAATTACTTCAAAAAATTTCATTACATAAGTATGAATCACAATAATAGCCAGGCTATTTCAAATTAAATAGAATTAATTTCTACACATTTTTATTATTGAGAACAATATTTTCGCCACCCTTATGGCTTCTTTAGGTTAGTTTTACATTTCGACTGATACAAAGAGACCTTGTAGATCAACTTACATAGATAAAAAAATTCGAATGTTGACCAATATAAATTGGTTTACAAGCTCTGTTTTTATCAGTCGAAATGTAAAATTGACTTGAAGAAGTCACAGTCTTGTAGAAATTAATTTTATGTAATCTCATTCGATATTAAATTTCCATTTTTTCATGAAAGAAAAAAATGGCAAATTCAGCTAAAAATAATTTTCGACTTCTTGGCTCAAATTGTGACAGAAAATCTCTCATGCCTTATTCCCCTGTTTTTATATAAAAAATTAAAATATCTCAACGCTTATTTTTTCATTTCTTCAATAAATCTTCATCATGTGATAAAGTTCAGATGTTTAACTTTTTTGCATGAAAACGGTGCCCCATACGAAAAAAAAGCATAAGGGATTTATTGTCACAAATTGAACAAGCAATTCGAAAATGATTTTTAGTTTGAAATATCTCATTGGCTTACCATCTTTTTCTTTCAAAAAAGTGAAAGCAATAAGTAAATAGTAAGTCTTCAAGAAAAACAAAAGTTATATAGCAACTTGTCATTAATTTCTTATGCAGATTCACCCCCTGAAGGTAGTCGCACTTATTCACTAACACTCGTATTCTGTATCTCAGATCCAATCAACGCATAGTGTGTAGCGCAGAAAAAACAAAACAAAAAATCACGGATAACACGCAACAAACTATGGTGATTCAAATTAATCGCTTTTGTTCTCAGTGCTCAAACCATTTACGGACAAACTCCTTGTAACGACCATTCTAAGTCGTCGAATCAGTTGAAAATAGGAACTTCCATATCCACCTATTGTTACCATAAAACCCATCTCCTCGTTCCAATAACCAGGTGTACAATAAGCTTAAACACTATCGTACGCTCCGAAAAACAACATCTCGTACAGTTTATTATTTTTGTCTTGTTCATTTGCCCAAGTTCCAGTGTGCTCGCACGTAAAATTTTTTTTTGTTCGGAATTCTCAAGACTCACAGAAACATAGTAGTAGGACCGTGTCAAACAAAGCAGATGTTCCTATTATACAGCTAATGATAAGTAATCTCGGTGATCTCAGGTAGAAAGAACGAGATGAGAAAGAGAATAGAGAGGGACCGTGAATGCCCAGAATTCGCTATTCTCTAACACCTGGTTGTTTGTCCCCATGAAACCGAAAACTTAACAATATTCATCGGACTATGTAAACTGACAGATTTCTTGAAACAACTGAAATAACCGTTTACCTGAGAAAGGTTACTATTTGCTTCTTTTCTCAGCTTCCCTCCGGTATTGTTTCTTCGGCTATAAACTAATGGCATAGTAACCAAAGACCACACAAACTTTTGCTACAATGAAATTCACTTTGCTGCCACCAACAACAATATACAAATATATGATTTTCAGCTCAGAAACGCTCAACCAAAATTCTTCATTTAAACCATTGATTGGAAGTGTCAAAACCATTAACTTCCTATTTTTTTATCCCACCTTCAACCTGGTAGAAATAACTATCCCTCTTTTGTATATTGTTTCTTTCCTCTTTACAGTTGTATATTTTAGTTTTTTTTTTGGGTTTTGGAATAATTTACTTTAGTTATTTTTGATTTGGTTTATTTTCAAATTTTTATTTTTCTTTATTTTATTATTTCAGAATTCCCAGTGGCGCAATTAGGAAAATTATAGTATAGAAAGTTCCTATGGAAATTTTCGAATGAAGATGATCAATAACAAAGTAGTTCCTTTATAGTTTAAAATCACGTTGAACGTTTTTGTGATTTAAAATTGTGTATTTGTATATTTATTATATTGTTAATATTATATTATATATTGTTTTAAATAAAGTTTTGCTGGAGTAATTTTTTACTCCGTTTTTGTACAAATTTTATCCGGTTTTTTCATTCAAACCCTGTTGTTACCTGCAGCTTGGTGAAACTCAGGATTTACCTCGAGCATGTGGTATTGGTAAGTTTATATTGTTGCATTTGGCTTAGTTGACAGACTAGTTCAAGCAATTTGATAGGGCACAAAATTCACAAAACTTTTTCCCTAGGAATTCTTCGATCCTCATTCATTATTTAATTTTTCTTTTCAAGGGAAGTATGCGAGGAAGACTAGTTTAGGTCTAGTTAGCTTAGTGTGTTTTTAAATTTGAAGAAAAATCTGAAAGGCGTTTTTTATGATAATTTTCTATTTCAGTAATGGTTTTGCGGTAATTTCAATGATTCATTTGATTCCATCAACAACAATTTTGATTGAAAAGATTAATACGATTTGATTCAGGTTTCATTCATTTCATGTTTCAGGAAAAAAGTTTTTGTGTATCAAATGTCGCCGATAAAATTTTAAAAAATTGGAGGATCACATAACTTGTTATATATTTTCTAAGATATTGGAAATTTCTGCGGTTTCGAATATAATTGAATTGAGTATTGAATTACATGATCTCAAGTTTAAGCATTATTAATTATTTCAGAATATTTTCACGATGTCCCCACTTAAAAAATTATTCCCCTGGCTTAGATTAAAATCTTCGAATCAGATAAGCAAATATAGATCATTGTACATTTCATACCAAATTTTTTATGAATGAACTTTAAAAATATTCGATTATTATCGCTGTTTTGTACTTTTAAATTCCTTACAAAATGCTAATAGTTTTGATACTTTTTTCGACAGTTTCTAGAGCAAACTCCTTTTTTTTTGGTCGGAAAATATGGCACCAACATTTCTGAAGAATATAAAGTCATTTTGAAGATGTTTTTATGTTTACTTACTATCTCGACCCTCTCTGAAGCTTAAAGCTTAGAAAAACCGGTTGGCTTTTGGGTAAACTTAAGAAAATCCGTTGTTCGTCCTTCAACTGATGGATTGCTAAAATAAAACGTCCTGAAGATCCTGTGGTTCTGGTGACTCTTGAAATTTCGCAGGCTTACATATTTTCGGTGTTCTTTTCTTAATACGCCAAGTTGTAGTGGAACAAATTTTATTTCGAAAAATTTTTCCATGACGTGATCTCAATTTCGATACAATATCTTTCATCAAAAATTTTCGAATTGTCTCAATATTATTTCGTTCCAACGATGTTATTTCGTCATTTCAATAGATATAATTCCAAAATCACTCGGAATTAAATTAATTGTTATTAACACCAATTCACAACAAGTGATTTCTAAAGTAGATACCAATATAAATTTTCTTCATGTAAGAATCGTGAAATCGAACTAATCAATCAAAAGAAATATTGAAAGTTTTAATGAAGAAATTGGGAATATACAAAGGAAAAATCTAATAAAATGTTGAGAAAAATGGTGCAATTTGGTATAAGTCAGGATGGTACAAAATTTTTTGTAAAAATATCTTCCCTCTTTATTTTCCAACTAATTTAGCTACCCCTCTGAAAGAATAAGGAATCCATGCAGTTCAGTTGTAGCTCACCTTGACTATTTCAATTTGTGTTTTAATCTTTGAGGTCCTTCAAATAGAAAAAAAAACTTCACACAGGGCCAGGAATTTAAATCCTCTATTTTCTTTCTTCAAGCTGTCATATTGTTAAAGTCAAGGTTTACATATACACAAGGTATAGCACATTCTTTTCCTTTTTGCAAATTTGTTTAACATTCCCCCGTTTCTAGTTAAAAAGTAGGTCTGCATTTTTTTAAAATCTTCAGAAAGACGAAAAAACTGCAATATTCTGTTGGATTACCTCCGAATGCTATATTTTCCTCAAATAAATCGATTGTAAAGAACTTTGTTTGAAACTATAAATCTTAAAATTCAACATTCGAACACTTGTACTTTTATCGTCACAATCTCAGTAATTTTAAAATTATTTCATGTAATTCTTGAAGTTTGAGACGAAAATGGTATCAAATTATATTCTGTCCGTCCGTAAGTCTGACCTTTTGTAAGTACTAATACTTCCACAGGAAATAGCTAGAAAAGTTCAAAATGGCAGAATAGAAGGGTTGATTTGAAAATAATTTAAAATCGTAGTATTTTCATATTTTTGAGGGGTTGATTTCAAAACAAATTGCATCATTTCGCCACGATGTCTGTAATTTTCAAATTTCGAACCGGTATTGGTCTCAAACGATAGGGCTAGGACTCACTGATGACAAAGCCGTCTTCAAATTCTATTTTGTTCGTGAACTCGATAACTCTCGAACGGAAAGACCTGAACAGTTGAAATTTTCAGGGCTACAGTTGAGTTGGTTATAAGGGAAAATACAATTAGAGTTTCTCTAAATTTGTCAGTTCGTAATTTGGCAATTTGCTTTCTTATAATTCGAAAACCACGAAGTTGATATGAAAAAAAATTGCATTTGAATGTGAAAGAACAATTTGATGCTTCATGCGAAATTTCATCTCGACTGCATCACCAAAACCAGAGAAAAGTCAAGAATAATATCGAAATAACAACCCAATGTATTTAGAAAACAGATTCGATAGTGTTCTGATATTACGTGTAGATTTGAAATAGCGATTTCAAACACAAAGTACAATACTTCATGTTGATCGCTAATCAGAAGACAAAAAATTTGCACATATATCCTTAACATCAAATCGGATAAAATCTAGGTAATATAAAAATCAACAATGACATATAATAAAGCACATCTATCTCTTTTAGGTTATAAATATTTCCAATAGAAAGGTTACAATGGCGATACTAAGTATTATTTTTGACATTTCTCATGCCATTTGTGTTCAATATATTTTATACCATTCTACATTCACGCTTCAACATCGTTTAAAGTTGTTAAATTGTGTTGTTAAATTCAGTGCAAATTTCTAAAATTTCTTTCAGTAGGTATTCACAAATAAGCAGTGATTTTGAGAAAACAATTTAACAATTCCTAAACGTTGTTGAAAAGTATATATTTACTTAGAAATCTGCACTGAATTTGATAAAACAATTCAATAATTTCTAAAACTTGTTGAAGCGTGCGTGTATGGTTAGTTTTTATTATATCAATTATTGTACCTGCATTTTATCTTCTGTGGTGTGCTCATCGAACATAGAAAATGTTGCAAATTTGACATTTAGATTGTTTTCTTCTTCATCGACTTGTCATCAGATGGCATATACAGTTAAGACAAAACGCCATTGCTAAATGATCACGTACTTACTCAAAGCGTATATTAAAGGATAGTGGGAGGCCTGGAGGCAGTCTCCAACGACATTTTCATTATACACTTCATTACTGCACGATTACGCTATTAGCTTGACGGGAATAATAGAATTTTATAACAGTAGTAAGTACGTACTTTATAGCGGTTAAGAACGCTGATTTTCCTAAAAAAGCGAAGCCGAAGTCATTCTCTCATACTAGGTCTGTTTCATTGTCAGAGCAAAAAAAAAACGCCTTTGGTAATCGCAATCGAAGGAAACCTTGATTCAACGTAGCCGGGCAATAAATCGCCTTTAATAGATTGACAAAAAGTTACATATACAATGTACTGAAGGCAAGAACAAGTGAATACGGCAATACCAGTTCTGCTCGGGTAAAAAGAGATGTGTGGATTCGAGGCGGAGTTTGAAAGACTCATTCGCTTTTACAATAAGAGTAATAAGACAAACAAGTTGGCTCGTTTCTATAGCTACCGTGTTACGCCTTGCCATTGGACGAGGTTCGTCTTGTGCTCTCTCCTGTTTCCACGGGACGATTATAAAGTTGCGGAGATGCTCTTAATAACTTCTGTTCTTATTTAAATATGAATATATCGCCGGGGATCACCCGCCTCTATTTATAACCAGGTCCAGGGACGTACTCGGTGTCCGCGGTTGTGGTCCGAAATTGTTTTAACGGACTCAGGTACTGTTTCTTAGTTCGTTTAATTTTTTGACAGAAATAACTAGTATCTCAAGTACTTGTCATTGAGTAGCTATATTTTTCAATTTGAAACATTATTTTAAATAACAGTAAGTGAACAAAATACACACAGAATCAAACACTGACATATTCCTTCTCAAACATTTTTTTTTCAAAGTAACTTTAAAAAACGATCTCAATGACATATCTGGCAATTTTGAATATGCTATACGTGAAAGATCTATGAAATAGCGATAATCTATGTGGTGAGGGTGATATCAATTCCTGGCTTCTTACATTCGCAATGATCTCAAAAATACATATTATCATCTCGAATGATCAAATTGCATTATTGAACAAATTGACATGTCGTTTATTTTCAGTGAATATTTCTAAGTCGATTAGAATTTTTAACTTTTTTCGAATGCAATTGTCCAATTGTGATTCCACTTCGTTCTATGATCGTCAGCCGACAGAACGTCTGTCAAATCGATGTCTATCTATATTCTGTGACTTGACATGAATTCTTAGATCAACATAACCTAACGTTTAATGTTATAGAATATGGTGGTACCCGGAGTATCATTGATATTGGTAATAAATATTCTGATTTCTGAAATTTTCAGATATAACACAGGGCTTGTCTCCTTCCTTGACTGCTCATGTTCATACATTGACATATACGAAGCTAGCTTTTGAATACATCGAATTTCGGACTTAAAATTACATTTTTTTCTTGAAATCCATTGAAAGAAATTTCTTTTATAGTAAAGTTTGGTATATTTATCGATCGCTGTACCGCTGAAAATCGAGTACTTAATTCTGACGTATCAATTCTCCAAAAATCACTTAAGTACTTACCACAAAAAAAATTTGAAAGAGGTTGAAATGATACTAATTTCATTAAATTTACTGCGATAATAAGTCATTATGGAGCGTTTTATCTGTTATTGAATTATTTCAATTATAAGTTTGAGCTCGAAAAAGCTGCAGGATATACTAAAGTTCATCCTTTCTGCACAGCAAAATTTTTATTGAAGAATAAACCACAAATACTTCCATGATTTGCAACATTATAGAACGGTAGATACACATTTTTAAACTATAATTTCTATAATAATTTTTTACATTTTCGAATTCGTTTTTTCGTGAATATTTGGATTTTTTTTACAAGGAATTCATTCTTTGAACCACCTTGAGATTTTCCTAGATTACGTTTTGGAAAGTCTAAAACCCAAATTTCTAATGAAAGGAGCTGGCTATTCGCCATTCTGAGGTTTTTTCTTCAAAGCCTTTCCATTGTAACTTACTATAAAAATCAACTTCCATAACACATAAAGCCCAGGAACTCCAGATAATGATCAGTGTATTTCAAAGGTTGAAAATCAAGGAAACATTTTTTTCATTAACTGAATTAAATAAACACATGCTTTGCTTCAATAATAATGATATCATAGGATCCTAGATTCAATTTTGAATATTCAATATTTGAAAATTCCATCCAAAATAATAACGCTCAAGTTCTGCTGAGGCAGAATTGTTGGACAGAGTTGATATATTTCTGACATTTTGGACGTGGTACACTTGGTTTTTGAATTTAGAACCTAAAAACCTCTAAAAAAGCTACTACAATATCAGGCGAAACATCATAGATGCAAACACAACTAGACTACGGTTTAAGAGATGAAAATTTTTGAATTAGAATCAATTTTGAAACGAACAACTTTAGGACATAACTGAACATTTGTATCAAGTATCCAAAAACAAATAGCAGGTAACAATTTTCATTTATGCAGACCAATACGTATATCTATAAGTCCGTTTCATGTCGTTTCAATGATGGTTATTACATATTTTGTTATAAGTATTGGGACATCGACGATTAAAGCCCAAAAAGAAAGCACCATCAAGTTGCAAGTTGGAATAATAATATAAAATAAATAACTGTATTTAAAGTAATTGACCTTTGTCCTTCAGCACAAATAAAAATATTTCATTGATAAAAACAGAAAAATTAAAAATAATAATGTACCAATCATTCTGACTTGTGACGGCTCAATGAGATTATTCATTTTCTATTGGATATTTGCTGAAATGTATGACATTCAACCTATTCTTTCTAATTGCCTTTTGGTATAGCATAAATGCAATTTAACCATTTGAAAATTTGCAACCTGAGATTAAAATTTCGCGTCTTTGCCTTCAGCCCCGCCCTGAATCCGTGCCTGCACCCACCGTCAAATATGACGGAGGAAATAAAGAGAGGCAAACATACATTTTCATAACTTTTTTAATTTGAAATAACTCCGGGAAGGAGCCGCCATAGCTCCGGGAAAAATACGGGGAAGGGATTCGCAAAATAGAAGAATGATAATGCGCTTTTCATGATATATGAGAACGCTCCCGACTCTACTTTCATCAGTACCTTCCCTTCCTATTCTTCATGTTTCTCTTCCATCGATCCGTGGAACAAAAAAAAAGATGGATAAATCACATATGTAAATATGGAAATTATTGCGTTCTGTTCTGTGGGAGGAAATTCGTTGGTATTTCCATAAGAGCTGAAATGGATACGGAAACTTTGTCAGAATGGAGAAAAACATAAATTTTTTCACTCCGTTTAGGATCAGTGTGGTTTTTGCTAGATAGATATGTGTATATTTTTCTTCTCTCATCTTTTGATTTAATTTTATTAAATTTCTCAAAAATTATTTAATACTCCATTTTTTTTTTCTATACAACAATTCAACTGAAATTATTGTATTATTTCGAGAATTTAAAATTCCAGCAATAAATTCAATAATTCAGACTTAACCCTTAACCACCTTAAAACTCAAATGGTGGCTGTAGAAAGAGTAAGTGGGCAATCTCTTGAGCATCGTATGATTCCTATTCTTCATGTTTCTCTTCCATCGATCCGTGGAACAAAAAAAAAGATGGATAAATCACATATGTAAATATGGAAATTATTGCGTTGTGTTCTGTGGGAGGAAATTCGTTGGTATTTCCATAAGAGCCGAAATGGATGCGGAAACTTTGTCAGAATGGAGAAAAACATACATTTTTTCACCCCGTTTAGGATCAGTGTGGTTTTTGCTAGATAGATATGTGTATATTTTTCTCCTTTCATCTTTTGACTTAATTTTCTTAAATTTCTCAAAAACTATTTAATACTCCATTTTTTTCTATACAACAATTCAACTGAAATTATTGTATTATTTCGAGAATTTAAAATTCCAGCAATAAATTCAATAATTCAGACTTAACCCTTAACCACCTTAAAACTCAAATGGTGGCTGTAGAAAGAGTAAGTGGGCAATCTCTTGAGCATCGTATGATGAGAAAAAATAATTTTCTCTAATTTTGTGGTTATTCCGTTCATTCTTCCACATCTTGTAGAACAAAATCGTGCGAGAATATATCAGAAACGGACAGTTTTCATGGTTATATTTTATTATTATATGTTGGTACTCCGAACTTTCCGCCACGGCTTTATCTGTCAATTCATCAATTTGCCTTAAAGAAATCAGTTCTGCCAACCAACATTTTTCAATGCAAAAATCACTAAATGATATTTATGGAAATATTTTATTAATTTCAATAAAAATGCAATGAATTAGAGAAAATAATGTATAATACTCGTACAGAAGGCTCATTTTACCACTCGTTCATTCAAAAACTCGCCACTTCGTGGCTCGTTTTTGAATTTTGAACTCGTGGAAGAATACCAATGCCTTCTGCACTTGTATTATAAATAACTATTCTGTTAAAGTAACACTTCGCTGAAATTTGGTATATGCCATAGAGTAATAAACATAGATGAAGGGGGTATACGCAATTTTTCCAAGTCCCCAACATGGTTAGATTACGCTGTCAGATTGTGATATATTTTCAAATAGGTACACAATTTTACTATATCATTATGAATTTATATTATATTGAATGAAATTTGAGTGATTCCCTATTAAATATGCAAACTCGATTATTTGGAATTCTATGTTTTCTAATTGTCGAATTTATAATAAGCAGAATATTTATTATTTTCTGTATCTACCTGCTGAAATCCAAGGTTTGGCAACTTTTGCTCTCCTAGTGTCATCGGTTGTTTCACGTCGTTTGGCGCGTTTGAAGTTTGATTTCTGAATATCTCATATATTTAGGTATTTATTTCAATATATTTTGAGTTGAAATGAAACGTTGATTCACTATGGGACATAGGATGTGCGTTCTTTGTGGAGAAACTCGCGAATTGAGTGAGATATCTTATCACTGATATGTTTTCATTACCTCGCAATTCATGTCAAATTTGATAGTTTATGTTGGAGACAAAATGTTCTTACTGAAAATGGCATATTCTCCCTCTATCTATGTTTATTACTCTGAGGTATATGCAAACAGAGTATCAGTTGAATGACTTTTCCAAAAATAAAGCTGTATAGCTATTCCAGTTACACGTAATAGCTAAACTTCATAAGTCTTAGACCTCACCAGTAAAAACACTTTTTTGCCTTGCAACTTTGATTTGATTCGTCAACCTACTCACCTTCAAAAGTGATACATGTAGATATTCCAACGTTCATCTTACTTTTTATTACCTTTTCTGCAGAAAAATTCATCTTTCCTTTCGAAATCACTTCTTCATTATATATAAATAAAATAAAACGAAGTAATTTCCACTATATTATTTAATTGTTAGCAACAATTGTTTCGCCACACTGTGGCTTCACAGTGTGGCGAAACAATTGTTGCTAACAATTAAATAATATAGTGGAAATTACTTCGTTTTATTTTATTTATAATGAATTTCCGCCAAGTAAGGACCGAATCCATTAAATCTTCATTATATAGAACCTAATGTCGTTCTCTGAAACATTCGGAGTGGAAAATCCAATAATTATTGAAATCGTAATTTCAGCAAAGACGCTTTCGACGATAGTTTTTCTCAATTTATTTCCTTAATCCATTTAATAACGGTACGTAATGTGAGTAATATTTATTGTTGATGGTTCTACGCATGACAAGATAATCGATAAACAAAATATCTAGCATGCACTTCCCAAAAAACGGATGCCATAATTTTGCCAATTGATGTTTGAGATTTTGATAGCTTTGAAAGGCTTTCACCGACTGCTTTCAAGCGAGCAAAATTTTCATTTTTCTTGTCAGTCCTTTCATTATTTTTGTAGAAAAAAATGATAAGTAGGTACCATTATGTGCAAGCTGGAGATTTCTGCCTCGATAAAAAATCTGTAAGTATCGATTTTATTCAACATTGGAACCGGTCAGTACCAACATTACTCGGTGGTTGGTGAATTCGATTGAGGCAGAGAAGAACATCTTGCATGAAATGCAGAAGAATTCAAGGAATTACAAGCTTGAAACTGCAATTTCATTACCGGGCGAATAAAATGGATTGCAATCTATTATTTTTACAAAATGACCGTGCCTAGATATTCTTACGAGTACGAATACAAGATGACCTAACGGTCTGTTTCTTCAATCATTCACCTTGCCAATACTTGAGCAGTAGTTTATAGACTACAATACTTAATATAATTTACGATCAACAGACTAGAACGAGATGCAAAACATGTTTTTCTGCTAGCTCGAAAGTGAGATGGCCAACGTGAATTAAACTGAAAACCAGGTTATAAATTATACTATAGTTATTTACCATTTGGCGCAGGAACGCATTCAGATGCATCTTTATTCTCCCAATCCGAGCCAGATGAGTTTGGGTCTTATCAGAACGTGATTCTCTTTTTTTCAATCTGAAAATGAGGATTTCAAATACTTGGATCATCTGAATACTTGGGCTGTTTTACTGAGTATGAAATAAATTTAATACTTATGACTATAGCGTTTGATTTCACAAAAGGAATAATAGAATTCAAAATGTTTTTCTCTATTTCAGTATCGTAATGCGTTCATTACAGTACTAAAAGCAGTGCTGTAATGAACTCATTACAGCATTGTTTTCAGTTATATTTTTCGTTTTGTGGTTGTCTACACTGACTTTCGATCCTATCAAATTTCAACACACGTCAATGAATAATAATAATAATTAAGTATTTGCTCCCAAAAATTGTCAATATAATTTAATTTGGATATAGTGAAATGATTTGCAACATTATTCGTACTTCTCTTGATTCTGGTAGTGTTTAATTGAGTTCGTCAGACATAATTCACGAATTTAATGCGTAATTATAAATTATTTCAAATTCCGTAATCTGTCAATTTTCGTAAATGTCACACCAACTGCCAAGGTACAATAGAAAAGTCACTAGGATAAATAATTTTTTTTTCATTGAATTTCATTGAATATTTCACAAAACTTGACTGAAATAGAGAAAATATCGTCTAATACTCGTTGCAGAAGGCAATTCCAACACTCATGCTCGAAAAACTCGCTTGTTTTTGGATTTCGCATTCGTGTAAAGAAAATATTAGTTTATGTACAAAAAACATTTTAAATGTCAAGGCTACCCAAGGTTATGTTTCACTGGTAGAAAGTAGACAAGTAAGATATTGTCAATAATGAAAAAAAGGCAATAATTACGACACATTAGAATATCACTGAAAATATTCAAAAGTAGTTATATTTCCGATGAAAAAATAGAACAGAAGTGAAATATAGAAAAAATACTCTGTTCATATGTGTAACACTATGTTTCTTAATTCTTCGCTTCTAGAAGAATCAACCTTCCAGACTTGGAACCACATTTTCGATTTTTAACATTTTCATCCACCGAGCAATCCTACTTGTTTCAAAAACGCTGAAATTCCTGAAAAGCCATTGATGGTTTCAACTCGAATAATCATACCAAATTCCATCAAAATCGGAGTAGTATAATAGGAAATCTGAAGTTTTCATTTGAGCATAGCTCATCTATCTATAAAAGAGCTCCAATTTGGCCAAATCCGGAAATCCATACCAAATCACATAATGATCAGACCAGTAGTACCCTAGTGAGATATGGAGATTTAAAATGTTCGCATATCTTCTTCTTCTTCAACAGCCTGTCTGCATGCACTCCTGGACATAGGCCTCCTCGCATATCTAGAATAGCTAAAATTAAGACAGACCCAAAAAAAGAAAAACTATATCAAAATCTAATAAGAATTGTAGAAATTTACACACCAGTGATTTCCACACACACAGACCGATAGACAGAACCCTAAATCACATGTTTTCGGTGGCAAAAAACATATGATCACAGGAAAAACTAAATGAGTCAAAATAAGACAAGACATCTAATGAAACGATATGAATATTTTATAATATGAATATTTACAAGTATAGCAGTATGGGAACAAAAATTTAGACAGAACTCAAGAATAATAAAGTTGAAACAAAATGGTCAACAAGAAGAGATAGAGAAAAGACAAAAGAGAATTTAGTAAAAACGTAAATCTTCGGAAATTTATAGGCATCAAAAGTTTGAGCTGAAAAATTAAAACGAATAGGGAAATATATTACATAATACAATTTAGCATTGATAAGTTACAAAGGAAATGACGAATAAAAATTTTCAGTAGGGAATTAATTTGAAGGGTGCGTTGAAATATGTTAGCAAAAAGGAATTAAACTGAAGAACTATTGGAAATAAAGATTATTAGAACTGTAAACAAACACACCAATTGCCATAAACGTATAAAAAACAAAGAAGAAAATAAATTGAAAATTTTGTACATGATATCAAACATTCAAACAAGCAAGGAAGAAGATGAAAGAACGGGTGAAATTAAATAGGTATCAAAAAAATACGAAAGAAGAAAATAAGAAATACATTGTATACACTGAAAAGACTCAGAATATATCATCTAAAATCAAACGAACACCTGGTACCTTAAAATCACATGTTTTCCAGAAATAAATTTAACACGGATCTACCTCAAAAACTCGAGGTGGCAATATAAAATCCCAAATCCAACCCCTTCGAAGTTTCAGATTCTTCCTAGAAACGTACAATCAAAGAACTCCTAGAAACCTTGTTAGTCGAATGAATAACTCATCTCGTCTTCATTAAGGCACGGTAGAGAGCATCGCTCTGGCAAAGAATCCTCTGGCTGACGAGCCAAGAAGGTGGAATGTGGGTGGCTTAATGCCCCTGGGTTCGCCCCTGCACGCCGCTGCCGACCAGTCAAGTCGCGAGAGGTGTCGATGCCGGTTTTAATGACTTTCAGGTGTTTAATACGTCTGTCCCATCGTAAAACTTATGGGACTTTGGACTGAAGCGTTACTGGCATTGTTAATATAAATAATAATAATTCCGCTTGGTTTACTGCCTTTCGTTGTATGTGGGGGCAATCTCTTCAAAATTGACTGCGCGGACGAGATGTTACCTTTGCGAGAGTGTGCTGCTTCAGATTAGCGCTTCTTTCTTGGCTTATTTTGCTTCGGAGGTGAAGGAAGTTTTAGTTACTCTTGGGATTGAAAACATTATGAGATTCCGATTTCGAAATATCTTTTCACAAAATCCATTCGAAAGAATTTATGTGGAGTTTATACAGAGTGTCTGGTGACCAGTGGAACAAGGCCAGGTGAAGATAGGGGCATCTGCCACCTCTGAAGCTCTTTTGCGAACATTTTCAGTCAACTCTATGTTGAAGCACATGATTCGTATTCTGATGAACACCAAACACATCTTGGTGTTCCACAAGGATCTGTTTTAGGACCGCTTCTTTTTATTCTTTTTATAAATAACCTTCCATCTCATATTGAGACAAAGTTTATAATATTTGTAGATGTAGCATCATTTTTGGTTACAGCTGATGATCTGAAAAATCTCATAGAATTATGTGAAATGCTCTTGAAAACTTTTGCTCATTGGTGATTAAATTCGGATTGAGGAGAGGAAGTAGTCATTTAGTTCTGAGCTATGACTCGAACACCTTAATTTCCAAGGACTTCAAGGAGTTCTTAGGTGTATTCATCGATACCTGCTTAAGATGGTCAGATCAAGTTGCCCTTAGTGGCAGGAAGCTCAGTTCCTCCTTCTATGAAATCCAAGGTCTAAAAAATAATCTTCCATTCACAGCTATTCTGAATGTTTATTATATCTTAGTATATAGCCATATTGCTTACAATATTATGGTTTGGGGTTGCTCTGTCGATTTCGTCAGGGTATTGAACACTACGTTGGATTTGCAAGAGACGAAAAAAAAAACGGAATTTCATCAAAAATGTCTTTTTCCTATACAATTTAAAAATATGTTCCTGGAGGAAGTAGAACCAACATGTAAATATGTAGCATTTTCCATCACTAATTCACTTCCTGAACTATTACATTGTTGACGATTCGCTAGAAAAAAATTTTAATGCTAACTTATTAATTTTTATTATCCTTGGTGTGATTAGAAAAACTTGTTATCGAGGCGTATTCCGAAGTTCATATTTTAATATTGATCACTTACTTGCAGTTCCTTCTTTCGAAGTTTATTATTCTAAACCGTATCCAATTCTTCGAATGAAAATGATACCTATCTGATAGTAACTGATTTTGGAACGGATTATATATATTAATTTTAAATTGAAAAAAAAACTATGAATCGATATATATTAACATGATTCTGAATACGTTTGCTTCGCCCCATTCCATCGAATGCAATCTCAGAATGTCCAACATACAAATCCTTATATCAGCATCTCTAAATCATCAAAATAGGGGAAACTCAAATCTTAATAACCCACATTATTATCTCAAATGATACAGTTCTTCATGAAAATCTGATACTTAAACATTTATTTTTTCCCATACGGGTACTCCTATTTATTTGAGATAATATCCGTTATATTTACTGAAAAGCCAAAAAAAGATAACTTCAAGAGAAACCTATTTGAATTAATTTTCAGATATTCACTACTTAAATTCTTTAAATGAATAAAAAGTGAGATATAATATGATGTTCACATTAATCATATTCTAGAGAGTCTGTAGGTTTACGTAATTAATATTTTTTAATGTATAATACAATCCCTCAAGTACTACTAATCTATTTTGATTTGACGAAAAATTGTAAGAGTGAATTAAAAAGTATTTCACACATAAAATAAGGGGAGATTCATGTGGAAAGTCTAGTCCGTCTAGTCTTTTCGATATCTGATTGAAATTCACAAATGTTGAAGCTACAGAAGTTTAGTTCCTAAAACCTGACATTCCTAATAACTGGAAACAAACTAACAAAAAGCCAAATGAAAAATTACATGATGTAATGCGGAAATTTTACTTTATGCTTGGTAGCATTTTCATGGACTAAAAGTGGATTAGTAGCATTTTTATGGTTTCAAAATTAAGTTTCTTGAAGTTGTCGTCCTCATGTACATGTAATGAGTCTTAAAAAGTAAATGATACAAACATACTCTCGTCTATGGAAGTCTTTATTTGTTCTCAACGATATTATCATCTTCACAACCTTACTTTTTGAAGACTTCGTTATCAAAACAGCTTCAACCAAAAATAAAGATTCATCCACCCGCAACTAATGAATAAAAACCTAACAAGTCAAACCCCCCGGACTTATCCGATCGTACAAATCTCGCCGTCAATTCGTCGCCCCGAAACATCCTCCAAACGCATTTCCCACCATTTCTAGCCGCTCCTAACGAGCGTCCTACCCCCACTACTCTCCTCCAGCAAGGCGTCATCATCCCTCCTAGCCTCCATCCCCTAATTGGCCGCGGTTTATGAACATTCCCGCGCCTCCCGAAATTCCGACGCTCTGTAATTACGAGCAGCTCCAATCGGGCCGTTTTTGGGGGCGGCTAATTGGCGGACGTTCCTCGTGTACATCGAAGGCGGCGTCGATTAAGACTTGCGCGCCGACGACGCCGACGCCAGCTCCGGTTGCAGGGAGAGATCCGGGGACGGCGGATCGCCGCCGATCATTATTTCAAACGTGATTACTTATTTAGCCCTGCCAGCTACGTAAATGCCCGGATGGACCGGGATTGCGTCAGGGGGCGGCTTCGGGTAAGAAGGATTTTTATGATTGATGGAGGTTACATCCACGTGGATGCTGCGAATCCGCGGGTTTCTGAGTCAAGAAAATGTAATTCGACATTGAAAACCCAACGTGTATGATCACCTTTAAACATTGATTTTGTTCAACAACAAAACCCAACGTGTATGATCACCTTTAAACTTCGATTTTTTTGTTAACAACAAAACCCAACCTGTATGATCACCTTTAAACATTGATATTTTTTACAACATTTTCGCAGAGGTGGAGCTGTGAATAAGTAATCTACTGGTTAGATAGATCTGCCGGTTTAGTAGATCCACCGTATAGGTGAATAGTTTTCCAATAAGTGGTTTCATTTTAATAGCCCGCTATCTGGACACCTGCCACTTTGGAAGCTGTCATTTTTTGACATTAGAGTCACAAAACTAAAGCACTTGGGTCCTCGTGAAGCAACTTCTTTTCTTGCCCAGCAATATTGCTTTTGGGACCAGTTAGTGATGTGAAGAATCAAAACCGTGTGCGTCGCTCAATAAAACTGAGAATATTGCTGTTGTAGCACGTAGTGTTAACGAAAACCCAGGTTTGTAGATTCCTCGTCGATTTTGGAAATTAGGCATTCCCCAAACAACATTACACTTTATTTCGTATGAAGACTTAGGTATTAAGGCTTCTAAAATTCAGTTGATATAAAAACTAAATAAAAAAAATAGACTAGATTTATCAGATGGTTTCGTCCATGTTTTCAGGATTATTCCAAATTTGTGAGTGTAGTATTAGTTTATTCTAAAACCAGTTGCAGAATGAGCTCCTATTCCAACACGAATGCATAAGTGATGGAATTGCATTCTGCATCGAGTATTAAACGATATTTTCTCTATTTCAGTCAAGTTTTGTGAAATATTGTCGAAATTCAATGAAAAATTCAGATTATACATCCTAGTAACTTTCCTATTGTATCTTGGCAGTTGGTGTGACTGTTACGAAAATTGACAGATTACGGACTTTGATTTTGAATCGTACATTTCGAATTTTGAAATAATTTATAATTACGCATTAAATTCGTGAATTATCTCTGACGAAATTGATTTAGCACCACCAGAATTAAGAGAAACTGCGAATAATGTTGCAAATTATTTCACTAGATCCGAATTGTATTATACTGACAATTGAAGTGAGTTGAAATTTGATAGAATCGGAAGTCAGTGTAGACAACCATAAAACGAAAAATATAACTGGAAACGATGCTGTAATGAGTTTATTACAGCACTGTTTTTAGTACTGTAATGAACTCATCACGATACTGAAGTAGAGAAATAATTATTTTTTGCATGAATATATGTATTTTACTCATATCAATATCACCAAAAAAATTGGACTTTTGTGTCAGAACGTTTATAATAAGAATTATCATTTCTGTATCAAAATAGTATTAAAGAAATTCATGTATTGAACTCACACAACACACAAAATACTATTTTTCGGAAATTGAAGTATTTTACTTTTAACAATATCACGATAATCGAACAAATCAATAACTATAAGGGTTTCATTTGTTTAAGGAAGTTAGAATATCAGAATATCTGATTGAATATCAATGATTATCTGGAATGTCAGACTAGGAGAAGTAGTAATACTTGGATAGTGAAAAAAATTGATTTTTTTATACAAATTTGCACTATATTTGGTACAAAATATGATTTGTGAGGCCAAAAGTAGATCAAAATCCACCTTCAATCGAAATAGTTATTTATAATACAAGCGCAGAAGGCATTGATATTCTTCCACAAGTTCGAAATTCAAAAACGAGCCACGAACTGGCGAGTTTTTGAATGAATGAGCCTTCTGTACGATTATTATACATTATTTTCTCTAATTCATTGCATTTTTATTGAAATCAATGGAGTATTTCCATAAATATCATTTAGTAATTTTTGCATTGAAAAATGTTGGTTGGCAGAACTGATTTCTTCAAGGCAAATTGATGAATTGACAGATAAAGCCGTGGCGGAAAGTTCGGAGTACCAACATATAATAAAAAAATATAACCATGAAAACTGTGCGTTTCTGATATATTCTCGCACGATTTTGTTCTACAAGATGTGGAAGAATGAACGAAATAACCACAGAATTACAGAAAATCTTTTAAAGGCAGCTAAACGAACCTGTATTGCCTTGCCAAATGAAAAGAAGAAGAAGAAGTTATTCCATATCTGAAATATTCTTAATAATAATAAGAATAACCTACAGAATGTATTTTTGCGTAACACGCTGATATATACGAGTAGAACTATTGTAGTTTAAATTCCACGATTGCGCATTCGTCTAAAGACTCATTTCCTATAGCTGATAAATTGGCAGGGTTCCCGTCCTTTTGCGTCCCAATTCCGTTTCCGGTTACTCCCATCTCTATCGATAGGTAAATGATGAGCAATTTGATAAATCGACCGATAAAACGAATTATGTCCTACAACGGTGAAATTTGTAGGGATTTCTTTTTGTCGTTTTTAGTTGGTTCTGACTCGGATATTTTGTAGATTAGAATTAGACTTTCTTTGCATCAATTTTCATTTAAGGTTTTTTTCCAATTCAAATTTTATCGAATATGTAATTCAATTTTCTATTAGAGTTGATAAAATGCATTTTTATATTGGATAGTGTTTGCTACTTTCTTAATTCACAGGTATTCATATTTTTCTCGTTTTCTCGCTTTCTTTTATATTGAGGATTAAATAGACTTAAGGCATTCGCCATTCAAAATTCTAGGTTTAAGCATGCTAATCCGTACAGTTTTGGGATTAACGGCTTGAAAAAACCAAAAACCAAAATTGCCATAATTCTCAGGGGTGAGAGGTAATGAAACAATAAACTTGGGAAACAAGTCAAAATATATGGGTAATATAGAACGGAGAATATCCTCAACGTTTTGAATATGAGTTATGACTTTTAACAAAAATTCCTTCGTCTGTTTTGCCGTTGGAATTTTATTGCCTTATTAGAAGAACCTTTTTTCTAAAACATAAATATGTGTCATTTTTTATGACTAGTGAGAAGTAATAGTAAGCAATTTTAGAAAAGAAATGAAGTAGTTATTCATGAAACAAGTTTGTGAAGTGAGACCACACACGCGTAACATACAATATTTTTTTCTGCAGTAGGAATAATAATGCTTCAAAGTTCCTATTTATTCTTGTGTAACCTTTGAAACGGATGTCTTTTCTCATACGTATACTAAGCTTATCATGATCATAACTTTTTGCCCTGTGGTTTCTTTATTTCAGTATCGTAATGAATTCATTACAGTACTAAAAACAGTGCTGTAATGAACTCATTACAGCATTGTTTTCAGTTATATTTTTCGTTTTGTGGTTGTAAACACTGACTTCTGATCCCTTCAAGTTTCAACACACGTCAATTGTCAATATAATATAATTTGGATATAGTGAAATGATTTGCAATGATGAGTTCATTACAGTACTAAAAACAGTGCTGTAATAAACTCATTACAGCATTGTTTATAGTTATATTTTTTGTTTTATGGTTATCTACACTGACTTCCGATCCTATCAAATTTCAACTCACTTCAATTGTCAGTATAATACAATTCGGATCTAGTGAAATGATTTGCAACATTATTCGCAATTTCTCTTAATTCTGGCGGTGTTAAATCGATTTCGTCTGACATAAATCACGAAATTAATGCGTAATTATAAATCATTTCAAAATTCGAAAAGTACGATTCAAATTCAAAGTCCGTAATCTGTCAATTTTCGTAACAGTCACACCAACTGCCAAGATACAATACAAAAGTCACTAGGATGTATAATCTGAAGTTTTCATTGAATTTCAACAATACTTCACAAAATTTGACTGAAATAGAGAAAATATCGTCTAATACTCATTGCAGAAGGAAATTCCAACACTTGTGCATTCGTTTTGGAATAGGAGCTCATTATGCAACTTGTTTTAGAATAAACTAATACTCTCGCTAATACTAAACTCACAAATTTTGAATAATTCTGAGAACATGGACGAGACCATCTGATAAATCGAGTTTATTTTTGCAGCAATGGTTAGTGAAATCATAAAAAGTTTAAACCTTGTATTAATCATGATCGACTACCAAATAGTAACGGCCGAAAACTTTGAAAATCGGCTTTTTGATCAGATATACCTACAACTTTCAAGAACGTCCTGCATATTTCCCGAACCAATTTGAAAACTCGAGAAAACTCAGCAACTGCATCCATTTTTTTCGGAGTAGACCCGTTACGAATTCAAAAATTAGAAGTTGTTTCAACAATAGTAGCAGGTCCTAATTTCCGTAGAACCCAACATCGAACATCTACTGGAATGAAATTGTTAGATAAAAACGAATTTTAGTTCTCCTCACGACCTGTATTTTAATATTTCAATAAATTTTCCGGTTTTTGAGAAGTCGGCGATTTCTGAAATACAACCTTTGCATCTCATCAGACTAACCAGAATAGTTATTTATAATACAAGTGCAGAAGGCATTGATATTCTTCCACGAGTTCAAAATTCAAAAACGAGCCACGAAGTGGCGAGTTTTGGAATGAACGAGTGGTAGAATGAGCCTTCTGTACGAGTATTATACATTATTTTCTCTAATTCATTGCATTTTCATTGAAATCAATGAAATATTTCCATAAATATAATTTAGTGATTTTTGCATTGAAAAGTGTTGGTTGGCAGAACTGATTTCTTCAAGGCAAATTGATGAATTGACAGATAAAGCCGTGGCGGAAAGTTCGGAGTACCAACATAGAATAATAAAATATAACCATGAAAACTGTGCGTTTCTGATATATTCTCGCACGATTTTGTTCTACAAGATGTGGAAGAATGAACGGAATAACCACAGAATTTGAGAAATATAATTCTGATGATCCGGAATAATTCTGAGAACATGGACGAAACCATCTGATATCACTATCGACTTGATTTTTGAAACAATGGTTAGTAAAAACATGAAAGTTTAAACCTTGTGTTAATCATAATCGACTACCAAATAGTAACGGTCGAAAAGTTTGAAAATCGGCTTTTTGATCAGAGATACCTACCACAACTTCCAAGAAAGTCCTGCATATTTCCCCAACCAATTTAAAAACTCGAGAAAACTCGGCAAGGGGTCACTCCATCCATTTTTTCGCAGTAGACGCGTTACGAATCCCAAAAATCATGTTAATCCGCCGAGTATTCTAGAAGCCAACCCCGCCGAACGCAACTTTTTGCGCCCAATCCAACGCGGCAGTTTCCGCGATTATTCCTCGATCCCCAACGCGAATAAAATAATTATACTCGCCTCTATATCCCCATCCCAGACCCCCAATTTGACTGACTTAGGACCGGACAACAGATTCGGCGCAAAAAACGCCACAAAGACTCGCATCTCGGCTCGTCAGGACGAGACGTCTAACTTCAAACAACTGTCAACCATCAATAACTCGGTTGTAAATAAATATAGGCCGCGATTACTTAAAATTCAACGGCTTAAGAGGGCCCTGGACCAAAATTTCCTCCGAACGCTTCGAAAATTAACGAAGTTCTTTTTTGCGGCCGGTCCCGCATTTTAAACAGCAACGAGAGAAGAATACGCGCGCAAGGGCGTAGATCTTTTATATTTTTGAGGGGGCAAAAAAATTTTTTCGACGACATTGTTTACTCATATCTATAATGTGAGAAAAAAGTTTGATAACGAAGTTCGAACCAAATTAATCGAAAAAAATTTTTTTTCTACATTCATGCAAAAAGCAAAATTTTATTGAACTATATGTAGTGGAAAAAAAAGTTCTTTATTGCACTAGTGCAATAAAGTTTTTATTGCACTCATCTGTCATTCTACTTCAACGTGCTGTCACCAATTGTTCATTCACTTTCAACATTGAGGGTAAAAATAAAGTTTGAGTTAAATTGTTCGTAACGTATTAGTGTTTCAATGCAAATCGATATTAATAATGAAGTATTCAAGTTGCGCTTTTCATTTTCCTACACCTAGTGCCGCACCTCAATAAATAATTTTTTTTTTTTGCATGAACGTAGAAAAAATGTTGTATGCAAATCGTGCAAAAATTGTTAATTGCACTCGACGTATTGTCCAATTTCACAATTTCACGTCGAGTGCAATAAAAATTCACTTTTTGCACTTGTTGCATAAATAACTATTATTACCTTATCTTATACTGGGTGCTCCTGAATTGGAGTTACGAAGGAAAATGAGAGATTGTTTGGATAATTTTAAAAATAAAATGGCCCATAAACATGAGCCCGCCAACGCTTTCTTTTCGAAGTACAGGGGAACTGGATCTTCATAATAATTTGGATTTTCCTGAGAATTACTATATAGAGCTGTTTTTTTCTCCAAATGGATTGCAGATACGACAAAACTACAATACAAACCAATAAGTGTAGTACTGAACCAGAGTTTCTTTTTAAATTTCATAAAAAACCAGTGGTTCACAAAAAAATATTTCTTGAGGAGCCCTTCCAGAAAAAATTCACCCTTTAGATTTGCATTCAAAATTAGGATATCACATGATGAAAACTTCAAATTGGAATATATATGCCAATTCAAGTTTATTATTATGTGGAGGGAAGGTGCTATGAGAGAAAACTTGAACTTTAACACCTGTATCTCAAAAACAAAGCGTTTGCGGACTCAAGTTATAGGACTTTTTTTTCTTGAAATGATCTGAGAAATCTACCATTTTCATTTGACCCTCCAATTTAGGAACACCTGTAGATATAGTCGATTCAAAACTGATGTCTTCACAAATAAATTGCAATTTTAATGAAACACCATAAATTGTACAACTCAGACCAGACAATTTTCGATGCGAATTACTCATTTAAGTTCTTTGATAACTACCTACAAATTCTGTGACGAGCATGATACAAAAAGCCGAAAACAACGGGTAAGTGTATACCGATGAGGAATGCAAAAATCACACATGGCAAATAAGGGGCGATCCGAGAAAACGGATAGATAAAGGAAAATAATAACTTTCGGACAAAGACGAGCTCGTAGTGCAATAAAAGTACTCATATTGAAAGCGATAATGAACTCATAAAACGTAAATGGGTCCGATTTTACTGACGTGTCGAATTCAAAGGAAAGTAAAATGATTATTATTGGTTTATTTTATAGAGAAATTTTCGTTCTTCGTCTTTGCGAGATTTCTGAAATTTTATATTTTCAAAAATCTTGAGTTGTAATTACCCCAGTACCCCCATTTCTACGCCCTTGTACGCGCGCTGCGCTGGAAATGTTTTGACAACGGCAGCGGCCATTTTAAATAATTAGCAATTCTAAAGTTATTCATTTGTTTACTCGGACAAAAGAATATCGGTGACATGTTTAAATATTCAAATGGAGGAAGGAAGGCAGTCTCAGTCAAACCAGTTTCGTCATCAGTCTTCATTTATATGATCTGATAAGGATAAATATGCATCCAGAATACGTATTCTCCGCTGATTTTCAATTCGTTATATTTCGAGGAGGTGAATATTCAACAACATCATTGTTGTTTCGGAGACACGAGGTACGCAACAACGAAATTGGATCCAAGAGAGCATGTACCATACATATTCAGGCGGTTCTGCTTACCATATTCGAAGGACACATGTCCCAAAATCCGAGGTTTGCTACGATCTAGGTAATTACTCTTCCGAAATACTCGACCGCTGCTGAATAATAATTGAACTAGACATTAAAACTTTCCGGCATTTCAATGTCTCTTAGTATTCATTTGGGTTACCTCTCATGAAACTTCAAATCACAGGCTTCACTATTTGAGATGTGAACTTCCTTAGTCATTAAACATGTTAACTATCTAACTGAAGTGAATCGTTTACACTTACTTCAAGTGCCACTTTTAGTCCATCATTATCAATAGTAAAACTAAGAAGATAGTAGGAAAATGAGATAGGTAATGAGTTATATAACAGAATGTAACAAAACACGACAAATTAGGGCTTAAGTTCACTGAAATTTTTGAACGAACCTTAAATATTATCCTCTTATTAAATGTCATTTATTTATTCAATTCATTCGACAAAGTTTTTTTTCGAAAATATAAAAAATGAATCTTGTTTTTCTTATATCATGTTTTTTTTTTTTGTATTTCATCCGGTTTTATATTGTACCATTATTTCTGGGAAACTATTTCTCAATACTGACGTGAAGTCAAAAACATTAAGGCACACCATAGAGTAATAAACATAGATTGAGGGAGTATACACAATTTTTACATGTCCCCAACATGGTTTGATTACGTTGTCGGATTGTGATATATTTTCAAATCCACAATTTTACTATATCGTTATGAATGTATATTATATTGAATGAAATATATTTATTTGAGTGATTCCCGATTAAATGTGCAAATTGAAGAGTTTGTAATTCGATATTTCTCCTAATTGTCGAATTTATAATAAGCAGAATATTTATTATTTTCTGTATCTACCAGCTGAAATCCAAGGTTTGGCAACTATTGCTCGCCTAGTGTCATCTTACGTCGTTTGGTGCACTTGAAGTTTGTTTTCTGAATTTCTGATATATTAAGGTATTTATTTCAATATATTTTGAGTTGATATGAAACGTTGATTCACTATGGGACATAAAAAGTGCGTTCTTTGTGGAGAAACTCGCGAATTGTGTGAAATATCCTATCACTGATATGTTTTCATTTCCTCGCGCTGCATGTCAAATTTGATAGTTCATGTTGGGGACAAAATTTGCTTACCGAAAATGACATATGCTCCCTCTATGTTCATTTATTGCTCTGAGAGGCAAATAAAAGATATTATGAAATAAAATAACCCATAACGAAGTGTCAAATTATACTCTATGATTGTTCGCTCGGTCGGAGGAAAAAGAAAAGCTTTTTTCTTCTTTTCCGTAAGATTTTTTCGGAATTATTTTATTGTATAAACCTTCTTCTGACAGTGAGGAACACATCAACAAAAAAAGAATCATCCAAATGCATGCAGTCGTTTGAATGTGATGCCCTTACATAATATCCATAGATCCTCTTTTATATACAGATCTATATTTTAATAGCTGCAGGGTAATACTGGCAGCGATATCAAGAGAACGAATCTTTTAGGAACTTATCGTCCCCTAGTTATAATTGTTAACATAATAGATTGGATAAAAGGAAAACGCTTTTCAATCAGAATAAAAATAAAAATTCTTTATCGCATGATTGAAAGAAGTAGACGAATTGAAGTGTATCATGAACCCATTTCTATGAGAATGGGAAAAGTTTTACTTGGTTATATAAATCGACGTTGAAAAAAAAAACAAATTGAAGTTACTGAAGAAATCCAATCGATGCTGTAGACAGCCATGAATCTGATGAACTCGGACATCAATCAAAAAGTGTACTTTTGTCGAATTGAATTATTATTGGTTTAGTAATAGTTGACACGAAGGTAGTTCGAAAAGTATTACAGATTTAATTTCCTGCATGCGGCAATTATTCAACTGACAATAATCATTCACGTTTACTTCGAAAGTATAGAGAAGAAACGGAGCAATTTATCAGATATGTCAGTTCCGAATTTTTATTCTTTCAGGTTTTACAGGAAAGTAGTTTTCATTTATTCACTCTAAATTGGAGTGAATTCATAAAACAGTTCTAACAGCTTTGACAGTTTCTGTCTAACTTTCTTTGAATTGTCGTAATTAGAATCATTTTTTCATTGTTATGAGCAATATTTACATATTATGGAATGTATTGATTTTTTTAAAGAATGAATTAAATTTAGACTTTTACGGTTATATTTCAATCTTGAAAGCTCTTTCTCTTGCTTCGAATTGCAATTTTATATTATGTTTGTTTCAAGAAATTTTTTTTTTTTGAATATGTTTTTCTGAAATAGGTTTTAATTGAACTGTTGACAATTGACATTTTCACCAAACTATATTTTTTCCGAAAAATGACAATTCATCTAGTACGGTTCACTTCATAGAGTAATAAACATAGAAGGGAGTATACGAAATTTTTACATGTCCCCAACATGGTTAGATTACGTTGTCGGATTGTGATATATTTTCAAATTCACAATTTTACTATATCATTATGAATGTAAAGGGTGTTTTTCTCAGAGCTATAGAACTTTAAATTGCAATAAAACAACGATGGATTATTCGATTGACATGAATTTTATTTATCCGCAAGATTATCTTGTGGCATTACATTTCCAATATGATTTCTGGCATATGACCGCCACGGCTGGCTCGGATGTAGTCCAATTTGGACGTCCAATTTTCGATGTCTTTTTCCAACAATTGTGGCCGTATATCGGCAATAACACGGCGAATGTTGTCTTCCAAATGGTCAAGGGTTTGTGGCTTATCCGCATAGACCAATGACTTTACATAGCCCCACAGAAAGTAGTTTAGCGATGTTAAATCAAAAGATCTTGGAGGCCAATTCACAGGTCCAAAACGTGAAATTAGGCGGTCACCAAACGTGTCTTTCAATAAATCGATTGTTGCACGAGCTGGGACCGTATTCTCGACAAGTGATCTTTCAAAACGTATACGTTCATTCAGTGTTCAGAGCACTGAAAGAACGTATACGTTTTGAGAGATCACTTGTCGAAAATACTGTCCCTGTGTGACATGTTGCGCCATCTTGTTGGAACCACAGCTCCTGGACATCATGGTTGTTCAATTCAGGAATGAAAAAGTTAGTAATCATGGCTCTATACCGATCACCATTGACTGTAACGTTCTGGCCATCATCGTTTTTGAAGAAGTACGGACCAATGATTCCATCAGCCCATGAAGCGCACCAAACAGTCAGTTTTTCTGAATGTAACGGTGTTTCGACATACACTTGAGGATTAGCTTCATTCCAAATGCGGCAGTTTTGTTTGTTGACGTAGCTATTCAACCAGAAGTGCGCTTCATCGCTAAACAAAATGAAATGGACGTAGTGCGCGATACGTATTCCGCACAGAACCATTATTTTCGAAATAAAATTGCACTATTTGCAAACGTTGTACAGGCTTGAGTCCATTCATGATGAATTGCCGGACCAAACTGAGAATAAATCACTTGACAGCTGTTAAATCGGTCGTTATCTTGAACAGTAATGTCAACTTAAAGTTATATACCTCGAAAAAAACACCCTATATATTATATTGAATGAAATATATTTATTTGAGTGATCCCCGATTAAATTGCAACTTTTAATATTTGGAATCCGATATTTTTCCTAATTGTCTAATTTATAATGAGCAGAATATTTATTATTTTCTATATCTACCTGCTGAAATTCAAGGTTTGGAAACATTTGCTCTCCTAGTGTCATCGTTTGTTTCACGCTTGAAGTTTGTTTTCTGAATTTCTGATATATTCAAGTATTTATTTCAATATATTTCGAGTTAATATGAAACGTTGATTCACTATGGGACATAAGAAGTGCGTTCTTTATGGAAAAACTCGAATCACTGATACGTTTTCATTTCCTCGCGCTTCATGTCAAATTTGATAGTTCATGTTGGGGACAAAATCTGCTTACTGAAAATGACATATGCTCCCTCTATCGATGTTTATTACTCTGAGGTTCACTCCCATGTTATGTTATTCCTAACGTATGTTATTTCTCAGTTAAAACTGAGCTTCAGACAGTTTGTTCAAACCCAATTTCCACAAATGGCGTATACAATTCGAGCAGTCTCATAGTTTATTCGAGGCAAACTACCATTAATGACGGAAACGTCCAATCGCGTAGCATTCCCGGAAAGATCCTTCCGGAAAGCGCATTTTCCGATTCGATTTCAATTGACCTTTCGTCTCCGGGAGCCGCACATTCGATTCCGCCATTAATCGAAAATATAATGCCCAGTAAATGTCAATTTTTCGTACGCCAATTACGGGGATACGGCCGTCCGAGGTAGCTTGCTTGTTGATTTGTTATTTATGAAGAGTTTCGCATGTCCCGTGGAGATTCGGAAGACCGTGGCACATCGCTATAAACGATATGAATTGTTAATAATTCGGCCGCAATCGCGAAATAAGACGCACGATTACCCCTGGGACTGGCGAGGAAGTGGAATAAAAGAAAGTAATGACTTCAATTAGGTCCGGCAAATTGGACGGAATATCATATTTCGCTGCCACCAAATTCATATTTTATGTCTTGTTCGGCTCATCTGCGGCCGGAGATGTGTCTTTTTGCACCGATAAGGTTTTAATTGCGGTATTGGGTGAATTTATCGGCTGTAAATCTCGGATTAGTATGCATCGGTAGCAAACCGGCCGATCTACATGGTCTACAGATCAATAGAGCACATAAGTGGACATCTACTAGATCTACCATTGGAATTAGACATCATCCAAGGTGTCAGCGAATGAATTATGCATAAAAAATAATGAAAATTTGCTATAAACTAATTTTTATTCATAATGCTTCGTATTTCGAGATATGTCTTTGAAGTTTTTCTTAAAAACTGACTATGTATTTATTTTTTTGCTGTAAAATCGGCCGAGATATTCCAATGTATGATACCAGAGCACAGATGAAAACTTCTGCTTGAGAAACTAGTTAAAGAATTTTTCAGTATTAATGAAGAACCTTGATGAAGTTGTTGAAAATTTCTTTGAGCATTCATCAATGTTTGAAGGTTATTCGGATTGATTTTTTTTTGTATATTTGCTTCTATAATTTGATTGATATTCTCGTCAGTATTATGATCAAATCGTGATTTTGAAATATTAAATATTTGAAACGTCAAAATCGTAATAAACATAGATAGAAGGAGCATATGTCATTTTCAGTAAGCAAATTTTGTCCCCAACATGAACTATCAAATTTGACATGAAGCGCGCAGAAATGAAAACATATCAGTGATACGATATTTCACTCAATTCGCGAGTTTATCCACAAAGAACGCACTTCTTATGTCCCATAGTGAATCAAGGTTTCATAAGAACCCAAAATATATTGAAATAAATACCTAAATATATCATAAAATCAGAAAACAAACTCATAGCGCGCCAAACGACGTGAAACAGCCGATGACATTAGGAAAGCAAAAGATGCCGAACCTTGGATTTCAGTAGGTAGATAGTAGATACAGAAAATAATAAATATTCTGCTCATTATAAATCGACAATTAGGAAAAATATCGGATTCCAAATATTCAAATTTGCATATTTAATCGGGAATCTCTCAAATTAATATATTTAATTCAATATGACATACATTCATATTGATATAGCGAAATTGCGGATTTGAAAATACATCACAATCCGACAACGTAATCTAATCCTGTTGGGGACATGTAAAAATTGCGTACACTCCCGCTATCTATGTTTATTACTTTATGCACTGAATGTATTCAGTGCATGTAATCAGTGTAATGTTGACAGGATTGAGTGGAATTGTTTCATATGACTCAAAATTAAAAGCACTCTATTTGTTGTTCGAAATTCCAAAAAATTTTCAGTGAAATATATTCGCATTCAGCAGTTGATAGTATATTCTAAAACAAGTTGCAGAATGGGCTCCTATTCCAACACGAATGCGAAATTCGAAAACGAGCGACGAAGGAGCGAGTTTTGGAACGCATGAGTGTTGGAATTGCCTTCTGCAACGAGTATTAGACGATATTTTCTCTATTTCAGTCAAGTTTTGTGAAATATTGTCGAAATTCAATGAAAATTTCAGATTATATACATCCTAGTGACATTTGTATTGTATCTTGGCAGTTGCTGTGACTGTTACGAAAATTGACAGATTACGGAATTTCAATTTGAATCTTACGTTTCGAATTTTGAAATCAATTATAATTACGCATTAAATTTGTGAGTTATGTCTGACGAAATCAATTTAACACCACCAGAATCAAGAGAAACTTCGAATAAAGTTGCAAATCATTTCACTATATGTAAATTATATTATATTGACAATTTGACGTGTATTGAATTTTGATAGGATTGGAAGTCTCTGTAGACAACCACAGAACGAAAAATATAACTAAAAACAATGCTGTAATGAGTTCATTACAGCACTGTTTTTATTTTAGAACTGTAATGAACTCATTACTATACTGAAATAGAGAAAAGCCTATTCCAAATCAGTCGGTAAAAATATCCTAGATCAATAAAAGAACAACAAAACGTTTTCCCAATTTCAGAAACGCCAAATCCTTTTTCGGCTTATTTAAAGAACTAGGCTACCTACATTCAGTTTCATTATTCATAGGAATAATCCAACTATCGTTTACGACACGGATGAACTTTCTTTGAAAACATGCGAAGCCCTCTCTAAACTATGCATTCATCATTTGAACAATGATACCAAAAATAACGAATGAGTCCTTCGGGGATTTCTACATGCAGATAGAGAGAAATAAGCACGTGCAAAGGTATATAATCCCAAGGTTTTGGCGTACGAGTGAAATTTGCGGTACCTTTGAGATTTGCCTGATGGGGAGGCCTCTAATTTTTACAACTAAGAGAGTACATTGTAAAAGCAGGGCGCAGTGGACCCACTAATTTGTGAAGACCGAAGCTATGGCCGTAAAATTATGCGGTGGGTTAAAATGCACAAATGAATTATTTTGTGACGTGGATTTTGTCTTCTTTTCATTGTGGCTGAGGTACTGGAATGAGCTGACAGGTAGTCGGCATCTGGGACTAATGAAAGTTTTAACCAGGTTATAGGAGAACGATGGGAGTTTTACACTTTTTCTTGTCATTAGAAATTTTACAACTTTTGGTATTTATAACAAGTTGTTAAAGTACCGGAAATTGGTCAGAGAAACACAAAATATGAAATTATTTATTTATTGCATAGCCCTATAAATTATAAGGTCTTATGGAGGAAATATTCGTATATCTATTCTTTTATTTCTTCAGAATTTAACAGGAGGTATCAACAAAGTATTCGAATGAAAAATAAATAAACTGAAAGAAATTACTTATGATAACTATGAATATTTTCTCATATATAGCGTGAGCCAAAAATGTCTACCGAGCTTTCTGGAGGTGATATTACATTGAAAAATAAGAATAGTTTGATGAATAAACTTATGGCCCATAATGCATATTAAGGGAGAAATATCCTTCCAAAGTTGATAAAATTTAAAAAAAATCTCCGCGTAACTTCAGAACAGTGAAAGCCACTAGATTGAAATTTCGTGCTTAAATGTATATTGTTAAAATACATTTTTTTATTACATTTTTGATATTGTTTTAAAGGAGGTCATGGTTTTTTTGGGTCACATTCTTTCGTTGTATTCGTTTCTGTGAAAAATAGAAGTATTACATGAAAAAAGTAGTCTTATCCAATTACAAAAAATTGAACCTTTTTCAAGATATTTGAGTTTTTGTAGTCACATGATGTCAGCAGATTCATTCATCGCGAGATTCATCGATAACCATAGAAGTTGTTCCGAAAAAATCATGACAACCTCTAAAAACACCCTTTATAACAATATAAGAAATGTAGAAGTATAATAAAAAAATTATTTCAACAATATACATTTATGGATGAAATCCGCAGGAAGCTCGGTAAACATTTTTGACACACCCTGTATAACAAAAAGGTAAAATCTGCAATAAATCATTAATGGTTTGTTAAAATTTGCAAATCATGAATTCTTCCACTCAGTAGAATACACTTCTACAGATTTTTTTTCATCTTATTCTTGAAGCCTGATGCTATGAATAGTTTTCAAATGTTTGGCTTATCAGGGTAGTATAGATTTTGTTAATGGCGTTTGTTGAGTTTTTGGTGAAAGATATATTGCCAAAATTTACTTATTCGTTCTTTTTCGGCAATTTTCAGTGCTGCAATAGTCGAAATTTTATTTTAAATGCAAAATTGAAATTATTTTTTGAATGCCATACTTACTCAATGAAAATTAATTCTAAAAAAAATAAAATAAAGTGATTTTCACAAATGTTTAGATGTTTGCATCAATTATTTCGCCAATACTGTAGCTTCTTCAGGTTGCATTACGTAACTTGCTAAGAAATTTTGACAGTTGTCTGAAAAAACATGAAAACTAAAAAGGACACAATACACTTTGAAAGTATATTGGACATTTATCATGCCGCCTGGGATTTCCAAACTATCTGAAGAACGAGAGGTATCACAGAGGCCTAGGAGAGTCAGAAATTATTCAGGAGTATTCAGAAATGTGAATTGAAGCAAAAATCTATTTGCAGAATTTCATGAAGAAGTTGCACGAATACAAATTTGAACAAGACTTCACATTAGTGCTTTTCTCGCATGTTTTGATTCACTACTATCTAGAACGTGAAAAATTTGGGTTCAATAATCTATAATTTGAACTCTTCTAAAGCCTGGTAATCGAAAATAAAAAACCTAAAGCAAAAACTTGTTAAATAAACACCCAACCCGACGAAAATAACCTCCCATCATACTTCCGCGAATTTATCGTACCCCTTCATATCTCCAGGAACGTACCGAAAATTCCCCATCTCGTGGATAAACTTTTTTACCCGGGGATACGAGGAAAATCGATATAACGCAATTTCCTTTTAATATAGGCGGATACTTATAACAACATGGAAATGTAGAGATAGCCAATATCGAGTCATATGAAGTATTTAAATTTATTGGAGCTCGAATTCGCCTTCCCGGAGCTATCGACGCCCTAGGGAGATAGAGAAACGCGAATTTAAAATATTCCAATTCGACCCGGACGTAGATAAGTTGGCCCCCAGTACGCCAAACGAGCTGAGGGCATCCGAACGCTGAAATATGCATGTTAACGCAGTTGGCCGACTATAAGACAATTGCCGTACGACAAGGCACCCCTATTTAACTATAGCCATTCCTTTGAACCGTTTAAATTGTCTTTGGAGATGAATTCGTTGGACACCCAGCGTCATTCGTTTGATTCCAGATCGATATTCCGGGGATAAGTTAAATTTTGTCGGCCTCAAGGGTAGAGATGAGCGATACCGTGATTTTTAAATCACGTAGTGAAACGTGATCGTTACTTTATGTGAAATCGTTACTTTCAGTGAAATTGAAGCGTGACGTGATAACTGTTTAGGCATGGGATTTGATTTCGTTCTGTGCTATGCTATCCTTATATGGTTATGAATGATTTCGAGCATCCAATAATAAATAATATAAATATACACACAAATTCAAACGTAAATATATATTGAAAAAATTAATAAATAACAAAATTCGAATTTTATTGCCACCACCAATTACGCAGTAATTCAGTAGGTACTTAGTTATTATTTCTTTGTAGCAAGTATTATGGTTGCACTCGTTCTACAAAAATACTTCCCAAAGCCGACGAAGTTGCCAACAGATGCTGGTATTGTCATAATAATACAATTTTGGTAGTCGAAAAAGGTTCCGAAGCAATAGAAGCATGTGTGCCATATAAGGATTTCAGAAATCTGTTAGCTCTAAGGCCCAGTTTCACCAAACAGCACTTGATCCCAGATTGATTAAACTCCGCTTGTTACTAAAGCAGGCTTAACAGTGTTTTCTGTTTCACCATGCATCAACCCGTCCGAAGATGATCGCGATTAACCAAATCGCGATTAAATAGTCAAACCATTTGGCAACGTTGTGAACAAGAAGTTATATAGTGTTCTGTATCGTATCAGCAGTGATGACCACCATTGGCGCTAGGTGTCAGGTGTCATTCATTCATAACTCATAACATTTCAAATCATTTGTCATCTTGTAAACAAAAAACAAACTTAATTTTTCCGAAAATATCGAGTGATGTGCTTCGAAATGTCGGAAACTTGCAGAAGTTAAAAAGAAATTATCCCATTTCACAAAACCACACATTCTGGAAAAAAAACTATATACGTAATTTTATTAACTTATTTATTTTTATTAACAAGTTTAACTGCTTCTTGAATAATATTTCAATCAAACATATCAATAAATTATTCTTTGCAATAAATTTCATAAAACACAAAAACAAAGTTTACGTGTATTTTAAATGGGAAATATTGAGCCTATACATATAGTCATATTTTGATGAAATTGACACAAAAATTAGAAATTTCCGGAAAAATAATTACATAGACAAGAGTTCCATACTGATAAATAATTATTAATCTCAACTTGAAAGGTTATAATCCTCCAAAAATGGCCGATTAGTGCTAAATCGCGATTGGTCGATTAAATGGCGCTTTGGAGTGTGGTGAAACGCTACATTACATTAATCGTGATCTAAGGCCTCACTTAAGAGCCAAGTCAAGATTAAAGCATTTGGTGAAACTGGGCCTAAGAAAATGTTACCAATTCGAAATAAACGAGCCAAGATTAGGGCGATTCATACAAATATTGATAAAAAGCACAGCACAGAAAGTAACCAAATCCGATACCTAAACAGTGATCACGTCACGCTTTAATTTCACTGATATCATAAAGTAACGATCACGTTTCGCAACGTGATTTGAAAATCACGGTATCGCTCATCTCTACCCCTATTTAACTTTAGCCATTCCTTTGAACCGTTCAAATTGTCTTTGGAGATGAATTCGTTGGACACCCAGCGTCATTCGTTTGATTCCAGATCGATATTCCGGGGATAAGTTTAATTTTGTCGGCCTCAAGGGGGTTTTTATTGCGTCGGTGGCTGTGCCCTGACAGACAAAAAACTGATCAATTCATTCCGGTCCGTGTGTTATCTATCCCTGGATTACTTATTGCGTTATTTATCTTTTTCGATAAGTCGCGTGGGCTTAGACTGGAGCGAGACCGATTGCGAAACAGTTGAATGTTACGTATGTGGGGGTTGTGTTTTTGTTGGGGTGATTTTTAGCCCTTCGTTCATTATTTGGCTATTGGATTGTGGAAGAAAAAAAAAATGAGTAAATAGTAAAGAAATTTTATAAAGACGTTGAAACAGTCCAAATAATTAAAAACAATAAAATGCAAAAAAGGATCTTGGATCCCTTATATCTACGTCACTGAATAATTTTGGCTGAAGAAATTTACGTAATTCCAAACATTACATTATCTAGACTTCAATACCTAAATATCGAAACAATGAATATAATAATGCTAGAGTTATAAGAAAGAAACTGATTTTTTTTTCAAAGTTCAA
The DNA here is from genome assembly GCF_914767665.1 of Harmonia axyridis. NCBI lineage: Eukaryota > Metazoa > Arthropoda > Insecta > Coleoptera > Coccinellidae > Harmonia > Harmonia axyridis. The sequence continues at coordinate 10,853,217 of NC_059502.1, read as the reverse complement.
CACCCTGTTTCTCTAAAACGAAGTTTGTTAGGACCTTAGAGTGATTGTGATAAATATCTACAATTATGTAAAAAATGTCAAAAACTAATAGACATTAGAAAAACCTTCAGAATAATAAACATTTATAGGGGGAGCATATATTATGTCATTTTCAGTAAGCAAATTTTGTCCCCAACATGAACTATCAAATTTGTTATGAAGCGCGCGGAAATTAAATCATATCAGTGATGAGATATTTCACTCACTTCGCGAGTTTCTCCACAAAGAACGCACTTCTTATGTCCCACAGTGAATCAACGTTTCATACAAACTAAAATATATTGAAATAAATAATAAATACCTAAATATATCAGAAATTCAGAAAACAAATTTCAAGCGCGCCAAACGACGTGAAACAACCGATGACACTAGGAGAGCAAAAGTTGCCAAACCTTGGATTTCAGCAGGTAAATACGGAAAATCATAAATATTTTGCATACTATAAATTCGACAATTATTCTAATTTGCATATTCAATCGGGAATCACTCAAATAACGTAATCTAACCATGTTGGAGACATGTAAAAATTGCGTATACTACCTCTATCCTTATTTATTACTCTATGGGAAAACCCCATATTTTGCCATATTCGTTTAAATTTTCAGATATTTTTAAATGAACTCGCGGCATTTCTAGTTGAAACACTTCTGAATCAGTCAACGCATATCTATTCAATAATGCTCCTTAATTCCATCTGGATCAAAAACCTACAATGCATCGATTCCTATCTCCATTTAGTTCCAGATATGATATATTAACGTATATCGTATCAAATAATGGATTTCCATCGAACGGCAATACAATTCTCCGATTTAAAGTAATGGGCACTAAATTATCGGTTAGATGTCTGTTTCAGAAATCAAAAGTTTGGACCCTATTCCATTCCCATTGTTATTTCCATTTCATTATTTCCAACGATCTAGATTAACAGTTCAGAAAGGGGTTTGGAACTTATATCGACAGATCCATAATTCAAGGGACATTTTAAAGTTATCCGAATGCATGTAACTGATATTATTGAATTTATAAAATACTGCGTCGATGAAATAACGGCAATAAATCTCTAAGTTTCTAATATTCCGCTTGTATTGAGATTCCAAATCCCGCAACTTATATCTACCCGATGCAATTTAAAATGTAGCGTTTAGCCAGGATAGGGGTGGAGTATGATTTTCGATATTTATGCTCAAATAAAGAATGAATTTCCGTCTCATTTATCACAGCAAATACAATGCGTAGTTAGGGGATTTTGCTTGGAAAAATATTTTTTATACAAAAGACGAGCCGATGGCACTAATGGGTCTGGCAAACACCTCGACAATGGCAGTTTAACAAAGAAACACCCTTATCGTTACTTTTACGCCATATTCGTCCCTATAGCTGGTTAGCAGTGAAGCTACGACGTTCGTGTCTCACCAATTTCGATTAAAAGTATACAGCTGGGACCAACTTACTGTAACCGATTAATTTAGGCGTAATGTGAATTTTCCCTTATTCTGTTTCATTACCGGGCATACTCGTTACTTTATTTGTGAATTCTTCACCCTTATTTTTTTATCTCAGATCCTGGGAACATCGATATCTGTCTGAATTCTTAATGTACACGAAGGGTTTACACTAATGATGTAGTTACACTTTGTCAAATCTAATATGAAGCATTTCTTCTTTTTTTGATAAATATAATACCTACTAAACTTGAAATTTCGACCAATAATAATGATTGAATGGATTAATTTCCAAAGATAACTGATGTCATTAAAAAATCTTATTCTATACGTTCCTTGAACATGAAATTTCAGGCAAATATATTTGATAAAACTTGATAAGTGCCTCGTTTTTCATTTTACTCCATATAAACTATACCTCTGATAGTTGATTATTCTGAAAAAGACAAAAAAAATGGAGACATTTTTCAAACCTTTACTAGAGTATTAGGCCAATTGAATAATCCCCGATCTGATGCATAGATGTCGGTGCTTGTATTGAATCCATATGATTTTTAGTTAGTGCCAACCTTCAAACGATACGTGTCAAAATTTAACAACAGTCCGACCATTAGTTTGTAAGATTTTGCGTTGTGAGTGTAGCTACTTTTTTTATTTGAAAAAATATGGGAAAATGAATTTCGTGTGCTGATAAAATATTGCTTTTTGAAGAGAAAAAATACAGTTGAAGCAAAATCTTAGCTTGATGAAGAGTTTCTGAGGTCTACACCAGAAAAATCAACCATCATTGATTGGTATGCTAAGTTTAAACGTGGCGGAATGAGCACCGAAGACAGCGAACGCAGTGGACACCCAAAAGAGGTTGTCATCGACGAAAAAATAAAAAAAAATCACAAAATAATTTTGAATGACCGTAAAGTGAAGTTGATCGAGAGAGCAGACATTGTGAAGATATCATCTGAACGTGTACATCATATCATTCACGATTATTTGTACATGAGAAAGCTGTATGCAAAATGATCCAAAACACAACGTGTTAATGATTATGAGCAGTGTTTGAAGCTGTTTAAGTTCAAGAAACCTGAATTTTTGTGTTGATATGTGATAATGGATGGAACATGGCTCCACCATTTCACTCCGAAGTCCAACCGACAGTCAGCTGAGTGGACTGCACACGATGAACCGAATACAAAGCGAGGAAAAACACAACAGTCAGCTGGCAAGGTTATGGCATCAGTAATATGGGATGCGGAAGGTATAATATGCATCCTCCGTATTCGCCAGATCTGGCCCCCAGCGACTTCTTTCTGTTCTCAAACCTCAAAAGAATGCTCGCTGGAAAGAAATTTAGTGCCAATGAAGAAGTAATCGCCGGTAATCAGGCCTATTTTAAAGCGAAAGACAATTCGTATTTCAAAAATGGTATCGAAACTTGGAAGATCGTTATAATCGCTGTATCGCCCTCGAAGGCAACTATGTTAAATAATAAAATCGAATTTTGCCAAAAAAAATGTGTTTTACTATGGTAGACCGAGTACTTTTCAATTGGCCATAAGGTGAACAGACTATACTTTTCTCAATTGAAAATAAAAGCATTCTCAAGCAACTCTGTATCGAAACAAACGGTTCTTTTTGCTTTAAAAATCATCGAAATTGCAGGTCATCCTTATTTTCCACCCGTAATTAATTTCGGTAAACTAAAGCCCGAATCAATCAACTAAAAAACCCGATCCCCATACATTCCTCGCACCGACCATCGGAAACACCTCGCACTTTTTTACATCCCAAATAAATCTCGGTATGCCGGCCGGCCTGCTCTATCCACCCGGTCCCGTATAACGAATGCAGGGTGCGAAGCGGCCAGTTTGTCCAAAAATTCTTCGCGCCCGCAAAACAAAGAGAGGTCTTCTTGTCGGCGTCCAAGCGCTATCTCCATCGGCCGAACAGGCCAGTCTTGGCAATAAAAGCGGCACTGCGCTTCGGGAATGTCGAATATCTGAGGAATCGCCATCGAGCATACCCAAACAGAATTATGACTTGTTATATGACCCTTCGATCATCTACTAGACCTTATCTACAGCCTAATGATGCCATTTCGTGGCATTAAATGTTTCGCGGACGCATTTTTTGGCGATTTATTGGATTGCTTTATGGTCGTAAATACGGCCTATTATCTACTTCTGCCAAGAATGGGAGATATGAGATATGTGCGGAAGTGAACAGATGGTGGGATATCAACGAAATTATATCTAAAATTTCATCGGCGGGGATCAAGATTTACTTACAGCATTACAATTAGACAATTACTTGAAAAATGTAAACGCGTGCCCTAGTTATATCTGGCCAAATTTGACAAGGTGATTCTACAGGCTATTTCCTATAAAAAAGTTCCTATAAAGTATGGTGCAATTATTTTTGGTTGAGAAGTTAATCAAGATTCTAATTCAGGATGGTCCAGATTTTTTTCTTTGGCGTTGGATAGAACAACTCTTTCCATAAAAAAAAGTTCATATAAACATATATCCTAACAAACTTAGTTGTCGAGATACAGGGTGTTGAAGTTTTTACTTATAACTCTAGTATCATTATATTCATTGTTTTAATTTTTCGTAAATACGGCCAATTATCTACTTCTGCCTAGAATGGGAGATATGAAAGATGTGCGCAACTGGACGGATGGTGGAATAACAACGAAATGCGGCTGATGTTTATCAAGATTTTATCGGCGAGAATCAAAATTAACTTACAGCATTACAATAAAACAAATACTTATAAAAATGTAAACGCGTGCCCAAGTTATATCTGGCCAAATTTCACAAAGTGATGCTACAGGCAATTTCTAACAAAAAAGTTCCAATGAAGTATGGTCCAATTATCTTTGGTTGAAAAGTTAATCAGGATGGTCCAGATTTTTGTTCAATAACTTTGGCGTTGGAAGAACAACTCTTTTGATAAGGAAAGTTCATATAAACGTATATCCTAACAAGCTTCGTTTTCGAGATACAGGGTGGTGGAGTTTGAAAAAAACAATCAGTTTTTTATTTATAACTCTATTATTACTGTATTCATTGTTTTCATTTTTCGTGAATATGGCCTATTATTTACTTCTACCAAGAATGGGAGATATGAGGATGTGCGGAACTAGAAGGATGGTGGAATATCAACGAAGTGCGGTTGATGTTCATCAGATCAGATGTTCAAAGGATTGAGTTGGACCCATAGATTTTCTTGTTCGGGATATCAAATCTGCAACATACGAAAAATTCAAAAAAATTAAAAAAATTAACTGGTGACAATTTTTCCATTTGGCTGCAGCCTGGTCCTTTGTCTCAGTATTCACAAATGATCAATGATTTCGAGAAAATAATTTAACAATTTCTTGTTGAAGCGTGTAACTTTTTATGGGGAAATGGCTTAACCTACTCAACACAAAATAGATGACATAAGAAATAGGAAGAAATAATACATTGAAATGCCATCCGGTCAATAAATAGAAAGTAATCAGCAAATAAGTCAATTCACTCATGAACACTTAATACTAAATTATGCAAAGAATATTCAATATTCAAATAATAATATGCAAGGAATAAACGTCAAATGTTAAAAACATAATTAATAAAGACGAAAAAACCTTAATTGGTTTGGTATTCCACAAAAGACAAAGTTCACATTGTAATACAAAAGCAAGTGTCTATAATTGAAGCAATAATAATTATATATCCTCTTAGAAAACTGCTATACAGCTATTAATTCAGCGCAATAATTAAAACCATTTTTTAATTTCATGTTTGTTCGAATAATAATTTCCATATGTTCCAAGGTTTGAATAACAATCAACTAATTAAGACAACATTTCCAATAAGTACACGACGTATTAATTGTGTATTTATAGTACTTGGATATGAATGACTGAATTCATAGACCGTATTTGTGCCTCATTTCTCAAGCTGTGTCATCTCGAGAACAGTTATTTGAATACAAGTAAGCAATTGTTTTGTTCCACCTCGGGTTTAGATAATTAAGCGTTGGATTCTTGAATTTATAATTCCAACGTTGGCATTCTCGTTGGAATTTCCAAGCCATTAGGTATATCCTATGAATATTTCTGCTGATCGATGATTATAACACAATCCTAGAATATCCGACACTTTCCTTGGTTTGGAAAAGATCGAGTTACAATAAATATTTATTAGGAGGAAAATATTCTATGTATTTGATGTAGGTGTTTTTGGTTTATTATTCTGAATGATTTAGGAAGGAAATTTAGCTACACCTGAAATTTTTATCTAAGTTTTATGAGGTGTGAATTCTGAAATCATTTACAATCAACATAATTTCAATAATTGACAGAACTTGCATTCCGATTCAGTGAAGGAGAATTTGATATAAAGTTTTTTTTTCATTTTCTCTTGATTTTTTTATGAATTCTTTTGACTTTTTTATGATATAAAATTAAATCGGCACCTTCAAACAAGATCCTAGCTTCATAATTTTGCTTAAATCTATGTTTGTCTAAATGTTTTTACTATCAGTTTATTTAGGGGTTAAACAATGAAAGTATAATAGTATATTCTGAATCAAATTGCAGAATGGGTTCTTATTCCAACACGAATGAGAATAGAGTGTTAGAATTGCCTTCTGCAAAGAGTATTAGACGATATTTTTTCTATTTCAGTCAAGTTTTGCGAAATATTGTCGAAATCCAATGAAAATTTCAGATTATACATCCTAGTGACTTTTGTATTTTATCTTGGTAGTTGGTGTGACTGTTACGAAAACTGACAGATCACGGAATTTGAATTTGAATCTTACGTTTCGAATTTTGAAATAATTTATAATTAGGCATAAATTCATGAATTATGTCTGACGAAATCGATTCAACACCACAAGATTCAAGAAAAATTGCGAATAATGTTGCAAATCTTTTCACTATATCCCAATTATATGATGTTGACAATTGAAGTGTGTTGAAATTTGATAGGATCGGAAGTCAATGTAGACAACCACAAAACGATAAATATAACTGAAAACAATGTTGTAATGATTTCATTACAGCACTGTTTTTAGTACTGTAATGAATTCATCACGATACTGAAATGGAGAAAACTTATTCGGATCATGATGAAGTAGCTTCTTCTTCTTCTTCCAGTGCTTTCTCCGCTAGTGGAGGTAGTGGATGAAGTAGCTGAAACAATTCAATATTTTTCGAAAGAGTACTTATAACTTAAATATGGATATGCATGCATATTCAGCCAACCAAGGGTATATTTTACCATCGGGATAAACAACTTCCATTTTGAATTTACCCCCACCTATGCCTTGGAGGCACCTCCAGGAAAGAGATGTACGTCTAGGACGAAACATACGAGAAATTTTCGAGAATTAGAGAATTCACGTTCGAACTGCTACGTGAGTTATCCCATCCAGCATACCGATGTCACAGGACCCAATATCAGCGGCTGGATAGACACGGAAATATCCACTTATTTCATATTCCCGCGACGTCCCATAGATGGCGTCGCCTCCGCGACGTAATCCGGCCACCCAGCGGCTCAGATATGGAAAATACTCGAAAACGCAAAAAAATACAATCTCCCCATGAAGCCAAGCATGTAATGAATTTCAGTTTCGCTTTATCGACGCCGGGAAAGCGGGTTTTCCGAAGCGCCAGCCCGTGCTGGAAGCTTTCCAATAGCGCCCCGCGTTCCCAGACGTTCCGCTCCATTGCAATGGTGATCCGGACGACGTGCATTGACATACGAGATGCTTGAAATTAAACGACGCTTCTTCTGCGCTGAGGGGAACCCCCGGTCGTATAGGAGGATTGGGGAGGGGGGTGAAGTTAAAATTTTAATATTCTCGATATTAACTGGGAGCTAGGATGGCGGACGTGCTCACCGTTTCGTCTAATATTCCTCGTTTTAATAAGTTGAGGGGGGGCTTCAATTCTTGATATTGCGTTTCTTGAGCTCAGGTCTCTTAGATGTTTCGAATTCTATTTCTTATTATGTTGGGCTGTATAAGTGAAGATTCAATTATATCGAAATTCTGTGAATTAATTCATTATACAGGGAGTTCTAACATTTGAAATACAGACATGAAGTTTCTAAAAAAAAAATTCTGAGTGACTATATTATCGAAAAATGATAAAGTGTTATGCTGAATATCTCGTCAACCATCGATTTATTTGAAGGGTGGTTTTTTTTTATATAAAGTGTTTTTATTTTGTAGAGCTATAGAACTCAAATTGCAATAAAACAACGATGAATTATTCGATTGACATGAATTTTATTTATCCGCAAGATAATCTTGTGGCATTACATTTCAAATATGATTTCTGGCATATGACCGCCACGGCTGGCTCGGATGTAGTCCAATCTGGACGTCCAATTTTCGATGATTTTTTCCAACATTTGTGGCCGTATATCGGCAATAACACGGCGAATGTTGTCTTCCAAATGGTCAAGGGTTTGTGGCTTATCCGCATAGACCAATGACTTCACATAGCCCCACAGAAAGTAGTCTAGCGGTGTTGAATCACAAGATCTTGGAGGCCAATTCACAGGTCCAAAACGTGAAATTAGGCGGTCACCAAACGTGTCCTTCAATAAATCGATTGTGGCACGAGCTGTGTGACATGTTGCGCCGTCTTGTTGGAACCACAGCTCCTGGACATCATGGTTGTTCAATTCGAGAATGAAAAAGTTAGTAATCATGGCTCTATACCGATCACCATTGACTGTAACGTTCTGCCATCATCGTTTTTGAAGAAGTACGGACCAATGATTCCACCAGCCCATAAAGCGCACCAAACAGTCAGTTTTTCTGGATGTAACGGTGTTTAGACATACACTTGAGGATTAGCTTCACTCCATATGCGGCAGTTCTGTTTGTTGACGTAACCATTCAACCAGAAGTGCGCTTCATCGCTAAACAGAATAAAATGGACGTAGTGCGCGATACGTATTCCGCACAGAACCATTATTTTCGAAATGAAATTGCACTATTTGCAAATGTTGTTCAGGCGTGAGTCTATTCATGATGAATTGCCAAACCAAACTGAGAATAAATCACTTGTTAGCTGTTGAATCGGTCGCCATCTTGAACAGTAATGCCAACTTAAAGTTATATACCTCGAAAAAAAACATCCGTTATTTCAAAAGACAAGTTATTGTGTGAAAAAGACAGTACATGAAAAAATATCATAAAAATTTTAGACAAACTTGTTAAACTGCCTAAATTCACGACAGTGCTTTACTAATTTTTCATTAAATAATTTAAAAATATCCTCTAAAGAATTGAGCCACTTAGCTAACCTTTAGACCAAACCTATAACACAGACGTTACCATCAAAACTCACGAAAGCAGCACAACCCATCGACTTGTCTAGAATTGAAACATATCTGAAGATAGAGACAAAACCAGATCGATACGCCAGCCGATTGATAGCACGAAGTTACTCAAGTGTTAAACTGCTGGAGATTCGTTAGGGCTAATCCTTTGAGCTTCGGGAACACAAACAGCGAAAAACAAAATAACCCCCCCGTTAATCAATCAATATATTTCTAATAAATTCCGAACTGTAGGCCCGCGGACTTTTGTTTCGGAAGCTGCAGAGGTCCTGCTTAACTAACCGAATGATTACATTATCTGCGAAGCGTAAATTTTCCGTCTTAACAATTTGGCTACCGAATTAAATAGAAGTAAGAAGAGCTGGGTGCCGTTATAGCTCTGTGAGTTCATATGAGAATATACGAGGATTTCCAGATGATAAAGTCGATTGGGCTAGACGGGAATGAGGAAGATCAAACATAGCGTATTTACGAGTCAAATTACATCTATTGTTGACTGACATGTTAATTGCTCATTTTTGTTTTGTCAGATCTGTTTTTTTTTGTCATTAAGCAATGGAAATCGTCATGGATGAACTACTTTATAAAGGGTGTTTTTTTTAGAGGTATAGAACTTATATATTGCAATAAAACAACGATGGATTATTCGTTTGACATGAATTTTATTTATCCGCAAGATAATCTTGTGGCATTACATTTTAAATATGATTTCTGGCATATGACCGCCACGGCTGGCTCGGATGTAGTCCAATCTGGACGTCCAATTTTCGATGACTTTTTCCAACATTTGTGGCCGTATATCGGCAATAACACGGCGAATGTTGTCTTCCAAATGGACAAGGGTTTGTGGCTTATCCGCATAGCCCATTGACTTTACATAGCCCCACAGAAAGTAGTCTAGCGGTGTTAAATCACAAGATCTTGGAGGCCAATTCACAGTTCCAAAACGTGAAATTAGGCGGTCACCAAACGTGTCTTTCAATAAATCGATTGTGGCACGAGCTGTGTGACATGTTGCGCCGTCTTGTTGGAACCACAGCTCCTGGACATCATGGTTGTTCAATTCAGGAATGAAAAAGTTAGTAATCATGGCTCTATACCGATCATCATTGACTGTAACGTTCTGGCCATCATCGTTTTTGAAGAAGTACGGACCAATGATTCCACCAGCCCATAAAGCGCACCAAACAGTCAGTTTTTCTGGATGTAACGATGTTTCGACATACACTTGAGGATTAGCTTCACTCCAAATGCGGCAGTTTTGTTTGTTGACGTAGCCATTCAACCAGAAGTGCGCTTCATCGCTAAACAAAATAAAATGGACGTAGGGCGCGATACGTATTCCGCACAGAACCATTATTTTCGTAATAAAATTGCACTATTTCCAAGCGTCGTTCAGGCGTGAGTCTATTCATGATGGATTGCCAATCCAAACTGAGAATAAATCACTTGACAGCTGTTAAATCGGTCGCCATCTTGAACAGTAATGCCAACTTAAAGTTATATATCTCGAAAAAAAACATCCGTTATGATAAACCGAATATTTTCGGTGTATCAATATTTCGAAGCAATGTTTTTCCGAGTTAGTTCGAATGAATGACACATACTTCCAAAAAATCATGAAGCAAGTCGTATATTCATATTGAAATGTGCGTTGTTAGGGATTTAGTCGTCATCCGAGAAAGCTGAGCATTTCAGGAAATAATTACAGTATTCCACAAGTTCCATTCCTTTTTCAACGGACAATAACGAATCGTCTTATTGTGTCACACACGTGTAAGTCTCCCATCTCGCTTCCTTCAATTTAATCTCCAGAATCAATAGCAGCTGTATTGAACAGAAAGAGCGCAACAAGAATCTCGAAAAAGTTCATTTGGAATAATGTTAGTTCAGTGTTTATGAACGACATTCCGGCAAAGATCTTGTCTACCTGGCACCCACAATGAGCAAGTAACAAAAGATCGAAATCCGTCCATTGTACGGTTACCTGGCAACGGAATTCAATATTGTCCCATCCACCCGACACCAATCTATTAAAAATTGCCGTCACCTCTCCCTAAAAACGCATTCTCATTCTCTCCTTCAGTTTTGATCGGGCCATTTATGGATTTGGTTTAATCATTTTTCTTCTTAGTGATCCAGTGCCGTACCTTCGCGAAACTCACGGGGAACATCAGAAACCAATGGATTTTGAACCAAGTCAACCAACAAAATCATCAAAATGTTAATACATAACAATAAAAGTGATTTATATATATTCAGATAAACTAAACCAGAATTCTGTGTCACCCAACTTCGATTATGGATATAAGACAAAAAGGACCCAACGAACTGTTGACCCATAAGCCTATTATCGGCAATTGGTAAAGTGATAGAGAAATTAATTCACAGAAGATTTACAGATTTCGTAGAAGAATAGAAAATAATTCCAGATCACCAGTTTGGGTTTCGCAAAGAGCATTCAACGATTCACCAACTGGTACGACTTACCGAAAAAATTAAGGAGCAAATGAACTCTCTACACACACTGGTGGTGGCATCAAGGCCTGATATACAAGGATGAAATTTCCAACCAAACTTACGAGATTAATACAATCGTACCTGGCAAATAGAAAATTTAGAGTGAATATCGATAATACCAGGTCGACGATTAAAGAAATTGAAGCCGGGGTTCCTCAAGGATCGGTTATAGGACCTGCTTCTCAACTAATACATGGCAGAAAATGAATTGATGCAACATAGCCAAGTTTGCAGATGATACCGCTATTTACTATCACAGTAGAATATGGAAAACAATTACTAGACATTTACAGGTAGACCTAAATAAACTGATGGAATACTTCGAGGAATGGAGATTCGAAGTAAATACGACGAAAACAGAAGAAAGCAGAATATCCGCTAGTAATTCTAGATGAAAGAATGAACTTTAACAAACAGATAGAAGAAAATAGAAAAAAGAAATTGGGAATAGCACGGTAAACTCTACTCGTTGCTCAACCCAAAAAGTGAACTTTAGAAAACAAGCTGAAGATAATAAATATAGTTCTATTACCAAGCATTACGTATGCAGGAGAAACCTGGTGTAATACGAAAGAGAATAAGAAAGATCAGTTACAAAGTACAGACTAAATACAGTGTGAAGGATACAGTGGCAAGAAAAGTTGACACCTGCTGAAATAGCAATGATCTTCGCTCATTATCTCTCGTTTCCTCCAAAAAATAACAGATTCAAAACTTCTAACAGGTTAGAGGGCCATAATGTACCTCCAACTGATTGATTGTCTTACCGCAAGAGAAAAAAAACCGGTCGCGCCACTGTGTGGGCCACGCAGCTGAAGTCTCGGTCTTATGAGGAGGTGTATATTGTCACAGAAATATCTCTCTTTTATCAAACCAGTACGGTACAACCGTGCACGTGTTTTTTTCTTTATTTTATGTTAATGAATTAAAATTCACATCACGGATAGACGCATGATTTATCAATGTTCCATCTAGAATCTAATTAATTCAGAGAAGCTCTGGATATAAAGATGTGTAATGAACTCTAGTGAATGAAAAGACCAGTCGGTCAGTGGCGGGTCAAAATTCGTTCGCATAACAAATGTAGGAGAGAATATGGTATAGGAGGCTTACAGACTTAGCGTGTAGGTTTCACTTGATTATATCGTGGATATAAAAAATGCAAGGAGTTGTCGTTCTTATTTATGTGACTCATACTTTTTCGTTCTGTTTGTGTGTCTTAGTCTTTTCAACCCTCGAGTAGCAGGGGGAGTGATAAAGCCTTACAATTTGAATGGGGAATGAGGGTGAATTTCTGCATAATAAGAAATCATCGGAGAAGTGGAGAAATTTAAATTTGGTTGAATTGTTCACAAAAAAATGTCAAAAGAATTGATTAATCAAATTGAATCTGAGATTCATTGAAAAAGTAGACTGTTTTTCAATCAAACTTTCAAATATTGATAACGTTGACGTTATATATCCCTCCAAAAACTCTTACATATTTCAATTTCGTACGCATTAAAATTATTAAAATATTCATTTTTATTTCTGGAACAGTTGCTGAGGTGTTGCATTGAAAGTAATAAAACTTGAAAAGAACAAGACCTCGAATTCATAATAGATAGTTGTCATAAATTTGTGAAAATGTGCTCGTTTTGAACATTTAGTTCTTGAATGTCCTCGTCATTAAGTTGTTGATCGACAAATGATGATAAGATAATCCTTCTATATATGTAAGCATTCATACGAAACTGGTCCAAAGTCGCCTACAAGAAACAACTCACCACACCCCAATTTTGTTCAGAACAAATTGTGAGTTCAATTAATTTTATTGCAGCTACGTAGGCGTCCAACTTTGCTTCCTCTGTTTTTTCCGAAATTCGTGGCTTTATTGTAAAACACCGGTTATACATTTATGATTCAAAGTATTGTCCATCGCTGGCCACTACTTTCTACCATCTTTCGGGCAGCGTACGAATCCCGCGTTGAAAAAACTGGTCATCTTTCGAAGCGATCCACGAATTGATCCAATTTTTCTCTTCTTCATAAGACTGGAAGTGCTGTTCAACCAGGCCGAGTGCCATTGATCGAAATAAGTGATAGTCCGAGGGAGCAACATCTGGAGAATACGTCGAGTGGGGTAGGACTTCCCATTTCAACGTTTCTGAGTATGTCTTGACCATTTTCGCAACATGGGGTCGAGCATTATCATGCTGTAAAATCACTTCATGTCTCTCGTTGTATTGCGGCCGTTTGTCTTTCAATGCTCGGCTCAAACGCATCAATTGCGTTCGATAACGATCGCCTGTGATTTTTCAGTCAGTTTTACAACTCATAATACATTACGCCGAGCTGGTCCCACCAAATACTGAGCATGATCATGGAAACGTGAATATTCGGTTCGGCCGTCGACGTGGAAGCATGGCCGGGATATCCTCATCATTTTCTGCGCTTGGGATTATCGTAATGAACCTATTTTTCGTCTCCAGTCACAATGTGATGCAGAAATCCTTTTCGTATTTGCCTCGCAAGCAGCTGTTCACAAGCAAATAAACGCCGTTCAACATCTCTCGGCTTCAACTCGTAGCCGTACAATTTTCTTGTTTCTGAATCATTCCAATGACTTTCAGGCGTTTTGAAATGGCTTGTTGCGTCACTCTTAATGATCCTGCCAATTCTTGTTGCGTTTGACACGAGTCTTGATCAAGTAATGCCTTCAATTTTGCATCTTCGAAAATCTTCTCTCTTCCACCGTCATAGTGGTCTTCTTCGTCAAAATTACCATTCTTGAAGCGTTGAGACCACTCTCGGCACGTTCTTTGACTGATAGCGGCCTCATGATATGTATTTGAGAGCCTTCGATGAGCCTCAACCGCATATTTCTTCATATTGAAACAGAAAAAAAAAATCTCCAGCAAATGACGAGAATTTGACTCGTGAGCTTACATGTTTAATCGAGAATAACTTAATGATGCAGACACAAATCGACTAATATTTCGATAGCGTTATGTTTACAAATACCTAAGCTCATTGTATGACATCTACAATGTATTTCTTTCGACTACCACTTACCGCTACAGCCATCTATTGCAAAACGGCGGAAGCAAAGTTGTACACCTAATAATTTGTTTGTCCCGAGCAAATCAATGAATTTTTTTAACTATGGAATAATTCTAGGCAGATATTTATTTCATGGAAATCACGTATGTGAATATGTTTCTTTTTTGAACTCTGCAATGATTTTTTTTATTATATTTGTTTCTATTAATGATATCTCAGTAAAGACAGAATCGTCTGTCTGATAGTCTCAATTTTTTTCACAATTGTATTGATGAGTTAGGTTGAATTCTCCTCAATGTTAGCTTTCATAGTAAACTGTAGATTCCACTTAATGATTATGAGTTTCATTTACGCGTTTTGGAAATTGACAGAAGCAGTCATGTGAATTAATTTTTTTCATGGGTCAGAGGAGAGCTTTCACAGTAGACAAGAAAACTTCCCTTGAACTATGTGAAAGAGCAATACAATATCAGCAAACTTGTAATAGCAGATGAACGATAACCCTTATAATTTAGAACAAATAACTCACAAATTTGAAAAAAAATCATTCCCCATTTGTAGCAAACGTAGAACGTAAATAATAGTTATTTATAATACAAGTGCAGAAGGCATTGATATTCTTCCACGAGTTCAAAATTCAAAAACGAGCCACGAAGTGGCGAGTTTTGGAATGAACGAGTGGTAGAATGGTCCTTCTGTACGAGTATTATACATTATTTTCTCTTATTCATTGCATTTCCGTTGAGATTAATGAAATATTTCCATAAATATAATTTAGTGATTTTTGCATTGAAAAATGTTGGTTGGCAGAACTGATTTCTTTAAGGCAAATTGATGAATTGACAGATAAAGCCGTGGCGGAAAGTTCGGAGTACCAACATAGAATAATAAAATATAACCATGAAAACTGTGCGTTTCTGATATATTCTCGCACGATTTTGTTCTACAAGATGTGGAAGAATGAACGGAATAACCACAGAATTAGAGAAAAAATAATTCCAATGGACACCACGACCTACCAATCAGTCACCCAACCTTCGCTTTTAAGGGTTTCATCGCCAACCCCATCTACTTTTAGTACAGCCACGAAAGCGACATCTCAACAAATTCCCCAACTCAGATAAAAATGAGAGATACAACACGGGAAGCCTACGTGTATCAAAACAGAAATAATTCATCAAAGGAAACTTATTGAAATTCCGAATACGTAAGGGCGAGTCGTGCCGGATGCAAGGTATTTGTTTAGGCCAGAAACGGGGGTGTTCCCCGCTACCTCAACTAATTTGTTACACCTGACAGGTAAGACTGTTACGGTTCCACGAAGGAATGAATGGATGCATATATGGGTGCCTTGCCCATTATATCTGGGGCATAAGGCCCAGATGAATTGGGTTGCGAATCGGGGGTAGGTTTTTGTTAAGAAAATATGAAACTCGGGACGGTAATGAATGAGAGTGGAACTATTATTCTTCTTCTTCTTGATACGCTCGGAGGGTTTCTGATGGTTATTGTTTGTTTTTCAGGAGGATTCGGGGTTGGTGTTGCTGATTTTTTTTTGTCAATGGGTTTTGATTGGGGAAAGAGAACTAGGTGTTGTTGGGAATAGAGAATTAGATATTGTTTTGTAGTGAATTCTACACGATTTTATGTTCTTCGGACAAGGGCGTAGATAGTTTGTTTTCTTGAAGGGGTAATCGAAAAATATATTTCGTCAGGTACACATCAATTCTATAAAATGCCTACAAATCCCGAAATTTTATATCCTTTTCAATTTTCCGATAAACACTCATTTTAGGAACTTCGAGCAACTGTGTAGGTTTTCAGAAAATTGTTGGATAAAAATATATGATTATTGTCATATAACGTGAACGAAAAAATATAACATATCATAATAAACTTCTTCATAAGAACCAAATATAGCAATATTTGTAGCGCAAAAGTGTTTCATTCAAGATGTTTTCTTACGAGAAATTTTACTTTGAAAAAATGCCATTTTTCAACTATGACATCATGTCTCTCGAAAACTAGTCATATGATTAAGTTGGACCCAGAGACTTTCTTGTCCAAAAGGACATATTCTATAAAATACGAAAAATTCTTAAAAATTAACTGGTGACAATTTTTCCACTTGGCTGCTGCCTGGTACTTTGAAACCATGAGAGTTGATTTATAACCACTTTGAATAGTATATGTGTTCCAAAACAAGTTGCAGAATGGGCTTCTATTCCAACACGAATGCGAAATTCGAAAACGAGCGATGAAGGAGCGAGTTTTCGAACGCATCAGTGTTGGAATTGCTTTTTACAAAGAGTATTAGACGATATTTTCTCTATTTCAGTCGAGTTTTGTGAAATGTTGTATAAATTCAATGAAAAATTAAGATTACACATCCTAGTGACTTTTGTATTGTATCTTGGTAGTTGGTGTGACTAACGAAAAATGACAGATTACGGAATTTGAATTTGAATCGTACGTTTCGAATGTTTAAATAATTTATAATAATGCATTAAATTCGTGAATTATGTCTAACGAAATCGATTTAACACCACCAGAATTAAGAGAAATTGCGAATAATGTTGCAAATCATTTCAATTTATTCAAATTATATTATATTGACGTATGTTGAAATTTGATAGGATCGGAAGTCAGTGTAGACAACCACAAAACGAAAAATATAATTGAAAACAATGCTGTAATGAGTTCATTACAGCACTGGTTTTAGTACTGTAGTGAACTCATTACGATAATGAACTGGAGAAAACTTTTATTGTGGTGATCAAATCATTTCTGTGTCAATTTCAGTTCATTTTTGACATTTCCATAGAGCTAAACTCCTACGATCGAAGTTCTGTGAAATGAGACCGATTTTTCGCCATGAGACTCAACTTTGGCAGCGTTCTCGGATGCAGGCCACAAGTTCGCTCATCTGCAAACGACAAACCTTCGAGATTCATTCACAAACGCAACCGAAGCAGGTTTCCATTCGGAACCACCAAGTGTTTACGAAGAAAGAGGGGCCCCCGAACGCAATCTGTGTGCTACTCATTTGAATATAAAGAAGTGCGCACACCATTCTTCACGGAATTCTAAATCTCGGGAGAGACTACCCAAAAGGACGCACAGTCGAGAATTGAAAAGGATTTAATGTGAAAACTTCAAATTTACGACCACAGAACAATGATACCAGTTTTTATAGAGTTAAATTATCGGCTAAGTTGGGTCATTTGAACGGACGTTTTTAACTAAGTTATACATTCTGATAGTGTGCCACGGCGGAACATTTATTACAACTGAAATCGCCTACTATCCACTTTTAAATACAACCCACGGAGACGGCGTTTTATTACGAATACGGAATTCGTACGGTTTAAAAATAAATAATGACGAGACTTCGCCAATCATGCCCATTAAGTAATTACGATGGTCACCGAATGTCCAGCAATTAGATTTGTTTCTCGTTAATTGTCGGATGAGTTCATTAACTGGCTCGAAACAGATTGTATTTGCCGTTGGAACGAGTTGGGTTCTTAATCTTTACGATTCTGTGCTAATTTGGGGGCATTCGGTTAAGTTATGTTCCAAAAAATGGTTGAAGGAGTCGCGGTTGAAGTATGCAAATGAAGTGTAAGAGTTTTGGTCGACATTTGCTTGAAGGATCGAATTACGGTAATCCAAATTCAAGTAGTAGCAATAGTGTATCTAGAGTATCTACCAGTATTCATTCCATAGATAGACCCACATAGATCAAAATACTCTATCAAGAAGTCCACGCATTATGCAAATAAGTAAAATTGTTTCTCTATTTCAGTATCGTAATGAGTTCATTACAGTACTAAAAACAGTGCTGTAATGAACTCATTTCAGCATTGTTTTCAGTTATATTTTTCGTGCAGTGGTTGTCTACACTGACTTTCGATCCTATAAAATTTCAACACACGCCAATTGTCAATATAATATAATTTGGATATAGTGAAATGATTTGCAACATTATTCGCAATTTCTCTTGATTCGTGTGGTGTTTAATCGAATTCTTCAGACATAATTCACGAATTTAATGCGTAATTATAAATTATTTCAAAATTCGAAACTTATCATTCATATTTAAATTACGTAATCTGCCAATTTTCGTAACAGTCACACCAACTGCCAAGATACAATACTAAAGTCACTAGGATGTATAATCTGAAATTTTCAATGAGTTTCGACAATATTTCACAAAACTTGACTGAAATGGAGTAAATATCCTCTAATACTCGTTGCAGGAGGCAATTCAAACACTCATGCGTTTGAAAACTCGTTATCACCGTTATATATGTTTTTGTGCACTACTTTATTCTTCTGTTTATTGCGCTCTTGGAGAATACATAGAAAGTTATGTAGTCTTCAAAAGCGCAATTAGCGCATAAATGGACTATCTTTCGAAAGCTCCCGAATTCTCGTCTGAACTTTCCACAATTCTCTTATAATTTACTGATTGCAGCGTATTGCTCATTTACATTTTTTCTTCAAATTTGTCATCTTAGTTATTTTTTACGTGAAGAATCCTCCTTATTTCCCCTGGTTCAAGAAACAGTAGTTTTATTAGTGTTACTGACTATACGTTGCAAACACCTCCCATTACGAAATTATAATGTTTTCAATGTATTTGCAGTTATGCGAAGTGAAATAAATTAATGCTGTTCTAGAGACATTAGCGATCTCGTTTGTATAGGTATCACGAGAAAGTTCAATTTGATAAAGTAAATCTTTTGTAATACCCTTTATAAATTATTATTTTCTTTGGAACCGACCGTTGTTGTGAGCATATCACAATGAAATACACATTAAGAAATAGACCAGACAGTTTTTATTATATAAATGTGGTTTTTGAGCGTGTTCATAAATAAAGCTTAATGCTATAATTCTTCATTAATTAACATCTGTATGTAGTTCCCTTGCGTTATACAGATTACAACATCTATAATCTAGGAATTGATTTTTTGTGGGTTCCATGGAGTATAATTAGAAGCGTGACTATGGGATCTAACATTGGAAAAACTCATTTCACGCAAATGACTCCGATCGAATTGGAATCGAATGAAGTAGCTCACTATTATTTAGAAACTCAATTCGGTAGAAAAAAATTTGAATGAGAAGTATTTATCAGTAATTGAGATATTCTCATTACCCGTGTGGTTTTTTTTCGAAGCTTTATGAAAAACACAGAAAGGTATTTCTAGGTCTCCGTTTCGGTTCGCTTTTTATCTAAATTCGTATTGTTAATGTCACAAGATACCACAAAAATGTACCAACATATTTTGAGCCTGCGATGAGTGATATTTTGTTCAGGTAGTTCATTTTATCGCGGTCATTGTCATTAGGAATTTGGCAATTCCACGTGAAAAGATTATGAAGATATCTGGAAGGTAATCAGCTTTGGGGAGGGTAAATACCTGAAAGGGTGTGGATTTTGTGTGTTATCAATTCTTAGTTTTTCTGATCGAGAATTTTAATTTGTAATATTTATCAAGGTTTTGGGAGTACCCATAGAGTAATAAACATAGATAGAGTATATGCAATTATTACATGTCCCCAACATGGTTAGATTACGTTGTCGGATTGTGATATATTTTCAAAACTACAATTTTACTAACGGTTGTTTTTTTTCGAGGTATATAACTTTAAGTTGGCATTACTGTTCAAGATGAGGACCGATTTAACATCTGTCAAGTGATTTATTCTCAGTTTGGCTTGGCAATTCATCATGGATAGACTCACGCCTGAACAACGCTTGCAAATAGTGCAATTTTATTTCGAAAATAATGGTTCTGTGTGGAAAACGTATCGCGCACTACGTCCATTTCATTTTGTTTAACGACGAAGCGCACTTCTGGTTGAATGGCTACGTCAACAAACAAAACTGCTGCATTTAGAGTGAAGCTAACCTCAAGTGTATGTCGAAACACCGTTACATCCAGAAAAACTGGACTGTTTGGTGCGCTTTATGGGCTGGTGGAATCACTTCCGTACTTCTTCAAAAACGATAATGGCCAGAACGTTACAGTTAATGGTGATTGGTATAGAGCCATTATTACTAACTTTTTCATTCCTGAATTGAACAACCATGATGTCCAGGAGCTGTGGTTCCAACAAGACGGCGCAACATGTCACACAGCTCGTGCCACAATCGATTTATTGAAAGACACGTTTGGTGACCGCCTAATTTCACGTTTTGGACCTGTGAATTGGCCTCCAAGATCCTGTGATTTAACACCGCTAGACTACTTTCTGTGGGGCTATGTAAAGTCATTGGTCTATGCGGATAAGCCACAAACCCTTGACTTTTTGAAAGACAACATTCGCCGTGTTATTGCCGATATACAGCCACAAATGTTGGAAAAAGTCATCGAAAATTGGACGTCCAGATTGGACTACATCCGAGCCAGCCGTGGCGGTCATATGCCAGAAATCATATTGAAAATGTAATGCCACAAGATTATCTTGCGGATAAATAAAATTCATGTCAATCGAATAATCCATCGTGCTAAAGCTCTAAAAAAAAACACCCTTTATATCATTATGAATGTATATTACATTGAATGAAATATATTTATTCGAGTGATTCCCGATTAAATATGCAAATTTAAATATTTTGAATCCGATATTCTTCTGTCGAATTTATAATAAGCAGAATATTTATTATATTCTGTATAACCTGCTGAATTCCAAGGTTTGGCAACTTTTGCTCTCCTAGTGTCATCCCTTGTTTCACGTCGTTTGGCGCGCTTGAAGTTTGTTTCTCTAATTCTGTGGTTATTCCGTTCATTCTTCCACATCTTGTAGAACAAAATCGTGCGAGAATATATCAGAAACGCACAGTTTTGATGGTTATATTTTATTATTCTATGTTGGTACTCCGAACTTTCCGCCACGGCTTTATCTGTCAATTCATCAATTTGCCTTAAAGAAATCAGTTCTGCCAACCAACATTCTTCAATGCAAAAATCACTAAATTATATTTATGGAAATATTTCATTAATTACAATGAAAATGCAATGAATTAAGAGAAAATAATGTATAATACTCGTACAGAAGGCTCATTCTACCACTCGTTCATTCCAAAACTCGCCACTTCGTTGCTCGTTTTTGAATTTTGAACTCGTGGAAGAATATCAATACCTTCTGCACTTGTATTATAAGTAACTATTTCTGAATTTCTGATATATTCAGGTACCTACTTATTTCAATATGGTTTAGTTGGTACAAAACGTTGATTCACTGTAAGACATAAGAAGTGCGTTCTTTGTGGAGAAACTCGCGAATTGAGTGGAATATCGTATCACTGATATTTTTTCACTTCCGCGCGCTTCATGTCAAATTTTATAGTTCATGTTGGGGATTCTATCTATGTTTATTACTTTGAAGGAGTGCCTTATAGCGAGTTGAATAAGGTTTATCAGCCTGCTTCTTCATCTTGAACCTCTGTGTAGTTTTCTATGAAATATTCGGATAAAAATTCCGAACTGAATTTAAAAATCTCCCCTAGATTCTCCTCCATTTGCACTGCATGAAAAACCGGGGATTTCATGGCATGCGAGATCCATTCGAATCGGCAAACAAGGAGGACTCGAAATTGGACTCCTTTGAGTTCCTTGTTAACATTCCGGAAGGGAAGGAGAAATTGGACATTTGATTAATTCCAAGGAAACGTTCTCTTCCTATTACATAGGTAGAGGAGAACTCAACTTCTCTACCCCTAGAGGCAGTCGCTAACTAGGGTCAAGCATGTTCTAATATTTATCTGCAATTTCTGAATCTGGGGAGCCAATTAAATTCGTATACTTGGATGAATTCTCGGAGTAGAAGATTTTGCCGTTGCATGATGGCTTAAAAGAGTCGGGATTCTGGTTATTGTATTGTGGAGTTGAGGTTTAGAGGGCTCCCGAAGAAAAGGGTCCATATAATGGACAGTCTTTAGTATGATCCAGGGTGGTTTATTCCCAAGAAATTTTGAAATCGATTCTTGGAATGATAGTCATGAATTTATAATTCTATGAGACTAAATATACAGGGTGGCCATTTGAAAACGAAACAGACGAGATTACAGACGAAATAAAGTTTTTCGATAGAAATGCTCGGACAGGTCGAGTAATTGTTTTTTCATTTTATGCATTAGTTCTCGAAATATTCATGCGTTAGTTAGTTAGGAAGGAAGCCACAGTCATGGTTGTTTTGAAGCTCAAAATGTTGATTTTTCACAAAACACTACAAGTGCCATGAAAACACCACTTCATTTTCAAATACTTAGTTGAGAATATTTCGAGAACTAATGCATAAAATGAAAAAACAATTACTGTGCTGAAATCAGTATAAAAATACCTTTCAAATGAGGTATCACTCACCCCATCTTCCCTATTCAAAATTTGGGGGTGAGGGTTGTAGTAGCAAGGGTTGAAGCGCTATGCGTCCGTAACCTACATCTTAAGTTGTCCCCCTCGAAACAGAAATCGACCTGTCCGAGCATTTCTATCGAAAAACTTTATTTCGTTTGTAATCTCATCTGTTTCGTTTTCAAATGGCCACCCTGTATGTATGTTTGTATAAGAGTTAATTTGAATTTTATTGTTTGAAAATAGTATATTGTTATATTTTAAGTGACTCTTTATATGGATGTCATCTGAGCCATGCTGTTGTGAGTAAAAAGACTTGAATGAACCGAATTTGTCCTATGATCTTCTGATATTGTTTTTCCAAATAAATTGAATCTGTCTCTTGTCGCGGTTGGTAACCTTGTGCCTTAGATTTTCAGCTCTTAATTTTTTAATTTTTTTTCTTTTAGATTAGTTTTCACTGCTTCAGCTTCACCATAGAGTAATGAACATATATAGAGGGAGTATACGCAATTTTTACATGTCCCCAACATGGTTAGATTACGTTGTCGGATTGTGATATATTTTCAAATCCACAATTTTACTATATCGTTATGAATGTATATCATATTGAATGAAATATATTTATTTGAGTGATTCCCCATGAAAATGGAAATTTGAATATTAGGAATACGAAATTTTTCCTAATTGTCGAATTTATAAAGAGCTGAATATTTATAATTTTCTGTATCTACCTGCTGAAATTCAGGTTTGGCAACTTTTGCTCTCCTAATGTCATCGGTTTCACGTCGTTTGGCGTGCTTGAAGTTGGTATTCTGAATTTCTGATATATTTAGTTATTTATTTCAATATATTTCGAGTTAATATGAAACGTTGATTCACTATGCGACATAAGAAGTGCGTTCTTCGTGGAGAAACTCACTAATTGAGTGAAATATCATATCACTGATATGTTTTCATTTCCGCGCGCTTCATGTAAAATTTGATAGTTGGGGACAAAATTTGCATATTGAAAATGACATATGCTCCCTCTATTTATGTTTATTACTCTGAGAGCTTCACCAATCTGTCTAACTTCATTCTTGTTTCTTCTTCAATTTTTCTGTTGGATATTCATATAAAAGTTTATTAAGACATTTCAATACCTTATTTTGTATTCATTTCAATCTATATTGATAGAATTTTGGTGTGTTTGTCCATAATGCTGATAATTACATCTGAATCCAATCCGGTATAGATTTTCTCGTAAGAAAAACCCCAGCAACTCTGCTCGTATAAGTAATCCCAGTGAAATGAGAGTCCCCACTCTTCCGAAATCTATATTTTCGGGGGAAAAACACATTTCGCACATGGATATCCTAAAAAAATCCCCATTATGTGCCTCAGCACATTAATTCCCAACCATTCTTCTATCGATTTTTTACCCAACTGTGAGGGGGGGAAATGAATTCTGTGGGTATGTATGTTTTTTGTGAGCCCTCTCTCTACTTTCCCTCGGCTTAGGCCTTAACAGCTTGAAGGTTTGGTTGATTTGGTTTGGTTGTAGTTTTATTCGTCAGCGTCCCTTGAAGTGTCTCCTTTGGCTGGAAAATATAAGGAAATGCTGCATGTGATTTTCCCCTCGTGGTTCGTTCGATTTTTAATCTCTTTAATCAATTTTCGGTGATTGACTGTATTCATCTGGAACGTAATGATATTAAAGGGGGAGAGCCGTAGATTAATAAGAGTAGTTCCATATATGGAATGAGAATCGAATGTAAAAATATTGGTGCTTAGGTTTTCCATTGCTTTTCTTGAAAACAAACATGTTATAAACAACATTTCATTAATCTCCAAAGTATCAGTAACTTCATTAGGTATATCTAACATCTTTTCTCTATTTCAGTATTGTAATGAATTCATTACACTATCAAAAACAGTGCTGTAATGAACTCATTACAGCATTGTTTTTAGTTATATTCTTCGTTTTGTGGTTGTCAACACCGACATTCGATCCTATCAAATTTCAATACGCGTCAATTGTCAATATAATATAATTTGTATATACTGAAATGATCTGCAACATTTTTATTTCTCTTAATTCTGGTGGTGTTAAATCGATTTCTTTAGACATAATTCACGAATTTAATGCGTAATTATAAATTATTTCAAAATTCGAATCGTACGACTCGAATTCAAATTCCGTAATCTGTCAATTTTCGTAACAGTCACACCAACTGCTAAAATACAATACAAAAGTCACTAGGATATATAATCTGAAGTTTTCATTGAATTTCGACAATATTTCACAAAACTTGACTGAAATAGAGAAAATATCGTCTAATACTCGTTGCAGAAGGCAATTCCAACACTCATGCGTTCGAAAATTCGATCCTTTGTCGTTCGTTTTTGAATTTCGCATTCGTGTTGGAATAGGTTCATTCTGCAACTTGTTTTAGCATATACTATTGCCCTCTAGTTTAAATCTGTTTTCAAGTTATTTTCTGACTGAATTACACATACTCAATTCAGTACACTCAATTCAGTCTACTTAACACAATTCTAAAGTAAAAAATTCCTGCTCTATGACGTGAAACTCTCAAAATAGTGTAATTTATCACTTTTTTTAACAATTTTTCTAAAACATAGATATCTCGATACGTTCTCGACTTACGGGGCGTTTCTGAACAATTACTGTTTCAAATATTTCGCTGTATCTTGGTTTCTGTTCCAGATATCAGAAAAATTCTCACAATTTCATTAGTTATGAAACTCATCACAGATCATTGAAATTGATTACCGTTTCAGAGATATAGAAAATAGTTGGTTTTCAAATGAAACATCCTAGATTTTTCTTCAATGCAGCAAATTTTCCGAAGAGCATCCCGTTACTGGTTTTTCGAAAATGTCATCTGTTTCTAAGTTATTGAGCGTTTCCACTACATTACTTTGACGGACACCTTACATATAAAAATTTCTCATTTATATCGAGATTTAATTCATTTTGTGTCTTTTGTATAATTGTAATCAAGTCAAATGCCCCATTTGAAAAACATCAATCCTCCTCTATAACTCTAAAACGATAATTAATTTCTATGAATTGTCTCATATAAACCATAAAAATTACTGAAAGAAACCTATCAGAATCATTCAAATATCTTGAACAGAAATCAAGATATAATGAAATATTTGAAATATTTTTCAGAAACACCCTGTAATTCTAGAACGAATAAAGATTTATATATGATCTGCTTTCTGATATCTTATTATTTTGAAAACAGAAAATCTCTAAGTCTTATAGTTCTCGAGATGTTTTCAGATGAGCATCGAATTTGAGACACCCTGTACAAGTTACATTTTCAATATCACTTCAATTGAGTTCACGTAATGAATGAATTTTCCCCAATGTGGAAAACTCCCGTAGAAGCCTATGACTCAACGCACCCGCTAAGTCCTTGACGAACTTTTCTCCCCCCATCCAAACAGTTATCCCGCAGGACTCGAAAATCTTAATACGTATCTAAAAACATAAAAACGCCATCTTCCCTTTGTGTTCCCCGAGATTTATGGTAATCGAAAGAAATCGAGTCCATAATGGCGTGAGATGTCCGTAGACAATAGACAATAAAAAATAAATTATAACCGAACCTTTAAGAGAGTACGTTACATTTATTTAATATGAGCTAATCATGCAACATTTAAATATAAAATACCGCGCACGCCGTGGTACAGCCGAGCCCGAACGTGTTCAGGACAGGCCAGCGTCAGCGATCAACCCCAATCGCTTCTGATTGAGTTAAACCTGCGGGGTATAAAAATCTTCCGAACATCGATTAATTTTCGATCCTGACTGCGGTTCCTGAACTTTTGCGATCTAGTCACCCTTGTGACTCAGAAAGACTGATTTTAGGTTTATTATTTCAAGTGATAAACCTTGGAAGCGCTCGGGAAAAATAAATTTAAACTACCCCAAAATTTTTTTTACAATATGAAATTCCGAAAATCGAAGACAAAAAATTCTGTCCTACCATCGTCTAGGCGTTTCGTAAGAAAGTATTGGAGATATATGCAATGAATTTGATTCGAAAATCGATTGGTATACTGCATTGATCTAACATTGAACAAAATTAAAAATAAAGTACAACTTTTCCTCTGCCGTTTTTTTTCCGAAATTCGAGGCTTTATTGTGAAGAATTGGTTATACATTTATGATTCAAAGTATTGTCCATCGCTGGCCACTACTTTCTTCCATCTTTCGAGCAGCGTATGAATCCCGCGTTGAAAAAACGGGTCATCTTTTGAAGCGATCCAAGAATCGATCCATTTTTTTACTTCTTCATAATACCGGAAGTACTGGTCAGCCAGGCTGTGTGCCATTGGTCGAAACAAGTGACAGTCCGAGATAGCAACGTCTGGAGAATACGGCGAGTGGGGTAGAACTTCCCATTTCAACGTCTCCAAGTATGTCTTGACCACTTTCGCAGCATTGGGTCGAGTATTGCCATGCTGTAAAATCACTTTATCATGTCTCTCGTTGTATTGTGGCCGTTTGTCTTTCAATGCTCCGATCAAAAGCGTTAATTGCGTTCGATAACGATTGCCTGGGATTATTTCAGTCTCATAATACACTACGCTGAGCTGGTCCCACCAAATACTGAAAATGACCATGGAACCGGGAATATTCGGTTTGGCCATCGACGAGAAGCATGGCCGTGATATCCCCATGATAATTCTGTATCTTCGAAAACCGTCTCTCAATCACCGCCATGCTGGTCTTCGAAGTCAGAATCACCGTTCTTGAAGCTTTGACACCACTGTCGGCACATTCTTTCACTAATAGCCTCACTAAAGGTATTTGAGAGCATTCGATGAGCCTCAGCAGCAGATTTTTCCATATTAAAGTAGAAAATCAAAACCTCCCGCAAATGATGAGATTAGCTCGTAAGCTGACATGTTCAATCGAGAATAACTTTGTGATGCAGACACAAATAGATTAATATTTAGATGGCGTTATGTTTACAAATACCTAAGCTTATTATATGACATCTACGATCTATTTATTTCGACTACCACTTACTGCTACAGTCATCTCTTGCAAAACGGCGGAAGCAAAGTTGTATACCTAATATTTTTCAAAATTATAAGAAATAAAACCTAAAAGAGGTTTCATTCATTCTAATAGCCAACTATCTGGGCAGTTGACACTTTTAAGGCTTTTCTTCATTCAGAACGATAAACTCCCTATTTCAAGTTACCTAAACAGATTGTTTTGATATTCATGTCTATTAATTATTTCGGTTTTTTTTTCTGAATGCAGAAAAAAATTGCAGTTTTTGAGCAAATTGAACTTGAATCAATAATGGTGCAGCTTGAAATATCTCCAGAAATAGTGACTTTATCGATATTGGAGTCTCTAAAAATTGTGGTTAAATTTGAATTCCGTCAATGGCGTAGAATTTAGTAGGTTCAACCAGTCGCTCAGTCCCTTTGTAAGACTCTGATGGTAACCAAAGAGGTTTATTTCGCATTATTTCGCACATTCTAGAAATGTTGGCACCAAATTTGCTACATCTAATCTAACCTTACAGACAAACCCTTTCATACCAATATTACCAATGCACCAACTTGACGTCGCTGTTTTCGCCTAACCCAAGTCTGAAAATTTCCGTTATTTCCTCGAAGAGTAGCAGTTTCGCGTATTGTTATCTGCTGCAATAAATCCCTGCGATGATTTTCATCGGGAAAGAATAGTCACGAGAATTCGAAAGTGGTGTAATTTATCCAAACGACAAAAATTCATTTCTTGTATTTCAATTTCTGGATCTGGGAATTTTTATAGGGAGCGATTCGTATTGCCGCTGAACGTGACCTGGGAGTTTAAATCACAAACATCCATTTTGCATGTAGAATGACTTCTGACGTGATAAATGAGGATTGGGATTCAAAATTTCGGTGATATCTTTTATGCCGGTTCGACAAAATGCAGTTTTATACTTATATTTCTTCGTTTGCGAGTTTGGACAACGAGAAAAACTGAAAATCGTTCACCATTATCAAAAAAAAATAATTTTATTCATCTTCTTAATATACAGGTTGTTTCTAGATTGTAGATACAAAGGGAAATTAGAGATTCCTTGGATAATTCCAAGAAATAAAAGTCCTATAAACATAGGCCCGCAAAAGCTTTCTTTTCGAGGTACAGGATGTTTCTTATAGTCCTACATTTTTTGTGATGATCATACCATTTTATTAATCTTCACTAAACTTTGAATAAATATGAATAAATAAGTGCCAAAATTCAAAATTGATTTACACTGAGAGAAATCCATATTTTTTTATTAATAAAGCACTTATTTGGAGGTTATTTATTCACAACTATTACAGCAGATTTATATTTGATATATTCATTAATAGTTAGATTATGCATTCAAAAAAGTTTATTAATAGAGAATAAAATATTTGTTTACAAGGTATTGGATAATATTTAATATATTTCGGTGATTGAATAATTTATATAAACCTACGTTATCTCCACAAATAACATAAATTCAGTGACAACAAATTTTCAACTGGTAGTTAATGAACATTTGCTATTTTTGAATGAACTCTTACAAGAATTCAATAATTTTTTCACTCAGAATATAGGATTTATTAATAATTAACAAACTAACATAATTCTAGCGATCCAATCTGTGGAAAAAGTTTAAGGACACATCCCTCAAAGAGGAGCGTATCCCCTTGAAGGATCTGTCCTTGAACTTTTCCTTTGATTTGAATTTCCTTTTCAAACATAAAATCTGTGTTACTATGGGCTTATTGAACGCCGCTTAGCATATCTGTTCTGAATTTTGGCTTTAGATCGTTTGTACCTGCTTGAAATTTTGTCCCTAAATTGGTAACAGATGAGACAAAACTGCAAAAAATCAAAAAAGGGTAGCACTGGCCCAAAGTTTCTTTTTACATTTTTCTGAACAACCGGTGGTCCACCAAAAAAAAGTTGCGGAGGAAAGGAGTTGCAAAAAAAATATCACCCTGTAGATTTGCATTCAAAATTAGCATATCACATGAAGAAATTTTCAATTTGAAATATTTATGCCAAATTTAAGTTGAATATCTTGTGAAGGGAAGGTGCTATGAGAAAACACACCTGAAAAAATCATACTTAAACACCCTGTATCCTGAAAACATTATCGGACGAATTACGCTTTCTAACGAACTCAATCTAGATATTCGAATCCTAAAATTTTGAAATCTCTAGCGTATACCGTTCGAGAATTATCTTATATAGTACATGTTGTGGTTTGAAAAAATATAATATTGTTGTAGATTGTTTTACCAATTTGTTTAGCTTGAAAAAAACAATGTATTTGTTCAGTTCATAAGCTTGTGTTTTATTTGAGTTCAAACTACATTGAAATGATAAACCTCTGTGAGAATTTCAAGAGCGTTTAATACATTTTTTTAATGCTGTTTTTCTAAGATTATACCATAGTTGGCGATATAAAATGTAATCAAATAATTCATTTTTTCCATTGTTCATTGCAAACACTAATTCCATTTCATTTCACCACATTACTTATTGTTCACACGACTCCCCAAAAAAATATTTCTTTTATCCTTCACCATATAGATTGAATGTACCTGCTTTGATATTCTTACCAACCGGTCCATGAAAATTTTTTTTCAAACGTAACTGCGACAGCACAAAATTTGAGAAACAATTTTCATCGGCCTAATCACTGTCCATTTTAAGCATGTTGGAAACACCGTTTTTGTCACGAATCAATTGATCCTAATGTCGAAAATTACCCAACAATGTGATCATTATCATTTTCACAACAAACGTGACCCTGACGTGCTTAAAAAGTTCCGCTAAAAAAAAAAATTTTATGAGATTGCTTTGGTTCTTATGCATTTTTTCAATATTTCAGCGTACGATTCTTCGCAATGTGACTTTGGACTGGCCTCAATGTCAAAGGTCAGTAATTAATTTTATTTTACTAATTTGAGCACGCAGGGTCAAATTTGGTGTTAATCAGTTCAATTGTCTTTTTATAACAGCGCAACGAGAACGTTCGGTTAGAGATTGACCTAATTTCTGAATTGGCCATTAAAATTCATTGTTAATTTATGTATTGCGGGTAGTTAATGGGAATTAAGTCGTCACACTTGGATTCCTACGGTGGAAGCCGAATATGTTGTGAATTAGGATTGTAATCGTTATCCATCTCAAATTTATTCTTTATCGTGAGTGCTAACACCATATCATTTGGCGATACATTATGAATTAATTGGTTACACTGTTTATTTTAATTTTTATAATCACTTAATCTGAGTGATCTGGTTTAATTTGTATCTTACTGAATTCGTTAAGGAAATATCAGGGTTTTAGAGTTAAATTTGTAATTTAATTAATTCTCCTGGCCAATTATAGTTCATGAACTTAACTTATATTTGTTAATACATATTAAAGTCTATTTCTTCTTAAACTTCGTCTCTCCATAACTTCTAAAATTTGTTCCGTTCATTCTTCATATTGCTGACGAATATCAGAATTCTGCCCTGTAGGATAAGCTTCAGTTTACACAATTTACAACTGATTGGCCACTTTGCGACTGTAACATTTTTTCTCTATTTCAGTATCGTAATGAGTTCATTACAGTTCTTAAAACAGTGCTCTAATGAACTCATTACAGCATTGTTTTCAGTTATATTTTTATTTTTGTGTTTGTGTACACTGACTTCCGATCCTTTCAAATTTCAACAAAAGTCAATTGTCAATACCACGTACAAGCAGCATTTGTTGCTTCTGTGGGTTTTCTAATGTTTATTTCTCTAATTCTGTGGTTATTCCGTTCATTCTTCCACATCTTGTAGAACAAAATCGTGCGAGAATATATAAGAAACGCACAGTTTTCATGGTTATATTTTATTATTCTATGTTGGTACTCCGAACTTTCCGCCACGGCTTTATCTGTCAATTCATCAATTTGCCTTAAAGAAATCAGTTCTGCCAACCAACATTTTTCAATGCAAAAATCACTAAATTATATTTATGGAAATATTTAATTAATTTCAATGAAAATGCAATGAATTAGAGAAAATAATGTATAATACTCGTACAGAAGGCTCATTCTACCACTCGTTCATTCCAAAACTCGCCACTTCGTGGCTCGTTTTTGAATTTTGAACTCGTGGAAGAATATCAATGCCTTCTACACTTGTATTATAAATAACTATTACATAATGTTGTCTTGTTATTCTTGTTATTATATTTTGTGTGAATAAACGATGATGATGATGATGAATATAATATAATTTGAATATAGTGAAATGATTTGCAACATTATTCGCTATTTCTCTTAATTCTGGTGGTGTTAAATCGATTTCGTCAGACTTAATCAACGAATTCAATGCAAATTATTGCAAAATTCGAAACGTACGATTCAAATGATGTGATCTGTCAATTTCCGTAACAGTCACACCAACTGCAAAGACACAAGTCACTAGGATGTATAATCAGAATTTTTCATTGAATTTCGATAATATTTCACAAAACTTGACTGAAATAGAGAAAATATACTCGTTGCAGAAGGCAGTTCCAACATTCATGCGAATTTTGCATTCGTTTTGGGATTACGAGCTCATTCTGCAACTTGTTTCGGAATATACTATTGAAGCCACTTTTACAGGTGTAATATGCTTTTTCTTTGTTAAAAATAATAAGACATCCGAAATCGCATAAATATCAGGCTTCATTCTCGAGTTACAAGGCTTTCTGGAAAATTACTGTTTCAAATATTTTGCTAAATCTTGATTTACTGAAATATTTTTTTCAGTAATTTGTATATTTGTTTTTATTCAGATTCAAGACGAATATTTGTTGAAAAGCATTCCTTTAACGATTTTTTGAAAAATATATTATACGTTTCAAAAATATATAGTTTTTCTACTTAATTCTTAAATGGGACAGCTTCTGTACTATGCCTCTACTATGTATGTATGTAGAATCTTCAGCGTCTCAAGGTTAATTTTAATTAAGTTCGAAACTGCGCGGATAAACAATATTGTCCTCATATTGTTGAAATGCAAATTTTTGGGTAGTAAAAAAATTGAAAGAGTTGAACTTGTTTGAAAAAAAAAGTTGTTTTTTTTAAGGACAGAAAAATATGATACGAGAATTAATAAATGAGAAGACGAGACAAACATATCCCCTTTGCATAAATTCTCGCCGTTTTTTCCAAACATTCATCAAGACGTCAGCGTCTGAAAATTTCTGGATGAATCAATCTCTCTGGATATAATAGAGCCTAATGTCCTGAACACCCATATAATTATTATTTATAGGGTTCCTCATTACCGGTAATCAATCAACATTTATTACCTATCGGAACGGAAAGCCCAATTTGTTAAAAGCATTTCCTTTCCCGAAAAAAGAAAGAAAAAAACGGATAATTCACTGCCCGCTTAGGAAAAATGCTCCAATAATTCAATTAATATCTTAATGTATTCCCCCGACCGAACCAAATCTCAATTTAATTAAGCGCGTTCTTTTCATCGGCCCCCCCATTATCCTCCTTAATGATATGAAAATCGAACCACTCCGGGGTTTTGATGGGAGCTTTCGGTGGGTATTCTTGGGTATGAGACGGCGATCGTTCGTTGTTTTTCGGATATTGGCTTCATTAATTCGCCGAGTTGATTTTTCGCTTGAATTAAAAGCGGTTTTTTTTATGGTTATTAAATATTTTCTAACTTTCGGTTTTTGCTTCTTGGGATGGATGACGAAAGTAGAAGTGAATCATTATTCCGCTTGAAAATAGGAACGTTTTGACTTAATTATTTCCAATTATTGCCTTTTGGAATTGGTGTAGAACAAACATTTCAGAATCTGTTATGTGAAATCCAGAAATCGAATACAAATTCATTTTTAAATTGTTCATCAGAAACTATGAGAGATATTCGTTGAAATCTCGATACAAGAAGAATTAAGAGGGTTTTATACCACGTGGCATTCTCGTGATCACTTTCCAGGATGGGTGAAAAAATCTCAAAAGTTCCTACGTTTTTACGTCTTAATTTTAATTTTAGAAGAACCGCACTTACAGCCTTTGACGAGACTTTTTGTACAATATTTTTCTGTGAAAATTCATAAAAAATTAATGTTTGCCCGGAAAGTTATATCATGCATAGGTGTATTTCTTCTTCAATAAAAGATTCATCGAATTCTTTTTTTTTTTTCATTTAAAAAAAAATTGATAAATGAAGACTTTCCACAATGACAAACTCTTGATAATGTAGAATAGTGAAAACCTCATATAAATCGATAGTTTCTAGGGTAAAATGAAGCGTAATAATTTTTGAACTGATTGCTGCAACGGTATAGACTAAAGACCCCTCTTAATCCTTTTGGCTCAAGAACACATTTCATAGATTTCATATCATAACATCACACTATTTTCAGAATCACGGTATTAAATAAGCGACGAAACTTATATTCAATTATTCTTTATTATTAGGAATTTTATCTCAATTCATTCTAGAAAGTTCCATCAGAATATCTTTTCTGTATTTCAGTATCGTAATGAGCTCATCACAGTACTAAAAATGTATTGAACTAATTACAGCATTGTTTTCAGTTATATTTTTCGTTTTGTGGTTGTCTACACTGACTTCCGATCCTATCAAAATTCAATATAATTAGTATACTTTTGATATAGTGAAATGTTTTGCAACATTATTGGCATTTCTCTCAATTATGGTGGTGTCAAATCGATTTCGTCTGACATAATTCACGAATTTAATGCGTAATTATAAATTAGTTCAAAATTCGGAACGTATCATTCCAATTCAAATTCCGTAATCTGTAAATTTTCGTAACAGTCACACCAACTAACAAGATGCAATACAAAAGTCGCTAGTATGTATAATCTGATTTTTCAATAAATTTCGACAATATTTCACAAAACTTGACTGAAGTAGAGAAAATATTGTCTAATACTCGTTTCAGAAGGCAATTTTAACACTCGTGTGTGCGAATTTTGCATTCTTGTTGGAATAGAAGCCCATTCTGCAGTGACGGCTCGTGCCCTCGAGATGTGGGTCGGCCACACATATATATATATATATATATATATATATATATATATCTTTTTTTTTTTTTTTGATTCACACTAGCGTCTTAGTTCAATTGTGATTATTCGGGCCGGAAGGCCAAGAATAATTTCTGTTGTCAATGGAAGAAGATATATATATATATATATATATATATAATATAATATAAATTAATATAATAAATAAATATAATATATATATATATAAAATAATTTTGGGAACCGTGAATGCTCATAGGCGATATCTTTTGAACGGAAAGACCTGAAAACTGCAAACTGTCAGGGAATATCGGCATCTCAAATGCAGCAGTTAAGTTCGTTTATGCACAAAATTCAATTAATTGTTTCTTTAAAATGACCGTTCTATATTTGTTTTCCTGCAAATTTTAAATGAAAAAATTTAATCGAAGTGAAATATTAAATTTCGTTGTGAAAAAAATTTCAAGCTCCATGCGAAATTTCTTATTGGTCGCGTTGTTCAACCATAGAAAATTCTAGAATAATGTAGTAAATGAAAGCTAATATTTCAGCATTTCATCTCGCTATCCGTTAAACCCAATTCATGTGAAAATGGAAACGGCATTAACGCAATTACAAGGATTCATCAAAATAAACATAAAATTTACACTTGATCATGAACATAAACAATTAGATATAAAATCTTAAAAACCATCAATATCACAAAAAAATTTAGTACTTTTACATAGGTACAAGTACATTCTTTTCCTGAACAAAATTCGATAAATGTCAAAAATATCAATAAAAAAATGTGTCAGTTATAAAATATAATAATTTTAAAAATATGATGCACAATGATGTGCGTGCTCTTGAAATATACAAAAGTTCTCTACGACAACCTATAAAGTCTCAACCATATAGACACTCAAATCAAATCAAATCAAATTTATTCATTCAAAGCAAAGCAACATGAAATATTTCGAATTTCCACAACTCAACCTGAAACAAAAATGTACAAATGTACAAAAAATGATCCAATATTGCACTAAGAATCATGGAAATCAATCTGCAGGAAATCGATCTAGCCTAAACTAAGAATTTGTTTGCCAGATCACTCTCCTCGATATAATCATTAATCAGTACACATTGCATGAACGGGGAGAGCTAGCAGATGGGACACAGAGGAATAAAAAATTTAATAATGAATAAGGAGTAAATTCCATTTAAAGAGAAAACAAATGCATGAACGTGAATATATATTAATTATATTTTCATGATCTGAAAATCAATAGCTACTATCGAACGGCATAAATAAGTTCTTTTCTGATTAAGACATAATGTCTCATAATTAACCATTCATTTAATTATCAAATATTTGAAATAAACTGAAAAGTTGCTGCTTGACGCTCTGCAATACGATA
Organism: Harmonia axyridis; assembly: GCF_914767665.1. Lineage (NCBI taxonomy): Eukaryota > Metazoa > Arthropoda > Insecta > Coleoptera > Coccinellidae > Harmonia > Harmonia axyridis. The sequence continues at coordinate 10,816,979 of NC_059502.1, read as the reverse complement.
ACCGGCCAGCCGACCCAGTGTATTGGGAAGCGACCTAAAATCGAGTTGTTGTGCCGTTCTACTGAGTGGTCGTATTCTGGGCGTATGTCGTAGTATCTTTTCCTTTACGTAGCGCTCTCGGTAGCGCTGGTTCCACCATCGGCTCTTGGCCGACCTAACGTGATGAGATGCTTTCATTCAGTGACATTCCAGGAGTTGCAATTGTATAATTGTAACATTTGTGTTACACTGTTACATTTCAGACCTAATGTTACGGTGTTACGTACAATTCTGGAATAACTTGTTTGGGGTGATGTTACGAAAAGTAACCATTTACGATTGTGGTTTGTTACAATTTATGAAAGGGAATAACAACGCTGGATGCTTTGGAAATCGAATATTAGGTGGGTCCGAAAGAAAATATTGGCCGGTATAAGTTATATATATTTTCCTGTTCTGAGTGGAAATATTCATTATCGAGGGAATTTGGATATCGAAATCGATAACTCCGATTGAGTTTGAATGAATTGAATATCTAGAATTATTTTCTATTTCCCGATAATTTTTGGGTCGGCCCGGCCGACCCTGCCGACCCTGACGAGCCGTCACTGCCATTCTGCAACTTGTCTTAAAAGATACTATTAACTTAGCTAAAAAAAAACCAACTAAGTATATGTTTAGGAATGAGGATAGATTTAAAACATTTTTGACTTGAAGGGGTCAACTAAATGATTCTTATTGATTTGATAAAACCTTTGAAAAGTTCGAAACGAAGAACTCCTAAAAATTCTCAAAATTCAATTTTTGTAATGGATAGATATCGCTGTACTTGAAAAGTGAGAAGAAACTCACTAAAATTCACTTCAAAAATTGGCAAAACTTACCATGAATTTTAAGATTGAAATGTCAGTAGGCTAAATAAAAATATACATTTTTCCAAAAACTATCCGATATAATAATATCCAATCAGAAACTTGTTGTGATTCAAATAAATACAATTCTGTTTGAAGTCGAATCAAACTAGTTTCGCCAAAATTCCAGATAATTTTACGATGTTTTTCGAATGAATCAAAGTCTCAATGAAGAACGAAAACATGAACCCCTACGTGTAATTTTTCGCGTTTCCTCACAATCCGCCGCCACTGTACCAATTCTCCTCGCTCCGCGACGCATTCCTAACAAATTTAATGAGCATTGATTTCGCGCTCTAACCAGAAGTGTCCTCTCGCCTAAATAAAACTCACTGATCTTGATTGATCGCGGGTAATGAGAGGGCCCATAAATAATAATTACGAATTTTCAGGAGACTTAAACCCCCTCTCCTCCACCCTCCTTCACCCCCTGCAACCACCCCCTCCATTATATCCCGGAGATTAATTTGCTTTCGTTCTCCTTTAAAACATCTTCCGATATAATTTGGAAACGCGGGGGTAGTAGGGGAAAACGAGGGTGACGCTACAATGTGGGGTTGCATTTTTTATGTGTAGATATTCTTCTCTGCCCCTTAATAAGGGATGAAAAAAATGAGTCACGCACGCCGTGCACCCTCCAGAAATGAGGCCGTCTTAGGCACTTAAAACGAGCCCGCGGGTTTAAAATATTGATCGGGAAGTCTTCTATCCCTCTTCATCCACACACACAACACATAAACTAACCAATTCCCGATAAGGGAGCCCTAATACTAATTCGGTTTTCGCATATTCAGCAGGCCGGCCGAATTTGCGCTGAAGCCTGGGCTGGAATACGGAATGACAGTACCTTCGGTTTTTTTAAGTCCTCTGGAGGTCTCTCCGCATGTCCCGAATCCGCTGGGAGGGAAATATGTGCGCCATTTGGGAGTATTGAATTTCCGAACTAAATCCAATATTTTATTCGATGTAATTTATTATGCTTTGATATTATTCATTTTATAACTGCTATTTTTGATGAGCATATCGTCTCAAATTATTCAGCAATGTATTGAAGCATATTTTCAATATTTCTCAGAAAAATAAGGATTAAAAAAGTAAAATTCTGAGTGGACGCTGAAATGCCATTTCATCGAATATAGCATCAATAACGTAACTTGTAATTTAAAAAATTCATCATACACAGCAGCGTCTTCTCATTATTGAGTCAATCATTTTCTCTCTTATCATTTAGATGTAAGTAATAAATTATTGAATGATCCATTACTATATCATTCTGAATCTGAATATTACTTTTATTTCTAACATTTTAAGTGTCGCAATAGGCTTCATACTTTGTGGATTCCATAAGACAAACCAAACCAATATGTATAAGACAAGTCAAAGAGATAAAAAAAGAAAAAATGCAACACAAAACCTATCTTAAATACAAATGAGTTTTCATCAGTTAGATACTCAAACGGTATTATAGTGTTTTTTAAAAAATTCTTATTTTCCAACTTCTTGAACTTCATTCACTCAGCAGTTCGATAGAAATATATAATGGTTGTAGGAAATAATAGCCAGGTTGATAAAAGAACATGCCAATTTAGTAGTTCAATGAGTAACAATACTAAAAGTAGCAACATTTCTGGTAGAATAGTAATGGAAACCTGATAATTTTACCATTAATTGTTCTTGTTCCTTCATCATAAAGTAAGCATCTACAATAAGGACACAAACAAGCAAGAGTAAAAAGTTAATATCGTTTAAAGAAAAAATTACATCAATCAAGTGAATTCAAGTTAAATATCAAACGTGATATCCTCTTTTGAGCCACAAAAACTCTACCCGAATCAATTGAATTTCCTCATAACATCACATTATGATCAAAAGGGCAATAAACTAAACTGTAATGAATACTTGAAATGGAAAAATGACGAGTCTTCAACCCTGCTGATTTTGTAATAAGAACTATCTACTTTTTCATTGATTCAACTTGGTGATCCCATTTCAGAGAATAGTTTAAGTGCACTCTAAAAAGTTTAACGGTATCTCTGCAAGTGACTGTCTCACCCAAACATCCCAATACCAAACAATCCAAATAAGTGGTACGAATATGAGTATATATACATTCAGTATTACTGATATTTAAACCCAGAGCATTCGAGTGATCTCATATCGATAGTACTAGTTCGAAGATAAATTGCAGCCGGAGTTCCCCAAGGATCGGTAATAGGACTGCTGCTGTTCAACTTATACATGGCAGACATACCAAAAATGAATAGATGCAAGATAGCCCAGTTTGCAGATGACACCGCTATCTACTATCACAGTAGAACTCGGAAAGAAATCACTGGGCAGTTACAAATAGACCTAGATAAACTGATGGAATACTTCAACAAAAGAGATTCGAAGCGAATACGATGAAAACAGTTGCAATGCAATCTACTTTGGAGGAACAATAGTAAAGGAATAGAAAAATCAGAAAAATAACAAATCAGACGATACAATAGAAAAAGGAAGCAAAATAACTGGAGTAATTCTAGAAAAAAGAATGAACTTCAGCAAACAGATTGAAAAAGGCAAAGCCATCGCACGGGAGACTCTACCCGCTGCTCAACCCAAAAAGTAAACTTTCCTTAGAAAACAAGATGAAGATAATAAAAATAGTGGTAATTGCAAGCATTTGGTATGCAGGAGAAACCTGGTATAATACGAAAGACAATAACAAAGATGAGTTACAAAGTACACTAAATTCAGTAATCAGAACAACGGTTGGCGCCCCATGGTATATTAGCAACCAAAAAACCAGAGAAGAATTGAAAATCGAAACTATTGAGGAAATAGTAGACAAACAAATGAAAAAAACCATAGAGACGCTAAAAGCGCACGAGAATTGAGAAAGATAATACAAAATGAAAGATAGACAAGAGAAAAGAAATAGATAGAGGAAAATAGTGTCATGCAAAAAAGAGAAAATTATCCCAAATCCAAAATTGGAGAAATTAAAGTAGAAGCGTAGGGAATAAAATTCCAGTCTTCATACAAAAAAGAGTGACACCTCTCCACAAGCTTGCGAATAAGATAATTACATATTGCTGTGGATATCACATGACTCCGTACTGAGACAGTTATCGACGTGTCATCAGCAAATATACAAAGAAAGGATACCGCGATCAATATAATCTGGAAAATCATTTATAATCAAAAGAAATAAGAGCGATCCCAAGACAGACCCTTGGGGAACTTCTAGGTATATCTTTCCATGAATTACCGATGATAAATTCTGAATAAACGCCCCTAAAGAATAGCCGGCAAAAGTTCAAAGTTGATAATGAAATCATCACGAATTATGAAGTCGCTAATTCTGACTGCTCCCTTTTCCGACTTGTCGAAGTTAATCCAACAAGGGATCCGAAAGGAGAGATGAATTACGCGGCTGAAAGTTATCAACCCTTTCGCTTCCGCAAATTCCACTTGTTGCTCGGAGAAAGGGGTGAGAAACATTGGCCATTTAGTTATCAATTAGCGAAGTTTAGAGGGCAATTAAGCTCAAGTTTTCATGATACCAAGAGGGAATGAATTATGGTCGGATTTTGGGCTCGTGCCTACGGATAGAGAAGGGTTGAAGAAGAAATTCATTTCAGTGTAGAGGAATTTTAATGGATTCTTTTCGATGCGGGCCTGATTTGGAATATTTTGATTTGGGTTCAGTTTGCGCTCATTTTCATTATGAAAGAAATCAACTGGATTAGAGTTCTCCATTTCCTTTTGGTTTTCGAAGAGAGCAAAAATTGAAGACAATATTAATAACAATGATTAGGTCTATATCAAAAAAGAAACTATAATACATAACACTTTTAGAATGATGAAGAATGAAGAATTCAAAGTGAAAATTAATGTTGTTGCGCTGAGTAATGCTAGGTCTAGCTGTACCAAATTACTTTGCATCTTCACTTAGCCCTTTTCAATTTTGAATGTTTTTCGTGCAACGAATTTAATTTAAAAAGTGCAAAATGAAAAGGTGCAGAGTAGTTTTGCTGCCGATTCATTCAGTCTATTCTACAGAATAAAGTCGAGTTAGTTAACTTAAGAACCACTAGACCAATAATGATAATAGCTCTTTATTTAAAATCATATTCATCACCTTAGCAAAATTAAAGACTAAAATGTTCTAAATCAACAACATATTCATATAGGTTCTTCTTGGTTTTGTTATCTTGTGTTACAGTTAAGGATTCACGGCTTGGCTTGATATTTAAGCTCCAGCCAACTAGCTTGAGCTTAACTTGAAATCAACTGAAGTTCAAGTCAGGTGGTAGTTTTTAAGTGTCAAATCAAGTATTTATTTATCATGTACTTGACACTGAAAAACTACTACTTGACTTGAACTAGAGTTGATTTCAAGTCAAGCTCAAGCTACTTGGCTTGAGCTTGAATATCAAGCCAAGCCGTGAATTCTTAACTGTAACACAAGATAACAAAACTTCCAAAAAGAACTCATATGAATATGTTATTAATTTAGAACCTTTTAGTCTTTAATTTTGCTAAAGTGAATATATTTTTTGTTATGGCACTTAATAAATGAAAACTTAACTTGACACTGAAAAACTACTACTTAACTTGAACTTGAGTTGATTTCAAGGCAATTAGCATGAATACTAAGCCAAGTAGCTTGAATATCAAGCCAAGCCTTGAATCCCTAGTTACAGTTATAAAAATCGGCAGAGTTGTAAATGTTCAGGTAGCTGAACTCAGCTTGCTTTTGGTTTGCTTTTATATTGTACCTTTTATAGTAGTTATTTCTTGTTTTTCTGGTTGTCATATTCATGGAAGAGGTGTGCATTCTCTTTGATGAAAATTGCACAATCTTGATTGTATATTACATACATGGTTATCAATTCCATGTTCTTCAATATATCTCTGTATGACTGGTCATATCTCATGTTAGTAAGCATTCTTATTGCCGTTTTCTGTAACACGAATAAAGGATTTCTTTTTCCGGATGCAGAGAAGATGATGCTTCATCTCAGTTTGGCTTAGGCTCTATCAAAAAGAAGATTGGTACTTTTGAACCATTCATCAGTTTCTTTCATCTTACTTTCAGCAAAATTGCTTCAAATAGGGATATAAATCTTCTTTAACAAGTTGGTTGGTGTCATGTGCGTACTTTACTCGTCACCTGTCTATTTTTCTTCCATGTTTGTTTTGCTGAACAGATCTTGAATTCAACCATATCCACAGTCATTCTCCAACAAAACACAAGACGTCAGATAATTAAGCAAAATAAATCTCAATTTATCGCATTAAAAATTTTTATCTCGCTAATTATCCAACCAACCTTTCTAATTGCTAAAGGAAGTGTAAACTCAAGTGGGCGAAGTGGTTGTTAAATCTTTAATTCATTTAGCCAAAGAGGGTCATCCCAAACCGAGAAGTTCAAGAATAACAGCGACGGGAAAAAAAAGCGAAAAGAGAGAAACCTGAGGAAGAGACTTGTCGGAGGGTTGGCGTTTTGAGAAGCTCGTTTATTTAACAAACCAGAACAACCGGAGTTTTCTCCCAGCTTCCTGGAATAATCAACCCTGATTGCGTCTGAAGTTTTAAGTACCCAGAGTTAATTAGAAACACCAAAGCTGTCTGGGTCGCGACACTCTGGCCGGAAAACGGCCCTTTAATTAGGTGAAAAGCTGGGAAAACCCCAGGGCTGATTGTTGAATTAACATTGCCGACGAACTCTTTTGACTGATCCACTTGTTGAACGCGAAAGGGTTGGATTTTGGCCATCGTCAACGTCTGTAGCGACAGCCTTATGGCTTGAGGGGGTTGAAGTGATTTATTTGGATCTAAGACGGGTGAGATTTCATCTTGGTTGTCTCTTTAATCATTGAATTAATTTTTTTTGTCACTATCAGTGAAGTCTGTGAAGGGAGCTTAACATTGACTTTTTTTTTATTGGGTTCTTCTTTCAATGCAATTAATACTAGGGTTATATTCGTGGAGTGGATCGAAATTAAGCTTCACTTGATAACACAGGGGAACAGCTGTTTTAGTGTCGAGGTTTTTGAGCTGATTCTATATCAATTTGATGTCCTCAATTCAAATAACGTATTCATTTTTACCTAGGAGCTGTAATTGTTAAGATATACAATTTTAGAGAAATATAAGTTACATTATTTCAACTCAAATTCGTAAGTGTAGTAAACAAAAGTAGATATGAAATTTTCATTTCAGTTATACAAGATACAATATTATGTCGTACTTACAAACAAAAACAAACATTGAAGAAATCAAATAGTGACTCAACAATTGGAAAGCTTCTTTTCCCTGACATTCTCGAATGTTTTTTAAATAGTATCTTTTCAAACTCAAGCAGTAATCAGCAATCATGTCACATGTGCATGTCCCATCTTGCTTGGTAACGGTCCTCCATAACTTTGATAGCTTGGTGCAATTTTTCACCTTGTTCCTCACTCATGTCTCCTAAATTTTCTAGAAAGCGGTCTAAGTGGCTTGGTAAATAGTGTATTTTAATAGTCATATGGCAGCCTAAGAATTTGAACCTATTAAGGACCTTGTTAACCATTTCAACTTAGTTTTGAGTTACATGTTTGCTTAGAAAATTTTCTACAACTGCTACAAATGATGTCCAAGCTTCTCGTAAAACTTGATTCATTGAATTTATGAAGGAGGATCCTCAATTAATTGTCTTATTTGTGGGCCGTCAAATATCCCTGATTCGAGTTTTTCTGTGCTCAACTGACGCATTTTCACCCCTATATATGCAAAACATGAACCAATCTTATCAAGAGCCTTTACAAATTGCTTCATTAAGCCCAACTTTATATGTGGCGGAGTAAGTATGATTTTTTTTTCTTACTTACCCGAGTTAGAATATTGAAAGTGTCAGTTCAGGTACCTGATAGGCAATGGTTCCACTATTTTTAGATTTACCTAGAGTTTACTCAATTACAGACTGACAATAAAACCATTGTACCTACATACATTAATGGATATATAATAATTTTAGAACTTTCATAAATAAATATACTGAATGAAACCCACATCGGTGATAAGTTGATGTACTTATCTAAAAAAAATAGCTGATAGAGAAAAATGGATTGCATATACAGATTGATCGTCCCAAATATAGTTGAAACCAGCTCTTAAATCACAGGCACAAAAAAAAAATTATCAGTGCTGATTCTGAGTGCGAACTGAGACATCCTATCAAGATTTTCTAGATGTTTTAACCTCAATCTAGTTGTTGAGCTGTATCAAAACACATTATAGATTTCTTATAAAGATGCTTCATCTTGTAAAAAAATAATGCAAAATTTACACTATGATTTATTATTACCTCCTTCAACGCGAAATATCTCAACACGTGACAAAAAAATATGAAATTGTCAATGTGATATGTTCTAACGAATTCAAATGAAAATTTGAAAAAAATTATATATCGGGAACTATATATGCTAGGACTTTGCTGTAACAAATGTTGTATACAGAATCATCGTAGCATATATTTTCAATATTATGATGAAGCGTTCGTATCCATACTCTGACTCTAATTTTGTACCAATGACTCTCATATTTTCTGAGAAAAACTCTGGAAGGCGGACAGACTGAAAATTTCAAGGAGGGGATTAATATTTTTATTTTTTCCTCGGATGCCCAAAAAAAAAAGATTAGCACATTAATCACATGACCTATTCGACATTGAATAATTCAAGAACGCCTCCTCTTGTCGGTGTAAATAGTTGATTTAATTATTTTTAACTACTGTATCCCTATTAAGACAACTAATTACAATTTGTTAAGAGCCGTTCACACTATAATTAGTGTGTTAAACCAGCCACATCCGCTTCGTGCTTCCTGCATTAAGACAATATTTTCAATTTGTTCTGATTTCGCTCAAATTGAAGCGAGCCCAATCTCGCTCCACAACTCCTTCCAGACATTCTTGACCAGTTGACTCATTTTTAATCTGGATTGTTATTCATTTTAAATGTGGTCGCATATAATATAACGCCAGGAAAGTTGAATTCGGAATTACGGCGATTATTCAGAATCGGCTATCTCTTCTTTTGCATCTCTCACAACACCTCGCTCGTATAAATTATTATTATTGTCGCTAAATACTTTCAGTGATTTCTCTTTGGCGATGGCGGTTATTAATATGGACTGAACGGTAGGCATATTTAACCGTAGGAAGATTTTAATCCAGATGTAATTTATCTGGGTTTCAGTTTGTGTAGTATGGTGTCTTTGAGGTTCAACGAACACCTGCTGCAAATCAAATTTTTGTTCAATAGTTATGATAAAAATGTGCGCGAAGGAAAAGTTAAATTTTTGAATGAAATTTTCACAGTTGAAGTTTTAAAATAAATAGAATTCAGCTGCCCTAAATCTATTCTGAAAAATTTCTAGACACCACTGAAGTCACTTTTATTGTTCCTAATAAAATAATATACTTTGTATATCTATTTCTCCTACTATAATAATATAGAACTTATGAAATAATACACTATTTTCTTCTTATTTCGTTATCTCAGTCAAAAAATAATAATGTTATGCAACTACATATACTAACAGGCCAATTGAAAAGTCCTCGGTCTACCATAGTAAAACACATTTTTTTGGCAAAATTCGATTTTATTTTATTTTATTTTCAATTGGCCTAATATGTTATTGACAATTCTTCTCCTAACGATCCAAAGTTGCTTTACTGGTTCCATTTTTTATTTTAGCTCATAATCTTGGGAATTGATACAGAAGACAATCAAATTGATATTTCCACAGTAATGAGTTTATTACGAAATGAAAGGAGTGTAACATTTGGTCCAAAATTGCTAAACAAATGCTCCAAGAAACCATCGCCATATTCCAACAGATCGAAATCAAATAAATGATTTCATTTACGGCCATTCCAACTTCTTTCATATTCTTCTTCACGAACACGATCCATACTTGGAGTATTAATAATCCTTAAACTTTCCTCATAAAACCGCCAGAGTACCACAGAATCCTCGAGGGCGACAACACTCCCAAAAGACAATCCAAGGGTGGTAAGAAGCAAGAACGTAGTCCGACAATAAGACGACGATAACAACGAATAACAGCGACAAAAATTGCATCGAGAGCCATTTTTTAATTATATCGCGGTCTGATTAAAAAATCCGGAGTCGCATAAAAAATAAATTGCCTATTTAATTGCAGCAGGCCAGGCAAGTCGTGAACGCGCAGAAAAAAAGGGAGATGAAAAAAGGGCGGTTAGCTACGCGAGGGCGAGGGTTTCTTAAAATTTACTTTTTCGCTCTGAGAGTTATAATAGCAAGGGGGAGGGTAGGTCGTATAGGGGTTGTTGGGGTGAGATATGGATTTTTGCTTCCGACGCTCCTCGCCTAGCAGTTTTTTTCTGAATTATAAAATATCTCCGTTCTACGTTCGGTCCGAGAGACATCATTATCGAGAAGTCGGTTTGTTTTGGAGAGAAGTTTTACGTTCCAGAACGTTCTTGGGGATGTTTTTCTGCTTCAATTTAGTTTTGCCAGCAGACACTGATTGACTTGATAAGAGAAACGTCAGAGATTTCGTGAATTTTCATCTTGAGGAATCTGGGAGAGAGAAGTTTCGGGTATGATTCTGCCAAAAAAAAATCAATCTGGGCATCTGATCTTTTACCACGAGTATTTCACCTTTCTATCTGTACCATATATTATTCCACGGGGAAGTTCAAGGTTTTTTCAATTCAAAAAATAACATATGTAATTTTTCCTTGAAAAGAATGATAGATTTTAATGTTACTTGCTCATTCTTCTGATGATCATCTCCTTTGGAAATGGAATGATTTCATCTGCATCTGAATGTAAACCTTAATAGAACGTTGTATTAATTGCCTTGTTGCAATTTGGTCAGAGGTTTCTTGCATTCATCTTAATTCAATATTTTTTGAGGCAATTGAAATTAGGGATCTGAAGAAATTTTTCGATGCTCGAATTTACTTACTCTGATTCTGTGGCAAATTCGTTCATTCTGCCATACCTGCGTGCGGGATTATTTCAGATTCACACATATTTTATGATTGAATTATATTAATATATGTTGGTACACGGATTCATCTATCATCTGTCAAATTTGTAAAACAGAAAACCATTCTGCCAACCAACAATTTTCAATGCAAAAATCGGTGATAGTATATTCTAAAATAAGTTGCAGAATGAGCTCCCATTCCAATACGAATGCGAAATCCGAAACTACCGACAAAGGAGCGAGTTTTGAACGCATGAGTGTTGGAATTGCCTTCTGCAACGAGTATTAGACGATATTTTCTCTATTTCAGTCGAGTTTTGTGAAATATTGCCCAAATTCAATGAAAAATTCAGATTATACATACTAGTGACTTTTGTATTGTATCTTGGCAGTTGGTGTGACCGTTACGAAAATTGACAGATTACGTAATTTGCATTTGAATCAAAAGTTTCGAATTTTGAGATAATGTATAATTACGCATTAAAATCGTGAATTATGTTCGACGAAATCGATTTAATACTACCAGAATTAATTGAGATTGCGAATATTGTTGCAAATCATTCCACTATATCCAAATTATATTATATTGACAATTGACGTGTGTTGAAATCTGATAGGATCGGAGGTCAGTGTAGACAACCACAAAACGAAAAAAATTACTGAAAACAATGCTGTAATGAGTTCATTACAGCACTGTTTTTAGTACTGTAATGAACTCATTACTGAACCATCCACTGAATTTTGATTTTGTGGAAGAATATCAATACCTTCTGCACCTGTTTTAACTACTCTGTGCTCTATAACTGGTCTCTCATTTCCCAAAACCGTCCGATAACCACAGAAGAATCGTCTTGTCTTATGACCGCCCTCGATGACCATTCCACACATAGGCCCCAGACCTGAAACAAGTTTATCAGCAACACCTGATTAAAGCATATTTAAAGTCCATAATGTACCGCGCGGTTGTCCATTAAAAATACGGATGAGGATAAATAAGGCACGCCATTAGAAGAGGATATACCGGAGATAACACTCTTGTCAATACATTAAAACGGGCATTCTCCACAGTTGGACAGCGAGAAGAGAACGGCCGAGGACTGATTAATAAATTGGCAATAATGATCTGGCTGATTGGGGTTGAGCCGGGCCGAATGTAACCGAGTCTTGTATAAATTTGTATCGCAGCCCTGTCCGAGATTAAAACTGATTAGAGTGTAGTTAAAATTCGGCCCACTCGATCAGAACAACGTTTATTTTATTAAGGTGATCCACTCGATCGCCGATGTCGCGCCTCTTGGGCGATTGATATATAACATCGTCGATAATTGTTATTACTTTGATGTTATGCAGGCGTCACTTTGGATTCACTTGCGTAGGTCGATGATTTTGGGAGGATGTTGCATGTTTTGGTTAATGAAATTTGAGTATGGCTATTGTTCGAAGCAAATTCATTCAGCTTAATCTTAACTTACTCGATTTGCTTCAAATATTTGATGTTTCTTAGTAAAAGTTTATACTCAATACCATACGACCAAAAATCTAGTTTCAGCTTTTTTTGACTTGGTCGTTACTTGGTAGAAATCCATTTAATTGATATCAAACGAGAGTTATTACTATTTCCTGAATTTTATTTTGCGAATAACAATTGTTTTGTACTCAGAAGCTTCCTCAAATTTCTAACATTTGGAATAGCATCACTTACGTTTAGGCATACAGAATATAAACAACGAATACATAGAGCTTATTGCATCAAAATACTGACCAATTAGCTGATAATAAAAAAATAACTTCATTCATTACTCTCTACAATTTTGGTTGATAAGATTTGGGGGATTCTGTCTGAACAAAGTTTTTGTACAGACTTCCCTCGAAAAATTGGTATCTATGAGTATCATTAAAATTTACATTTGAAAATCTCACAGAGAAAACAGCAACAGAGAACAAAAACTAAGCCTCTGAAGAAACTCATTCTTATTCATGAAACCCAAAACTGAAGGAGTTCCCCAGGGTTCTAACTTGATAACATAATAAACATAAGTCAACCTAACCTATCCTAAACTCCTTTTTTCAATGGAGGTAAATCCACCTTATAGACAGCCAACAATCTCGACAAGTGTGAAGCTGCTGTCGGCACCTATTGGGTAGTGTGAGGCTCACCTTAAGGACATACTCACTAAAAACCTCAATTATACCTACGCTGAACCCATAGAATAAAGTTCCTCTTACACGTCCAGCCTCGGTGTAGCTTTGTCACTAAGGGTTTGGTACTCTACGACCAAATGACCGTCTTTGTTAGACGCTGCCTGCCCTAAGTAGTGTGGGATAGGGCAGAAGCAATTCATTTCTGGTGGTAGAGCCATCCATTAGGTATCCTAAAAAGCGTGAGGCAACTGCCCACCTATGAGCTCCCTCGTTCCGTGGTTTCTCTCATAGCTCTGATTATGGAACTCAAGTCTGAGGTACTTCCCCGCGAAGACTTGGTTTGCATGTCTTCTCTCTTTGAACTTGATCTTCCACAAAGAGACGCCTCTTGACCCTGGTCTCGATCCAATGGCCTTGCGACCTTCATGTTGGCATCTTCTCACTTCCTTCTTTTGCCTATTGTGTCTCTTTCTCCTAGATCTGTCAATAGTTTTCATCTACCTTTATGACCTCTGTCTGGTCGGTTCTGCGTCTACACCTTCTCCGTTGGCTGGCTGTTCTTCTTCTCTCCACTTGTTTTTCGTCCTGCTAGAACCTGTCCCTTGGAGTGTTAGAGATTTGACGATGTTTTTAGGAGTGGGCTAATTATTGTCAAGAATGTGTGTTGTTTGGGGGAATATGAGATTATTGAGATATGGGAAATGTGGCAGGCTAGGATTAACCTCGCCACATGTTCTAGTCAGTCTTAGTTTGACTGTCTACTTAACAGTAGGCAGTTATTTCAAGCCCTCCCACCACGGCAAGGTGCTGACCTCGGGAGAGAACCTATCTTAACCTAACCTAACTTGATAACATAATAAATATAAGTCAACATGACAATTTAAAATTGTGTGAATCTTTCAGCGTTTCCCTTTTTCATAACACCATTCCTTTGTTACAGGGGGAGCAGGAGGACTACTTCTAGACACCGGCTCAGGACCATCCTTCCTCCCACTCACCGGGCCACTCCTGGAGCAAGTTGCAGCCGGCAACTCAGAGCCAGGAGTCACAACACTCAAACTCCCGGACATGATCCCTAAGATAACCGATCCCTGCGGTCGCGAAGTGGACGTAGAAATCTGTTTCGTATGTAAGAAGTGCAGGATGGCCTTCGCCGGTGAATCCCAACTCCTGATCCACCAGCGCCAGTGCTACTCCTCAAACCAGGAGAACCGCGGAGCTTTTAGAATAGTGCAAACGGGCCACGAGTGCAAAACGTGCAACAACGGCGAAAAGTACAAGACAGCCGTGGACTTCAAGAGGCACCTCGACGGAGAGGCCCACCTGAGGTGCAGGGGCAAGACGGGGGCGTTACCTCCGCCGGAGTCTCCGCTCAGTCACGAGATGGAGGACGTGGTGAACCAGATCACCCTCTTGGCGGCGAGAGCAGCCCAGGAGTCTTCGCCCGGCGTCGATTTTGACGCCAAACGGCGCATGTTGGCGCCCCAAGACGGTCTGACTGGCCACTGAGTTCTCCAGATGCGGATCCCGTTATGTTTGTAGATGTGTCAGTGTAGTTGTGTAATGTGTTAGTCGAGTAGGTCCGACGATTCCTATTGCAACGCATAGTTACTACTGCGCTGCGTGTGCGTAGTGCGACTTAATGTTCCTATCGAATGTAGATACTGCATGCGGCCGTGTATGCTCCGGCCTGTACGGGCCGGGATTTCGGCCGAGTAAACAAGTTCCTAAACGGCCGCCGATCGCCTACAAGTTCCTCAACGACTCCCCGATCCGGCGGCCACTTTTTTATTATTATTATTAATTATTACAAACTTTATTATTATTACTTATTATTGAGAAAAAGGTTGATAAGGCAAATGCTGTATTTATCGAATATATGTAAATGTAACTATATCAGCTGGTAACGCGGACACGGAATGCTTTTTTGGTCTCATCACCCATTATTCTCCACCCAGCATACCAGCAGTCAAATTGGTTCCTACTAATTACTAATAATAATCAATACGGTGTTTAAGTAATTATATATAGTTATTATGTTTTGAACGTTGGTTCTAACGCCAGCACTGTACGTATATAAAGTAGTAGATATATATTTAAAATTTTAAATATATTCTAGGTTACGTATCCAAAATGACTCAAATTGGGGAATACTACGGTATTACCTGCCTCGCATATAAGTGAGTTTATTTGGAACTAAGTGTGATTGTTGATAGCGCGACATGGGCCAAGAGGTCTTCCCAAGATTTCAATCCTCGACCTTTATTCACCAATATACGCACTCCCAACCAAACCATCAAATCAACTCTTCATCTAAACTAAACTCAAACGTTTTTAAACAGCCTTACAAGATGTATCCTATATCATATCCGACAAAAATATATACGTATATTTTAAACTCGGATCAAACTAAAATTCGAAATTTACATTCGGATGTATTTTTATATTTGCGGAGGAAAATTTGATGGAAAACCCTTTCCCAACCCCACGAAAAGCCTCTTGACCTACAAGCCCTGGCGTATTACACGATTATTATTACTATTCATATTATATTATTATTACTTATTGCTATGTATAGAATCAATGTGAATTTGTTTTTGACTACCGGACAAATGTCCAAAAACGTGGTTCCTAAAAAATTTCATATCGCAATCAATTGAGATAGAAGAAACTCATCAAAAACTCCTTTTTCCTATTATCTATTTATTTATGATCTCGCTTTTACTAAACCTGTTAAACTATTGGAAAAGATCGAAGATAAACATCTACTAAAAGAGCAGAGAAAATTATTTACCATGAAGATTTACCTGATATGTCGTGAGTTCTCGAATTTGGTTGTGACATTTTTTTTAAGAATATTCTGTGATAAATATCAATAAGCAAGCAGTCATCTTCGATCTATTTCCATTCGAGACCTTGAACAATTTCTCTCTTACATACTTCATTTTCAAAGATATATTGTTAACCATTCTCTACTTTTCATCACTAACACTTATTTCTTAACTTGCTTTCTTTTCCCAATTATATTTCAGTTTTGACTTTATTATTAAGATAGTAGCGGATGCAACTAAGGTTGTACAATTAGTTTATTGAACTCTCGATGCATCTCTTCGAAAATGTCGCCATATTTTAATAAGTTTTGTCAATATTTTGTATAGATTATTTTTAAGAATTTCTTTATTTTAGAACTTGTGATTTTATTAGAACTATATTATGGATATTGATATTTATTTTGTGATGTAGATATTTATTTGAGTTCTTCCTTGTTGACTTCTGCGAAAAATGTATGTTCAAGAGATATTGTGAATGAGCGCTATATTTATTATACTAGAATTTTGTATTATTTTTTTCCTTTGTATATAATTTATGCTTAGTACAAACAAGTTTTGCTTATCTACTTTGATCTGTTCAGATTAATTCCGTTATCTGTTATTCGATTTTTCTCGGATTGTTTTCAACATAATTTTCCAATTGTTTATTAGTATTTTGTTGAATTTCAGATGATGATGAATACTAATAATAATAATTACTAGGTAAATGTTTGTATCCTACGGCTTATGCCGCTCTCAATTTGTGAGTGTATATGAAAGTCAAATAAACTACATAGTTTATCATAAGAAGTATTTTTACTAAACCATTCCACCCAATTTTACAAATCGCCAGAAGAGGATTAATAAACTGCTATACAAGTTTCATTTGAATACTGCTCAATATATAAACCTTCATTATGTTTTGAAGATATCAAACAATAAAGGCCTTTTGAAACTCAAGTTTAAAGAGATATTGTATCAAATATATCCTTGATTGATAAAGAGAAAATCAGAAAATCAGATACTCAGATACTGTACAAAATTATTTGAAAAAAAATAAATTCATATAAAAGAATGATTGAGATTCAAATCTAGTACAATAAGGACAAAAACACAAATGTCAGAAAGTATCGATGAAAAAGGTAAGTGTTATGATATTCATGTAAATATGCATTCCAATTATTCACTTACTAATGAATGAAAATCCCAATACATTCACTTCTTCAACATAAAACTCAAAATGTATTTCAGTATCTTTAAGGGTTTTGTGTTTATAATTTTAATTTTTATTACACAAGTGTTCATATTTTCTAAATTGATAATTATAGAATATAGTATCATGTATTTTACAAGAAGTATGCTATGATTGAAAAATTATTTTTTGGTGTGAATATGCTTTTCTTTTTGATGTTTCTTTACCGCTTTTCAGAGCGTTGAAGTTTCACCATTTTTATTTTTTTTATAGCTTATTTAGTTTTTGAGATATCATCATTCAGAGAATCTACAGGGGGATATGTTTTTAGGAGTCAAGCTATTCTTCAACTCATAAACTATTTTGTAGTGCGTCGCTTGTGGAATCTAACATATGAATTAAATTCTTGCTGAGAAACACTTCCTCTACTGTCATTTTCACGCATTTGCAGACTTTGACAGTGATTTCAATTTTGACGTTTAGATTGATTGAAGCATTTGACTTCAGAGCTGTGGATGCTTCATCGTGTATTCATCCAACTAATGAAAACTGAACAATAATCATTAAATTTAACATAAATACTTTTCATTTAACATAAATACTTTCTTCATTTTCATACTTTTTAAATTTCTTTTTATTAAATACGTCGTTAAAATCTTGATGAATTTTGAAACACCCTGTAACCTCAAAATGGAAAAACATGAAGACTGAATATCTAATCTAGTTCCAAACATTGAGCTGTCAAAATTTCAGGAAACAGTGTTGAAATTTCCGTCAAAAAAATACAACAAATAAAAAGTAATGATAAAATGATAATAAAAAAATTGAAATAATAATAACAACAATCAAATGAATTACAACGAATAAAATACTAATAGAGCAAAAGAGAAATGTTCAAACACCTGAAGTGTTGCCGCAAGTTTTCTCGTTATCCCTCAACATTGATCGTGACTCAATAGTCATGATTATAATCGATACGCCGCATTTTAAGTTTTTCGACGCAAAGCCGAAACTGAAGCCACCTCTCGAGCACGCCAACATTCGAGACAAGTCCTGGAGTGCAATAATTGCATTTAATTATATGCGGTTTTTTTCGGAAAAAATGTAGATAGTAACCTGTATCATTAATTCAGTATGGTAATGCCGGTCAGTGGATATAATTTTAAATAATCTTTAATTTGTGGTATTAATATTCAGGTGAGCTGACCTATCAATTAGGGAACCCTTTGAAACCTATACATCCATTAAATTATCACGAAATCGGCCAGAGTTTATGAATATTTTAAATTCGTCCATAACGAAATTGGTATTTTAATCATTACTAATTATAACTTGAGGTTGCACTTATTAAATACCGTGCATCCCGACCTGGTTAGATCAGATTCAAAGGCGTTCGGAATCTTTTTCAAACTAGTAGCAGTTTCGTGAACTGGGAAAAAAATTTCTCTAATTCTGTGGTTATTCCGTTCATTCTACCACATCTTGTAGAACAAAATCGTGCGAGAATATATCAGAAACGCACAGTTTTTGTGATTATATTTTATTATTATATGTTGGTACTCCGAACTTTCCGCCATGGCTTTATCTGTCAATTCATCGTTCATTTGCCTTAAAGAAATCAGTTCTGCCAACCAACATTTTTCAATGCAAAAATCACTAAAATATATTTATGGAAATATTTCATTAATTTCAATGAAAATGCAATGAATTAGAGAAAATAATGTATAAGACTCGTACAGAAGGCTCATACTACCACTCGTTCATTCCAAAACTTGAATTTTGAACTCGTGGAAGAATATCAATGCCTTCTGCACTTGTATTATAAATAACTATTTTCGGCAACCGTCCGGGAAGTGCTCACTTCCCGGACGCTTTTTCTCTGAGAAAGTAGCATTTCCCGGCCTAGTCCGGAAAGTACGTACTTCCCGGACTAGGCCGGAATAGAATCATAGAATCCATAGTAACCGAGATAACGGCTGACAGTTCATATGAAATTAGTTGTCAAAAATTTGCATGTTTTTTGATCGCAATCGCAATAAAATATGGAAGGCAGCAGCGATAGTGTTATTTTACATGGTTGCCGAAAAAATATTGTACGCAACACGCCCGAAAATGGTTTTTTTGGACTATTTTTGTCTATTCGTCCAAAAAACACCATATTTTCCGGACTTGTTACGTAAATTACTATTATCATACCTGCGTCATAAGCTTCGTTTTAGAAACTGATACAATGAGAAAATCGCTGACGTGAAGTCAGGAGCTTTTGATAGATATCTGCCTTATCGTATCTAACAGTCCCCGGTCTACCATAGTAAAACACATTTTTCTGTCAAAATTCGATTTTATTATTCAACATAGTTGCCTTCGAGGGCTATACAGCGATTATAGCGATCTTCCAACTTTTCGATACCATTTTTGTAGTACGATTTGTCTTTTGCTTCGAAATAGGCTTCAGTTTCGGCGATTACTTCTTCATTGGCGCTAAATTTCTTTCCAGCGAGCATTCTTTTGAGGTCTGAAAACAGGAAAAAGTCGCTGGGGGCCAGATCTGGCGAATACGGTGGATGCAGTAGCAATTCAAAGCCCAATTCATGCAATTTTGCCATTGTTTTCATTGATTTGTGATTGGCGCATTGTCTTGATGAAACAGCACCTTTTTTTCTTCAAATGGGTCCGTTTTTTAACGATTTCATCCTTTGAACGATCCAATAACGCTATATAATAATCGCTGTTGTTGGTCTGGCCCTTTTGGAGCTAATCAATGAATATTATACCTTCCGCATCCCAAAATACTGATGCCATAACCTTGTCAGCTGACTGTTGTGTTTCTCTCCGCTTTGGATTCGGTTCATAGTGTGCAGTCCACTCAGGTGACTGTCGATTGGACTCCGTAGTGAAATGATGGAGCCATGTTTCATCCATTGTCACATATCGACTTAAAAATTCAGGTTTATTGCACTTAAACGGCTCCAAACATTGGTCAGAATCATTAACACGTTGTTGCTTTTGATCATTTTGCACACATCTATCTCATGTACAAATAATCGTGAATGATATGATGTACACGTTCAGATGATATCTTCATAATGTCTGCTATCTCGATCAACTTTACTTTACGGTCATTCAGAATTATTTTGTGAACTTATTTTATTTTTTCATCGGTGACAGCCTCTTTTGAGCGTCCTCTGCGTTCGATGTCTACGGTGCTCATTTCACCACGTTTAAACTTAGCATACCAATCAATGATGATTGATTTTCCTGGTGCAGACCCCGGAAACTCTTCATCAAGCCAAGATTTGGCTTCAACTGTATTTTTCCCCTTCAAACAGCAATATTTTATAGGCACACGAAATTCTTTTTTTTCCATATTTTTTCAAATAAGAAAAGTAGCTACACTCACAACGCAACATCTCACAAACTAATGGTCGGACTGTTGTCAAATTTTGACACGAATCGCTTGAAGGTTGGTACTAACTAAAAATCATATGTATTTAATACTAACACAACAATCTGTGCATCAGATCATGGACTTTTCAATTGGCCTAATAAAGTGGAGAAAATTTTTTATCATACCTGCGTCATAAGCTTCGTTTTAGGAACTGATACCATGAGAAAATCAATGATGTGAAGTCAGGAGCTTTTGATATCTGCCTGATCGTATCTATAATTCTGAAGTATTTGGAACATAGAATTTTCTATAGAAACATTAATTCAGTTGTGGAATAATTATAATTAATCAAAAATAAATAATCGATTAATTCAGATTTTTTTCTCGTTTTTCCTATTTCGGCTCATCCTGCATGAAGCTAAGCTTAACAAACGAAGATTTTTTATCAAATATATTGCAGTTGAAATAGAGGAAAATATTAGCCTCATTTCCAGAACATAAATTATCTCTTTTTTTATGAGAAACCTAGGGGGTCAAGTCTTTTGACGGTGTATGCATGTTTTCACTGGTTTGTCTCGTGACTTATTGAGTGAAGCTTTACAGTTCCTTGTTTAGTAAGGACGCATGGGCGCATGAAAAGCTCCCAACGTCAACTTATTGCTTTTCACGATTTTTTTTACTTTCATCGGAAACCAAAGTTGAGAGATAATGAACAAACAAATAACCTCATAGATGATAAATGTAACACACACAAATAACAAATCGTGCCCTTTCGACGCTAGTCCGAATATCTGAGCATATTGGGATATAACCTATGCATATTTGCTGGTATAGGCCGAGATCAAACATTATATCTAGCCTGTTCGCGGTTGAGTGGATCCCTTTGGATTTCTTGGGAATATTCCTCCGGTCCACTACGGGGTGGCTTAAAATCTTCCTGATGAAAAATAAACACGGCTTTGCGTTTCCTCGATACAAAGCTTATTTCCATCCTGACTCCAGGAATTCGTTTCAAGAATATGCGGAAAGGGAAACTGGTAATTGCATTAATTATCTACAGAGGGAAATTCTTGAATGGTTTAATCTGGAGTTCCTCTCATCCAGTGTATGAGGAGAGGAAGAGGGTAAGATGCTCAAATTGAAATCCAGATTTGATTATTTCCAAGAGTTGGAATTAGAAATGAGGAAATTTTAAGGTCTGGATATCCTGGAACTTTTATACATGACGATTTTATATTCTTATCAAATTTTAGTGTAGTATTGCTAATGCAGTATTCAAATATAGTAAAAATAGCGAAACGAATGATACTACAAAATTTCGTGGTACTGAAAGATTGATAAATAATTCGTCTGTAACATTTCGATATTTCGGAACCTAACTTTTATGGAATTTTGTTGGTATAATCCCAATACGTCCCGTGTCTAACTAGTAAAATACATGATTTCATGAAAAATCAATTTTTTTGACACCTTCAACATGATACATGTGTTAAGAACCATTTTAGAGAATTTGAGACCCATAACTTCAAAACATAAGCAAAACAGCCAACTGCATTTCTACTTTAGATTCTTATACATGACGAGTACTTCATCTCATGACAAAATTTTGTCGAAATCTGAAAGATCCAGTAAACTAGTCTTCACTATGTTTTAGATCAGAACTTCATGTTTGAAAAACATTTATTCATTTGAGGGGTCTGATGGAAATACAAATTTTTCCCGAAGTTCGAGTTCAAATTTCCTCAAAACTGTGAGCTCTAAGAAGAATCGGTGGGCGGTGCCAGAATCGACGATCTCTGATTAGACGGATTTCGATCTCACCTGAAAAATTTTTTGTCGAAAAATTATCGTAAAATTTTCCATACCCTAACCCTTAAAAAATTGAATAAAAATAAAAGTTCATTCATGGGAATTTTGTATCATTTTATTGATTGATTCGACTATGTAGATCACGAAAATGCTTGCAGTTGTACCATTAGTACATTATTTCAGAAATTATAGGTAAAATCTAAAATTTTCGAGAAAAAAATTCATAATATTCCCGAGACTGCAACTTCTCCTGGACGTAAGCTACGCCTTTGAAACCTCACTCACGAGTAAACATCAGTTTTTCGAGATCCCTGTCCAATTTTGATGGTATTTGGTAATGATCGGTAATTTTTGTCGTCAATGGGTGCGAGTGCATCACAAATGTCTGCTAGAGTGGGTGCTGCTTCGTCACCTACATGTAAAATCAATTCAGGAATTCCTCAGGGCTCTTTCCTGGGACCGCTCCTATTTCTTTTGTTTATTAATGATCTACCGGATTATACTGATCTAGATATCCTGTGTATATTTGCTGATTATCTACACGTCAAAGGCGGTTTCAGCAGAGTCTAGTTGAACTTAATTCGAATCGTTTGGTATTGTGATATTTGGGTGAACAAGTCCAGAAATACCATTGAATTTTTGGGAGTGCACAGTTATCTGAGATGGAATCACCAAGTCGATTCAGTCTGTAAAAAATTAGGTATAGGTTTTATTATGCTATTAGCAGGTTTGAAGGTTCGTTTTCTATCGATTCGGATGTCTGTAGGCCAAAAAAAGATATTACGTTTGATTGTTCACGTGATTCATGTGAGCCTTTCTTTAAGGATTATAATCTTTTTACTTTATGTGAAGAAACATTAACAATTAATGCTCAAATTATCAGGTTTCCACCTTTATTCTACCAGGGGTGTTAATACTGTGTGTATTCCTGCTCATGTAACTACTAAATTCGAACCTTCGATATTCACCAAGTCATTATTTTGTACAACACTTTCCTTTTTTACAATTAGGTGTTAAGTGTAATAATGTTCAAGAAGTTGGTAAGAATGAAAATTTGAAGATGAAAATTTAATTTGTAATTTAGATATGGTAGTTGTATGGGGTGTTTTTTTTCGAGGTATATAACTTTAAGTTGGCATTACTGTTCAAGATGGCGACCGATTTAACAGCTGTCAATTGATTTATTCTCAGTTTGGTGTGGCAATTTATCATGAATACACTCACGCCTGAACAACTCTTGCAAATAGTGCAATTTCATTTCGAAAATAATGGTTCTGTGCGGTATACGTATCGCGCACTACGTCCATTTTATTTTGTTTAGCGATGAAGCGCACTTCTGGTTGAATGGCTACGTCAATACGTCAACAAACAAAACTGCCGCATTTGGAGTGAAGCTAATCTTCAAGTGTATGTCGAAACACCGTTACATCCAGAAAAACTGACTGTTTGGTGCGCTTTATGGGCTGGTAGAAACATTGGTCCGTACTTCTTCAAAAACGATGATGGCCAGAACGTTACAGTCAATGGTGATCGGTATAGAGCCATGATTACTTACTTTTCATTCCTGAATTGAACAACCATGATGTCCAGGAGCTGTGGTTCCAACAAGACGGCGCAACATGTCACACAGCTCGTGCCACAATCGATTTATTGAAAGACACGTTTGGTAACCGCCTAATTTCACGTTTTGGACCTGTGAATCGGCCTCCAAGATCTTGTGATTTAACACCGCTAGACTACTTTCTGTGGGGCTACGTAAAGTCATTGGTCTATGCGGATAAGCCACAAACCCTTGACCTTTTGGAAGACAACATTCGCCGTGTTATTGCCGATATACGGCCACAAATGTTGGAAAAAGTCATCGAAAATTGGACGTCCAGATTGGACTACATCCGAGCCAACCATGGCGATCATATGCCAGAAATCATATTTAAAATGTAATGCCACAAGATTATCTCGCGGATAAATAAGATTCATGTCAATCGAATAATCCATCGTTGTTTTATTGGAATTTAAAGTCCTATAGCTCTGAAAAAAACACCCTTTAGTTAGGTATACATAATGGTAGATCTTATGGGATCAATAAAGGTTAATATTATTATTATGAGGAGCTTCTAAACGACAACTTCATGTTCCTCACATCAATCACGTGTCTAACACGAGATGATCCACTTCCTGCATCTCCATAATAATACCATGGCCATCGCGATCACCATCGAATCTACGAAATATCCTACTGGACCATCAGAGAGGCCTCCCAAAAATTGGCATA
The DNA here is from genome assembly GCF_914767665.1 of Harmonia axyridis. NCBI lineage: Eukaryota > Metazoa > Arthropoda > Insecta > Coleoptera > Coccinellidae > Harmonia > Harmonia axyridis. The sequence goes on along the minus strand of NC_059502.1, from coordinate 10,792,462 downwards.
AGGGTGATCCCCTATCAGTTACAGGTGGAAACACCATTAGGCTCTACGTATTCGCCTTCCTGCGACACATAAAGAACAAAATCTCGCGATATCCCCCCCCCTCCAACCTTTCTCCCAGCCTCCCGTGACGGTATCGCATCCGCTATACGGGATCTTTACATAACGACGTCGATTGCATCTATCGCGTCTCCTCAGAGACTCTTTTCAATTTTCAATATTTCCCTACGAGCTCTTGATGTTTTATTCATTGCATTCAGCGCCATCTTCGTCGACTCAATCAGTAGATCTTATTGGAATGCGTCAGTGGTGCGGTCAGGGGGGGAATTGGGGGGCTTAAGGTTCGGTCCCCGCTCCGATGCTGGCAAAACGTGGAATTGGAAATAACTCATCCAAAATGGGGATATTATTGGACGTCATATCTAGGGAGAAGTTGGAATAATTAAAGGAATTGGTGAGCGGTGCCTGAATTGATGGTTGCTGATTAGCCGAATTTCGATCTCACCTGAAAAATTTTTCATCGAAAAATTTTCGTGAAATTTTCCATACCTAACCCTCAGAAAATTGAAAAAAAATAAAAATTCCTTCAGGGGAGTATTGTACCATTTCATTGAATTTTCGAAAAAAAAAATGGATGGAATTCCTGAGGATGCAACATCTCCTGGACGTAAGCTACGCCTTTGAAACCTCACTATAATTCAGATCAGAATTTGATGTTTGGAAAACGTTTGTATTCGAGAGGTCCTTGACGAATAATTCAGGAGTTATAACGATTTTCGGATGGAAATTCAACTTTTTCCCAAATTTCGAGTTCAAATTTCCTCAAAACTGAGAGCTCTACGAAAAATCGGTGAGTGGTGCTAGAATTGACGGTTTCTTTCTAGCCGAATTTCGATCTCACCCGAAAAATTTTTTGTCGAAAAATTTTCGTAAAATTTTCCATAACCCTTAGAAAAATGAAGAAAAAAAGTTCCTTCATGGGAATATTGTATCATTTTAAGAGGATTAGAAACAATTCAGAAATGGATACTAAAAATTACATATAAAAAAAACGTACATTTTCTAGTCGACAACTATTTGAATTGGCAGGAGTACACGATGTAAGGCAATTATATGCTCTGAAACTCATTATGGACATCAAGTTGGGTAAGATACCTGTGAAAATACCTCAACATGATTACGGAACCAGGACAAAAGATTATACTTACCAAGCACCAAGATGTAGTAAAAGTGTGGGACAGAGAAGCCATGCCTACTTGGCCCCAAAAATTTTCAACATAATCCCTGAACACCTAAAGGAAGAAAAAAGTATTAGACTATTCAAGAAACGTTTAAAAATGTGGCTTAATGGTGAAACCAGATCTATCATTAGCAATGTGATAAACAAAAAATGAACTTACCCGAACCATGACAATTATACCCTATGATGACAATATTAAACCAAATAAGACGCACACTTACCCGATTAGAGACAACAAAATCCTGGCATTGGCATGGAATACCGAATGAGACTTCCTGTATTTCGAGTCCTTTCATATGGTGGTGGATGGTAGTTTCTGGGTTCGAAGCATCCAATTCTTCACTTGTACTTTTTTAGATTTTATAAATTTTGTTTCCTTTCTTTGCAGAACAGTTTTAGAATGTAAAATTAATTTAGTATCACGTACAGGTTAATATACTCTGTCAGTATATATTACCTCTGTGACAAACTATGTTTATTTGTTGAAGTTCTCGAATAATCTTTTTTATTATTATTATTATTTTATTGATTGATTCGACTATATAGAGCACGAAAATGCTTGCAGTTGAGAAATTAGTACATTATTTCAGAAATCATAGGTAAAAATCTGAAGCTTTCGAAAAAAAAACACCGACTCAATCAGTAGATATTATTGGAATGCGTCAGTGGTGCGGTCAGGGGGGGAATCGGGGGGCTTACGGTTCGGTCCCCGCCTCGATGCCGGCAAAACGTGGAATTGGAAATAACTCATCCAAAATGGGGATATTATGGGACGTCATATCGGGAGAAGTTGGAATAATTAAAGTCGCCTTTGGGGACTGTCGATATCTCTTTGTTTTAATTTCACGGTTCCCCGATTGCAGAAAAAAACTAATCGGATTCGATTATTGATGGGACGTGAATTCGTAATTGGAGTTTTTGTAGCTCGGGAACTTCTTAGACAATCGATACAATTTAATTGGTCGTTTGAATGAGGGTAGTTTAATTCGAAGACGTATTAGAAGGGACGAAACATTTGAGGAAAGTCCTGAAGGAGGTTAGAATATTTCATGAGGTTAACGAGAAAATATATCTACAAAATTTAGAATACTTCCATTATTTACACCCCCGAATGTTGAGCCCAACAGTAGAAAATCTTGTTGCAGACACCTTTTAGTAATAATAACAATAATAATTCTTCATTGTATCCAACAAGAAAACCCCAATTACAGGGTTATATGTTAAAAATACGTATTACACATTAATACATGTGAAATGACAAGTAAGCAGTTCATAAAACTACAGGAATCAATATATTCAAACAAAAATTATATTTTCGGCAACCGTCCGGGAAGTGCTCACTTCCCGGACGCTTTTTCTCTGAGAAAGTAGCATTTCCCGGCCTAGTCCGGAAAGTACGTACTTCCCGGACTAGGCCGGAAAAGAATCATAGAATCCATAGCAACCGAGATAACGGCTGACAGTTCATATGAAATTAGTTGTCAAAAATTTGCATGTTTTTTGATCGCAATCGCAATAAAATATGGAAAGCAGCAGCGATAGTGTTATTTTACATGGTTGCCGAAAAAATATTGTATGCAACACGCCCGAAAATGGTTTTTTTGGACTCACAGACTTCCAAGGACTCGCTTCCGCTCGTCCTGGAATTTTGTCTATTCGTCCAAAAAAACCCTATTTTCCGGACTTGTTACGTAAATTACTATTCTGGACTTAACTTGAACATCGACACCTAATCTGCTAGCACTTTTAGTCATGAAGTGAACCAATGGCTGGTTAAATAAATTCGTCTGAGGTGTTGGCAAATAGAATGTAGACACCATCCTCGCGGATAACCTTAGAAAACATAGACTTATTTTCGACATTAAATAAGGCAAACCGATTTTGCCAGTCAAGAGTCTTTGGGCAAACCTAGCACACCTTGCGACGATATCTTCATCTCATCCATGATATCAGAGAGATCAGCTCCATGTTCAGGATCACTACCAATTCGCCTGAACAACACGTATTTCCTGTGAATACGTTCCAATGGCACCAGGTGAAATTGGTAAATAGGAAACCTCATCAAACTTTCATACTCTAATTCACTGATCACAAGAGCGAAGTATAAACTTTTGAGCACTGATAGATCACTGAACTCTTTAGCATCCCTGAATACAAATCCCAAAGCTCTTCTGGACGATACAAACAACCCCTCATGAAGAAGATTTCTGAAGGTGTAATCCAATAGAACTTCAAGATTCATTTGATCCTTACTGACAATACAATATTGAGATAACCGGAAATCATAATGCAATTGTTGTGACTCTAGAGTAAGTTATCTTAGACTTAGAGTATGTTGGGTAAACACTAAAGTTAAATATAGTGCAAACTAGATTGGAGTGAAATCAGATCTGAAATCACGTATCTGGACAACTAAGAGACACCAAGCGACCGGTCGAATAAATTATAAACAATAATGGTCCCAAATTCGATCCCTGGGGCACTCCCCGTGAAAGTTCATATTCATATGATTTAGAACCATTGTAAAGCGAGGTAAAGTTCATCAATGAGACAAACGGGGAAGCAGTTTGAAGCTTTACATCAATATACTCGTGTAATAAAGAGACTTTTCTTTTGATATTGAATATTGAATGCTCGATAGCGGGCTATTCAAAATGAAACCTTCACCTTACTTTCTGTTTTTCATGGAGCTTGTAGAACAGCCTGTATAAGACACTTCTTACAACGGATTGATCTTTTTTTGGAAAACTTTAACTCTTCAAAGAGTATATGTCGAATTGAGAATCATTATTTTCTATGGCAATCGCCAAGCAAAGAAACTCATTCCAAGTACGTACAACTTCTGATACTCTTCATTATCTGCCGACTGGCAGATCTATATGGAATTCCAGTGAAATACGCACATCCACCGCCATCTGTCCACACAATCCCTGCATCTCCACCTTGGCTACGTTTAGGAATCCAATATCCCAAGATAATCATTCGATAAATTACTTTAATTCAATAATATTATATGGCCGCCTATCACTCTGTGATTATTGCCGGTTTTGCTGAAGAACTGGATACTTTGTGAGGAAGCGTCATCGAGAACACGAACGTTCAGTTTTTTACTTGGAATATCTTCGGCGGCACGTTCATTTCGGTTCATTTCACCGATATGCAATATGTCCGACGTTGTAATAAATTGCATTCGTGAAAAGTAGGAACAATTTCTTCAGGAATTACTCGTTTTGGTTCGGCTAGTTACTTTAATGAAGTGCTAGAGTTTTTTGTTGCGCTTGGGTATCGAAACGATATATCATCGCTTGTAGTTAAGAACAGGTTGAAATTATCGACTCATTTTTTTTATCGATGTCTGTTATTTTCGAATTTTGCAATGGTTTTAAACTCAGTGTAGTAAACATAAATAGAGGGAGCATATGTCATTTTCAGTAAGCAAATTTTGCCCCCAACATGAACTATAAATTTGACATTAAGCGCGCGGAAATGTAAATATATCAGTGATACATTATTTCGCTCAATTCGCGAGGTACTTCACAAAGAACGCACTTCTTATGTCTCATAAGGAATCAACGTTTCATATTAACTCAAAATATATTGAAATAAATTCCTACATATATCAGAAATTCAGAAAACAAACTTCAAGCGCGCCAAACCACGTGCAACAACCGATGACACTAGGAGAGCAAAAGTTGCCAAACCTTGGATTTCAGCAGTTAGATACAGAAAATAGTAAATATTCTGCTTTATAAATTCGACAATTAGGAAAAATATCGTATTCCAAATATTCAAATTTGCATATTCAATCGGGAATCACTCAAATAAATATATTTCATTCAATATGATATACATTCACAATGATATAGTAAAATTGTGGATTTGAAAATATATCACAATCCGACAAGGTAATCTCACATTTTGGGGACATGTAAAAATTGCATATACTCCCTCTATCTATGTTTATTAATCTATGGTTTCAAACAATATGGTAAGACACATCTTATGGAAAATAATGATTTGCTTGATGGCGAGTCCACATATTTGATTATGTTCGTCTGACCGTTCGTAAACACGTAAAATCTCGATCAGAAATGAAAAGATATAAACCATTCTTTCAGGGTAGGAAAATTCGTCTAGGAGTTCCCTTAATATGATGTTCGATATTTTTGTCAGACCGAATGATTCGATTATCAGTAGATACATAAACTATAAAATTTTGATGGTTGTTAGAGCATAGATACTACTGATATTTTGTGTACAGGGTGTCTCAAATAGGAAGCTCACTGGAAGCATGTGGAGAACTAAAAGACTCAGCGAAAAAACCTTCAAGGACTCCCGATCTTTTTTTTCGGAATGATATCCGAAAGCAGATCATAGATATCTCGATTCGTTCTCGAGTTTCTGAAAAATGTTTTTTTTCAAATATTTCATTTTATCTTGATTTCTGAGAAATTCGGGAAATTCAGTTATTTTTATGGTTATATGATTCAAATGTGACATGCTCATTTCTCAATGCAATTTTTCAGCAGCAGATTTGTGGGAAAACATTCTGTTACCAGTTTTTCGAAAATTGCATCCGTTTCAAAGGTATTGAGTATTTCGACTTCATTGTTGAAGCGCACCTTATATATTGATATATTTTTTTTAATTTTGTGTGTATTGAATAATTGACATTGAAGTCATATATAGGTGTCCCATTTGAAAAACTTCAACTCTCCTTTATATCTCTAAAACATTAATTAATTCTATGATGTGTTATGAGTCTCATATAAACCATAATGTTTATGATCCAATAAACTACATTATTAATATAAAATTACTGAAAAAAATCTTTTAAGAATTTTTCGAATACATATCTCGAATAGAAACCAAGATATAATGAAATATTTGAAATAGTCATTTTTTTCAGAAACGAAGCAAGATATTTATGGTCTGATTTCTGATATCTTATCATTTGGAAACAAGAGATCGGGGGGTCTTGTTTAGACATGTCGCTTGAAAATATTGAATCACAAAAAAATTGTTGTGGAATTAAATTTTCAAGTTTCGAGTTTGAGCCACACTTAACTGTGAATTTTATAGTATGTTCACAATAGTAATAAGAGAGTAGTTACAATTAATTCTTATAATTTTTGATGCATTAGTTCCGGTGAAAATGAATGAAGCTACCTGACGAATGCTTGATGGGCTGTTACTTGATCGAGAAACATTTTTTGAAAAAAAATAGTTTGAACTTCTTCCAAAATTTTTCTTCATCAAATAAAAGGGTGAATTATTGATCACAAATAATGGGACAGATTTCAGAATTGTTGTGTTTTTAATTTTAATATATTCCTCACAATTCGGGCACATTAATGATATATGTTCTGAATAGAATGATACTATTTGTCAGTAATATAAAAACATTCAACCTTCTAGTTACTAGCGTAATACAAAAATATCGTAGTAACCAGCGCATGCACCAAATTGTTTCTTATGACTATATTCGATGACAAACAATATACTATTAAGATTACTAAGTAAAGGTCCAAATTGCAAAACTTTTGATCGAGTTAATTGCTGAAATTGAGGGAAATGTTTCCTCCTTTATATTAAATCTCAGCCCTAGAAGAATCAAGAACCACCAACATTGGCAATCGTTGGAAGAAAACAATCGTCCTATCCAATAGAATACACAACACAATAGAATACGGCCCTTGTTCTGGAATAAAAGAATGGAAGATTAGACTGAGAATTCTTTTCGTTAGGTAAGGTATATATTATTGTCAGGAACATTCCCGAAAAAAAATTTAATAAGGAAAAAATCCAATTATATTTTCTTTTCATTCGGGAAATTAGGAGATCGAATGAATAATAGGAGGAAGAGGATTTTTAATTGGGCTATCTCTCACCCGGACCGGAAGAGAATAATGAGAGTTTTCACTAGGTCCTCGAAACGTCCCATCCATTTCAATGAGATCGATATAGTTGGTGAATTTTCCGAGGTAAGTTTCTACCCGGAAAATCTTCATGATTTGTTTCCAAATCATAGCACATCTTAGTTATTGATTTTGGGAATTTTCGTCAAATAATCTGAATTCGTATTCAGAACAATACTAATATTGGATTTCCACTTTTGAATCATTTCGTTCCTCATTTCATTTGTCAGAATTAAAAAATTGTGATTGATGGAGCCAATTCAGTATGCAACACTTTCGATATATTACTCAGCTCCCGAATATACTGTTTCGAAAATACCTTGGAATAAAAAAAAACCGATGAACTGATACGCGGAAAGTCACGTGGTGACAATCCCTCTCAGTTGTAAATTTTCACTTTTTAAATAAGTAGGTTAGTAGAATATTTTTTCTTCAGAAGTGTTTCTTCATAAGCATTCAACTTTGCTTCCACCGTTTTTTCCGAAATTCGAGGCTTTATTGTGAAAAAATGGTTATACATTTAAGATTCTAAGTATTGTTCATAGCTGGCCACTACTTTCTCTCATCTTTCAGGCAGCGTATGAATCCTGCGTTGAAAAAACAGGTCATCTTTCGAAACGAACTACGAATCGAACCAATTTTGTACTTCTTTATAAGACCGGAAGTACTGGTCAGCCAGTCCGTGTGCCATTGATCGAAAGAAGTGATAGTCAGAGGAAGCAACGTCTGGAGAATAAGGCAGGTTTGGTAGAACTTCCCATTTCAACATTTCCAATTTAGCCTTGACCACTTTCGTAACATGGGGTCGAGCATTGTCATGCTGTAAAATCACTTTATCATGTATCTCGTTGTATTGCGGCCGTTTGTCTTCCAATGCTCGGCACAAACGCATCAATTGCGTTTGATAACGATCGCCTGTGATTGTTTCCAAAAATGTATCACATGTTGATTCCAATTGGTACAGGGTGGACAAAAATAAAATAGTTTTGTGTGTGCTCATAAAGTAACGCGTAACATTCTTTATGAGTTGAATTAACAATATCATCAAAAATACTTATTGTCTAGCTGTAATTGGTTTGAATGTAACACCCTGTAGTTTGTTACATTTTCAGATTAATAAAAATGAGCTGCTTCCAAACATGTTTGGTACTTGTGGTCTAGCAGACAGAATATGAAAGAAATTGTTTCTTATTTTTATACATTTTCATTAATTTGAAAATGTAACGAACTACAGGGTGTTACATTCAAACCAATTACCGCTAGACAATAAGTATTTTTGATAATATTGTTAATTTAACTAATAAAGAATGTTACGCGTTACTTTATGAGCACACACAAAACTATTGTATTTTTGTCCACCCTGTACCAATTGGAATCAATATGTGATACATTTTTGGAATCAACTCAGCTAAAGTAATCCGAAAATTGAGACAAAATGGGGGTGTTCCATTTAAAAAGAATGACGGTGACGTCATTACTCGAAAGTAATTCACCCTGTATATTAGATTATTATTTCAAAATACGGTAAATTAAAATCAAAAATCGTGTTTCAGGATTATTTCTTAAAATGGTCTATTCAGCCAAAAATGAATTTGTTCCATACTTTACGGACACAGTAATATAATAATAATACTTGGAATATTTCCTATTTCACCGTTCTCCAAAATCGATTTCCGAGCACTCCTTCATCATTCCTAGAACACCAAATTCATTATCTTCCAGGCAGTGATTTGTAACGTAGGTATAGTTGCCTGATACACACTAATAACTTGAATAAATAGTGGTGCGTGCCGAGACAAGCAAGCACGTTTTTAATTTGATCCTCATCCCACAAATATTGTCATTTCACTTTCTTCCATCCGAGCACATTTTCCGTTAATTCGCAGCAATCTGCGACCGTTGATTTATCTCCGCCATAGGATTTATGTGCATAAGCCTTCTTGCGACTCTCTGCCTTTGCCATATCACGAAATATTCCAATACGGCCACATCCGATTGGGTTTTCATTTCACGCTCAAATCCAACCGAGAAAGAGAAATTTATCTGATAGCTATTTTGCTTGCAGCTTCGGTCGAGATTGAAAAGTTAATGTCGCATTTCATCATGAACGGAATAACAGAGGTCGGTAATGAAATCGGGAATTACATTATTTAATCGAAACTAATTCCTTTATTGTGATTCTGCTATCAAAACGTTCGCTCATTGCTTAGTTATGAAAGTAGAAAGATTTTCGAAAGTATTGAGTTCATTATGAAAGTGGCATTAGAAAAGAATACCTACATATTTCGTGTTCGACATGTTTCATATGGAGACAACAGCTTTTTTCGACAGATCGCCTCCAACATTGACAGAGAGCGTAGCCGAAGTTATTCGGCAACAATGACCAGCGTCATTTCGAAAAGAATTTTACAGATGATTTACCTTTATTAAAATTAACAAAAAAAACTAGAATGGGGTGTATTCGGTTTTCGTTTTTTCTTGGTTTTTGTAACTGGAATGTCAACATGGTTTTGTTCGTAAGAGATCAACAGTTACAAATCTTGTCGTCTTCACACAGTTTGTTTCAGAAGTATTGGATAAAAATGGCCAAGTTGACGTTATCTATATTGATTTTGCTAAGGCTTTCGACAGAATTCAGCATGATGTTTTGTTGCACAAGTTGAGCAATTATGGATTGGACGAAGGAGCAATTAGACTGTTGGATTCATATCTGTCCAAACGTGATCATTTTGTCAGTTATAATTGATACAGTTCTGTCAGTTACTTTCCATCGTCCGGTATGCCGCAGGGATCAAATCTTGGACCACTTTTATTTATTTTGTTCATTAATGATCTACTTGAGTTGATTCTTTACGGAAGGCTCTGTTTTGCTTAAAACTTGAAACTATTTTCTATCATAAGGAACTTCGACGATTGCATCAAGTTGATGTTGGTGTTGAGTTGGTGTGAGCAGAGCAAACTGAACAGAACTGAAATATATTCCTACGATTATTAAAGTAATAGTAAAAGACTTGAAAGGCATGTTGTTCTCAGGGATTTGGGCGTTTTGTTTGATACAGAGCTGTCGTTTGTTGAGCACATTTCACAGATAGTTTTGGGTGCTGCTAAAGTGTGTGAGTTCATGATTAGGAATTGTAGGGATTTCACCAAGATGGGCTGTCTTAATATCTTGTATTATGCAGTTATCCGTTCAAAATAAGTTGAAGAAAAAAATGAGAGGACACTTGAGAGTACTCAAAGAAGATTCATGAAGTTCCTTCTGTTTCAGACTAGAGTATATCCACCCAAAAGATCTGACGGTGTAATCTTGATGTGTGAGCGAACTGGATATTTGAGTTTAGAAATGAGAAGGGTAATTGCTTCTTCATCATTCCTTTTTAACGTGGTCCATTTTAATGTTGATTATTCAGAAATATTGTCGAAAATCAACTTTAGCGTTCCAAATTTCAACTCAAGAATTGTCCTGCTTTTCAAGACAGATAGAGCTCGAACGAACATTCTGCAAAAGACACCTATTTCAAAAATGTGTGAGAACTTCAGCTCATTTTGTGTTGGCCAAGATATATTCTCCTCGTCAAGGGGAAATTTGGCAATTCATTATTTTTCAGGGAATATATCTTAGTTCATATAAAATTTTTGTGTTTATTTTGTTTCTTTGCTATCTTTTGTTATTTTTTGTATTTTATATTCGTATTGTCCTGTTATTTTTACCAATTCTGCAAACTTCATACAAATGCCAAATAATACGGCGATCTGAAAGGAAAACAATCTCAATTTTCAATTTTCCGACATTTTTCAATTGAATCTTTTTGTGAAGAGTGCTTCCAAAGAAACTATTTAATATTGGAATAAAGGAACTACTTTTATATGCAAATAATCTCCATCTGGAGCCTTTGCTGAAAATCTTGAAATTTGTCCTCTTCCAAAGTCAATTATTTCTTCGGAACATAGCCGCTGACTTCTCTTTTGAAGAAGACTACTAATACGGAGATGTTTATAATATCTCTTATATGTTGAGTACCGATCCCAACATGCTATATAAGCTCCATAATGTCAATGATTTCAATACTTTTCCATGCTGTGCAAAATAAACTAGGATTGGTTTTTCGAAAACCTTTTCAATTTCGCGCTGGGTCAACCATTCTTCGAATGAATTGCATTCTTTTTCAAATTGCTCTTTCGATTCCGCAGGCTTCGCGCTTCTCAATACTTTTTCTTCAGGAAGATTCATCTTTGTTTTTGAAGGAGGCTTCAACCTCGGCCATCATTTCTCCATTTCTTCCTAATTTCTTCAAACAATCGGAGCATTTCGGCTCAAAATCTCTTGATTTAAAGTCTCAGCTTTCCTTCATTGTTTTTCAATATTCTGCTTGAATTTTATGGATTTGACAAGACATTAAGGCTCTTTTCTGATTGTCGCCTTTTTTTTTCTGCATTCCAACTACAACAGAGTGTGCTTATTTCAGAGTCACTCAGTCCTATGCGTTACCTTCAATGCAAATCCCATATTTGAATGGGATGCCCAGCGAGATATTTCGAATGCTAATTTCGTAGACGGACGAAATCGGTCTGTCCCATAAATCCTGGTAATTCGAACAGCGTTCAATCAATATTCAGAAGGAGTCCAGCAGTGACCGTGGCCGCCGTCTAGTTAGTAGCACACCTTTATTTTGCTAAATCGCGATCGGCATTACATTCCACGTGTGCTCGTGACAGTCGACGAAACGTCATTAGCTAAATTGAATGCTGCATCTTACGAGAACAGTCGGCCAGCCGAAGGGCTCGACCCCGGACCGGAGTCCCGCTATCAGTGTTCAACTGGGTCGTTGTCGTGTTTGAATAGCACTTCAGTATGTAGATATAAGGAAAAAGCTAGTTTTCAGTTCAAATGGATTCCAATCGATGAACCGAATGCCGAATCGAAATATTCCTGCACCTTCAATTCCTTCTTTCTCCCTTCTAGGGTTATTATTTTCAATAATAGAGTTTTCGAATGGTTCGCGCAAAAAATTCAACATTCCTAGACGATTTTCATCGTTCACATTTTTGCGAACTTATTTGACCCTTGTGTCAAATAGGAAAAAAAAATGGTTCGTTTGCTGCACTTATATATGATGTTTTTGAACCCAAAATTTTATAATTATAAAATAATTGCTTTCCTCCGATTAAAGACTGAGAGGCAATAAAGAATTAGATAGTCAGGCTGCAATTAAAGCACTGAACTCACATACCATCGATTCTAAGATGGTATTGGAGTGCTAAAGAAAACTTAATGAAATGGGTAAGAATAACAGGGTCTTTTTAGTCTGGGTTACCTGTCACTCGGGAATCAGAGGGAATGAGGCGGCCAACACACTTGCCAGAAAAGGAGCACAAACTCCTTTCGTCGGCCCAGAACCTTTCTGTGGTGTAGACAACTGCACCTACAAGAAAGAGTTTCAGGAAAAGGAGGTGACCAAAAGAGTAAAACTCTGGCGGAATCTTCCTGGTCTGGATAACTCCAAAAAGTTTCTTCGAAACTTTGACTCTACAAGATCCAAGAAGTATCTGGATCTTAGTAGGAATATGCTATACCTCCTCACTGGATACCTCACAGGGCATTTCCACCTTAGGAAACACCTCATGAGAATGGGTCTAACAGAAAATGACGGGTGCAGATTCTGTAGGGAGGAGGAAAAAACACTGGATCACCTGGTGACGGAATGCCTTGCCGTCGCTAGCCTACGCAAAACCTGCCTTGGACACGAAACTTATAGAAGTGAGGAATTAGCCTCCTTGAAGCCATTCCAGATATTGGAGCTCATCAGAACTCTGGAACTGGAAGGCGAGCTGTAGATCACGTTATGGAGAGAATAGACTGATGCGGGACACAATAGACCATTAGGTCGCAGTGGGACGTAACCTCCTTAATTAAATCTAATCTAATCTAAGAACAGAAAATATTGCCTCCACATCTGAAAATATTGATCCAACAACATACTCGAAGGGCGTTTGCACTCACCACATATCTAGTAAAGTGTCACAACTTTCACCATCTAGCATTAATTAATCTATCTGTAAGAATTTGTTGATAATGAGTTTTTGTACTATACCTAGTATTCCAAATATATTTAATTTCAAATTGTCTACTATGAGTTTGATTTAATTGGTTATCATTAGGACACTAGTGCGATAATGAAGGTTATTTTGAGATCAAGATAAGTGTCAAATCATAATCATTATGTGATAGTTGTAGTGAAATATTTGTCCGTCTTTTTCGAAAAATTGGAACTATTTTGTTTAAAATTGAATTATTATTATTTGAAGTGTACGTGCTGATCAAATCTTGATAAATTTGTAATGAACAAACTGATTTTGATATCGAACTGTTTGTGTGAACATTCAACGGGTGAGTTCGATAAATTCTCGCCGTCATTATATAAAACACCCCTATTAAATGAACCAGAACTTAATTGACCAATTTTCTCGGGCCAATTATGTTTCCGACATACCAGTACCGTATAATTACAACAGTTGTTCTATAAGGCCTCGGCCATCACCACATCGAATTAAAAATTAATCAGACTTGGTTTACAATTAACGAAAAAGTCTTCTGCGTTCACAATCGAGTTGGTTCTAAATTACAGCACGGACGCAAAGGACGGACCTGAATCTCGAAGTCTGGCATTCTGTCTGTGCAATAAAAAATACATTAGAAACCTGGCTCTTACTCATGAATGAAAAATGTCCGCTGGCTCAAAGATTCCTTCAATTTGTTTCCAGTCCTTTCAATGAAAACTATAAATAATTTAACGTGAGGTTCCGTTTGTTGTAGGCTGGTTGATGTCTAAGTTTTTCTGTTATTCGAGAAGAAAATTATATTGAAAAAAAATTATATTACAGACGATTTCCTGCCACAAATCTGGATCTTGTTTTGGTAACATTGGCAATTTTGAATCCTCGTTCTCCAAACCCTCTCATTTAATCAGATTTTCAGGGTAGATTTGGATCTTGAATATCGTGGTTGAGTTTGTAAATGGGAAAAATCCGACAACCGCCTAACATTCTTGTATAGGGAGACCATTCTTTCAATTGGAACAGGAATGTAATCAAATGATCTTTAGTGGAGAGTCTGGGAGTGCAAAATTGTGGTACAAAGATGAGAGACCGTCATGGAGAAAGAATTGATGTTTAATTTAACAGAGAGCTATATGTTCACCATAACTATGGGCGTTCTGCTATGAGGTTCAATCGTATATGAAAGTGGCAAGGAAATTTGGCGTCTTCAAAGAAAATCTAATCGTTGATCCTTCAGAGGAAGTTCCAGGTTTCAATATATCTAAGAAAATTTGGTACACTTCAAATCGACTCAGGACCGGTCATGGTCATTGCAATAGTAGGCTTTTCCAATGGCATTCTGTTGAAAGCCCACTATGTACATTGGGCGTAGAAAAAACCATTGACCACTTGGTGAATAGTTGTCCAATTTATGAATTTCATGGTGATTTCCAAGCTATCCTTTCAGTGTCAGATCCTTTTTTGGCATGGTTCGCTAACTTTGAATCAATATTATGGGAACTATAACATTTATTACTCCTTTCTGGTTCTTTTATTTTTTATTTTGAGATTTAATTACAATATATGCGTTGGCAACTTTTAGTGGAAAGGAAGGATGGAAAAGATTTTGTTTGGATAAAGAAGCCTTGCAACATAAATTGTTTCAGTACATTCTATGAACAAATACACAAAACAATCACTATACCTATACGGGGAGAGTTTTTATATGTGCTACTGTATCATACGTTAGAATGGATGAAGCCCCGTTCACATTTCATCTGCTGATACTGAGATTTAGCTTTATTGTTTGAATTTAAAAAATTTTCGTATTACTCTCTCCCAAAAGACTAATACATATCGCCACTAATCAATAACCTTCATTTCCAAACATTTAATGCTAGCACAGAGATTTAGATATTTGAAATAAATGTTTATAGAGCACCTTCAAAGAAAACATATTTCTAACCTAAGTTACCTCAGTGTTTCCATTCAATTACAATATTCTAACAGTTCGTTGAAAAAAAAATATGAATTCCAATGAAGTATCAATTTCAAAATCAAAGTGGAAAGACTTTGCTTTACTATGATCTCAAAACATATTACTACCAAGTCTTAACATTAACTCAAACCAATATATCATGCAAGGAAAATTAAATGAAATTATCTACGTACCTCTTTATTACCCATCCTGTGATTCGTACATATATAACATCTAGAAGCACTTGAGGGTTGATATTTTTTTGTCGATACATCAACGGTAAAATATCACATTTTACGATACGTTTATGATTATATCAGTGTACCTATCGATCAAGTGATTCAGAAGAACCGGTTTGGTTGAATAAAATTGGCAGTATACAATGGAATTATCCGTGCATACAAATATGCAATAAATTATTATTACTCGAATTATGTGCGCGGATAAATTCACTTATTTTATAGTCATTTTTACTACTTTGACAATTGTAGCAATATAGTTGATTCAATTAAAATTACATTTCAATGCTGCCAAGACACAGTCGTAAAGCAGAATTTTCATGAATAATGATCGAGATTCGAGATGTATTGAATCTATACCTTCGGGAATTGCATTGGATTTTTGGTAGATATAGAGGGTGTCTAGTGAGTGACCAGTAGGACAACGTTCAGGTGAGGTGAGTTGGAGAAATTTCAAACAGGTCTAACTTACGAAACAGTCGACAGAGCTTGGTGATTTTTGGTGTAATTAGTGACATTATAAAGTCGAGTTTAAAGTCTTACCGGAAAATTTGGTTTTTCTGAGTGTTAGAATTACATTGCAACAATGTGCGATGTTTTGGGACAGGGTGACTCTGTAATCCCCACAGATGTAACTCTTGAAGATGCTGCTGCAATAATGGTGGAGGATTTATTGCTTCAAAAATCGAGGGAAATTTACGAGAAGTCCTTTAAGGAATTTTGTGATTAGTGTCTGATGAAACTAGTAGATGGAATTCATAGCGAGAGATTCCACACTTTGGTCTCCTTATTGTATGATGAAAGCCAGTCTTGCAGTCAAAAATAATATCGACATCAATTTCTAGTCAAAGCTTTAGATGAAACGTTCCTACTAGATAAGGTCGTTTAAAAAAAATAATTTTACTATTTTTGGTAGTCAACCATTATGGGCATTGCTAGCACCTTAAGATCGCATGAACAGATAAGGCTGACTAAAGATGATGTCCAACACTTTGGATCAACCATTTAGGAATTTACAAATAAGAACAAAATTTTTGTGAATAGACAGTTCTCAATAGTCCCCAAAGTAAACTATTGATTTTGTTATCATTAGTAACATATTACAAAGCAATCCTCCAAAATGAGTTCTGCTAATTCACACAAGCCCTAGGTTCTGAGAGATCTTACTTACAGCGATTTAGGAGAGTTCCTAAGATAGTTTTCATCTAGGGATTCTCGACTTGGCTTTAGTTTCAAGCTACTTGGCTTGAGCTTGACTTGAAATCAACTCAAGTTCAAGCCAAGTAGTAGTTTTTCAATATCAAGTCGAAGTCAAGTCAAGTATTTATTTTTCAAGTACTTATTGAATCATAACACGCTACTTGATTTTTAGCAGTTTTATTGTGCAGTGTCACATCAATAAAAAGAATGATAAAATGAAAAGGAACCTTGCAAAAAACACTTTTATTTATTAAACTCATTGTATTAAAGAACCGAAAATATAAAATTTTTTGAAATAGAAACATAAATTAAATCATAACGAAATAATAATTAATGAAAAAAAAATCCTAATATTGAGAAACCTCTAGGCTTTGTTTGATTTCATAATTTTCCATCCAGGATCTAAGACACATGAGGCATCTTATGGATTTGTCGCCTAACCTATTGCGGGTATTTATAACTGTAAGAGCAGCTTTGAAAAATTGTCTTTCAACAGGAGCTGAAGATGCTGGCGTTGATGATAAATCCTTGGCCATTTTGGCCAAATTCGTAAAGATATTTCAGGAACTACCAAAATCTACCAAAAGATTTCATAGAAATGTGAGAAAACTACTAATAAAGTCACACTGGCAAATGCTTCAGTCGCTCGGCGCTCGAGGAATCCCCTTATTTAGTCTAAGCGCGGATGAGATTGCAGAAATATATGCCGTGCTCAAGTAATATCAAGTAGCTTGATATCAAGTCAAGCAATGAATATCTAAAATAAAGTCAAGCTCAAGTATGTAATTTTTCACTAGCTTGATTTTCAAGTCAATTAGTTGGTTAAAATGTCAAGGTACTTGGCTTGATGAATCCCTATTTTCATCTTTCCAGAAAGTCAAATTTAATTCGACCTTCCAGATTGGCGAAATCACTTAATGACTCTTAGACCAGATCCGCTGATAACAAATCTCAAAACATGCCTCATATCCCTCAGAAATAATTCTTCATTAAATCAACACCCCCGCATCCCAGCTCTCCTTGCATCTCCTCCTTTGCTCCAGTTTCTTTCAGATTATTCTATGTGGTCCAACCGCACGATCTCTAATGGTAATATACTACCCCTGCTCCCTATAGATACATATGTGCCTAGTCGACCAAATGATCTACAGGCCTGGAATGAGGTCGAGGAGCTAATGAGAACACGAGAAACGGACTGGGATATTGTTCCCTTCAGCACGTATTGGAGGGACAATTAGAAATAATGAAGATTACGCTGAGGTTTAGCATGATATACGACTTCACTTTGTGTTCGACTCTAATGCCTAGAAATTACAACCTTGAGGGACAATCAGGAGGAATCAATCGCAGTTTGTCAAAATGTATGGTTGGTTATATGTATATGATTGGCTTGTTGAGGATATGAGGAAGTTCACACTTGTTGGATGGACGTTGAGTGTATTTCAATATTGATTATTTTCCATCAGGCTGATTAGATTGGGGTTTTTTAAGTGGACGATGGGAACTCGTACATTCTCGGGTCGTTCTAATTATAAGCGGTTAATATACAGGCTGTTCCGTATTGACCACGTCAGAATTTCAGGAGAATGTAGTTGAAAGAGTAACCTACCTAAGGTTTCAATTTTTTCATGAAAACATTAATTTTGCGGCCAATAACTCCTGAAGATGCCAGCCACTCTAACTTGCGAAACGTCGAGAATAAGTCAACGACCGAAGAACTTGTAAAACCTAATACCTAACAATATATTTCTGTGATTGCTAGATTGGTGGCTGTCAAGGCAAAAACATTATACTGAAGTTGTAGTAACCACAGTTTTTTCCACAGAATCTTTATAAGCTTTGATCAAATCATTTCTGCGTTTTTGAGAAATGCAATGCATCTATCTTTTGGGAATCTTTTTATCATTTATTCTTTATATTGAGTGAATATTGTCAAATTCATATTGGAAGAATATCCGGATATTTTTGTAGGCAGACTTTGAGAGATGTTTCTGATGATCAGTACCCTTGGCTTTCTCTTTAAGTCTATAATAGGTTGAATTTCATGAAAACGGGCGTACGTACAGAAGAACATGCTTGAATTTGACCATTGATTCATCATCAATCATCTCAAGAAGGTGATCCTAAATTTTCCTAAAAGACTCTAGAAGTTGGACCTACTTACTCATTTTATTTTTTCGATCCCTGAATACTACACATCTCAAAGGAAGGCTTGAAATATAAAAAAGTTGCGTTATTTAGGGATTAGTGTGTTGGTGTTAACAAATCAAAAATTCCTCCAAAGGTTCACGAGATATCTCGAAAAAACTAAAAATCGAGATTTTCTTTTTTTCTGTATAACTTATTTGTTTCTGGAGATAACTTCACGCCATTCGGTTTGTGGCCATTATCCAATATATTAAGAGTTTATAATGGTGTCGTCAGATTTTTTCTGTTTTCCATTGTTTCAGAGATTCGATAGTCAATTTTTTTTTCTTATGGACGCCACATTGATTCTCTTTATGAGGTGTAAAGAAACAAATTACGGATTCAACAATGTTTCATACTCTATAAAAATATTGAGTCTTGCTACGCAAATTTGAACTCTCTTTTTTATTATTTGGTTTAGGTAGTAGGCTGGTGCCAGAATTGTCAAATAACTTCATACTTTGTTCAGTTTTTAAGTGAAACTGTCACTTAATTTTTGTTAAAACCTGAATCCTGTTTTCAAAGTAACGTCCTATTAATTACATAATCATGCTGATACCAATATTCTACATAGCGTACATAATTTAAAAAACTCAAGTGATGGTTTCACTTCACAACTTGAACAAAAAATTCATATTTGCGTATCTAGACTCGATAGTTTTGTAGAGTGTGATACATTGTTGAATTCGTAATTTTTTTCTTTATAACCACATAAAGAGGACAAATATGGCGTCCATAAGAAGAAAAAATTGACTATCGAATCTCTGAAACAATGGAAAACAGAAAAAATCTGACGACACCCTGTATTTCTAACAGTTTTCGATTTTCCTGTAGTGCCCCTCTAAATAAAGGGTGTTTTTTTAGAGCTATGGAACTTTAAACTGCAATAAAACAACGATGGATTATTCGATTGACATGAATTTTATTTATCCGCAAAATAATCTTGTGGCATTACATTTTCAATATGATTTCTGGCATTTGACCGCCACGGCTGCCTCGGATGTAGTCCAATCTGGACGTCCAATTTTCGATGACTTTTTCCAACATTTGTGGCCGTATATCGGCAATAACACGGCGAATGTTGTCTTCCAAATGGTCAAGGGTTTGTGGCTTATCCGCATAGACCAATGACTTTACATAGCCCCACAGAAAGTAGTCTAGCAGTGTTAAATCACAAGATCTTGCTGGCCAATTCACAGGTCCAAAACGTGAAATTAGTCGGTCACCAAACGTGTCTTTCATTAAATCGATTGTGGCACGAGCGGTGTGACATGTTGCGCCGTCTTGTTGGAACCACAGCTCCTGAACATCATGGTTGTTCAATTCAGTAATGAAACAGTTAGTAATCATGGCTCTATACCGATCACCATTGACTGTAACGTTCTGGCCATCATCACTTTTGAAGAAGTACGGACCAATGATTCCACCAGCCCATGAAGCGCACCAAACAGTATGTTTTTCTGGATGTAACGGTGTTTAGACATACACTTGAGGGTTAGCTTCACTCCAAATGCGGCAGTTTTGTTTGTTGACGTAGCCATTCAACCAAAAGTGCGCTTCATCGCTAAACAAAATAAAATGGACGTAGTGCGCGATACGTATTCCGCACAGAACCATTATTTTCGAAATAAAATTGCACTATTTGCAATCGATGTCCAGGCGTGAGTCTATTCATGATGAATTGCCAAACCAAACTGAGAACAAATCACTTGACAGCTGTTAAATCGGTCGCCATCTTGAACAGTAATGCCAACTTAAAGTTATTTACCTCGAAAAAAAAACACACGTTAGTTCTATCCCTGTGTATCTTATCCCCCAAAGAATCTTTCTGAGCACTCTCCCTATAGACAGATACACTAAGGAAGATAGGAAGCAAACACAATTTTCCAATGAAAAGCTCTAGACTTGACAGAATCTCCAGTTTCCATAGCTCAATCGCTGACAATTTGAATATTGAAGTCGCACCACTCATTTCCATTAGCAAAATTGCAGTTTTCTATGTTACCGATATCTCGCCATATATTACCTGATTGTGGACGTCCAAGTAAACAACAAGTCGATTCATCAAACGCTCACAATACCTGCCTGACTGTTCGAACCGCCCCTAATAATCTTAATGATCGCGGATAAAATCTGTATATAATTTTATACGTATCCGTGAAAGAACCCGAGGCTGTGGCAAGTATCACCTCGACACAGCTGACCTGTTCGTTGGTCAAGCAGAGCCCGAACACCAGACTGTGGTTGGTTCGACCAAGTCCTGCATGTTAAGGAGTATGAAGAAGATTTTGAACGTCATAATTAGTGTTCCAACAAGTATGCATCAAAAGATCTCAAATGGATCTATAGCAATGCCAATTGATCTGTCTCCAAACATTTTTTTCATTTAAATTGAAGTATTTCAACAACTAGGCCATTGACACATGGTACAATGTTCTATTCCTTTAAGTTTACTTACTTACAAAGAAACTAAAATACTCAGTTGAAGCTGTTTAAATGTTTAGTTTTTTTTTCGGTGAAATATAGATAGTATAGTAGGGAGTAAATGCTTGAAATTTGGAGAAAAAACGAAGGATTCACAATTTTTTTAGTAAATCTGTTAATCAAGTTCATGTCCAGTTGATTTTAAATAAATTTTCAACAATCCATGAGTACAACCTTATTCATCATTCTAAATTTGTTAATAATGTGTTTATCCACCGCGATTATCTATACACTCCCCAACACGTCTCGGCATTGATGCAAAAAGATATTCTATTTATTCTTGAGGGATACTATCCCAAGCTATCTGTACTTCATGTCTCAGAGCCGCCAAAGTCCGTGGGGGCTGGGATAAATTTTCAAGCCTTTTACCCCTTGTCCCAAACATGCTCTATAGGCCAAAGATCGGGGGATCTGAGCGGCCATAGCAAATGATTCACATGGGTCGCTTCGAAAAAGTTTAAACTAACCATGGCAACATAAGGTCGGGCATTATCTTGCTAAAATATTGGATTCTCGAGCAGTTTAAGGTAAGAGAGAACATATAGCTCCACTATTTCTTGAAAGTAACGCAGCGCTGTCATGTTACCTCGAATAAGGACTAAAGGTGACCTTTCTGCATGTGCAATAGCATACCATAACGCCTATTGTCTGACGTCTGACGTTCAACATCAAACTGAGGTTCACATCTTTCTCCCCGACGTCGTCTAACCCTTCTTCGGCCATCATGTGCACCCAAAGAAAATCGAGATTGAATTTACGACCTGATGCCATTCCACATTTCGACGTTCTCTGCACCACTGTAATCGTTGCCGGCGATGCTCAACCGTCAGAGGTAACACAAGATGAGGTAGATAATGCTGCAATCCAGAAGACCTTATTCGACGGTAAACCATTCGGACAGTTACAGGATGGCCTTGTTCTCCTAACCACTCATCAGCCAAAGATCGAGTTGTCCCAAATCAGTCTCTAATGGCCATAAGTCTTAGACGTCGATCTTGAACTTCATTTGTGCCCCTTCGACGTCCGGTGCCTACTCTTCTTCGATTTTGGGAATTATCAAACCACGCTTGACAACATCTCATACCAGTAGTTGGATTTCTGTTCGTACGGTAGGGATTTCTCGTAATGACAACCCCAATATTTTGACATCTTTCAAATTCACTTAGCTGGCGATAAATTCCGCGTACCTACACGTGCTCTAGGCATTTTAACAACAACTAAACATCGATTTCGGACCTCCTCCTGGTTCGTTGTAAATTTTAAAACAATTTTAAAAACGACTACAATATTTAAGTAACAAAAATTGTTTACATGACAAAACCTTTACGACTTTTTTGTCCAAATTCAATCATTTAATCTTTGCTATACTATCTGTTTTACCAAAAAAAAAATTAAACTTAATCAGCTTTTTCTGGGTGTTGCAGTTTCTTTGTCAGTTAGTATATATGCATATTGCTATTCATCTTAGAAGATATGAAGACTAATTCTAACAGCTCAGATGTTGCACCCACTTAGGAAAAAGACGATTTCATATTTCGAAATTTCATGAAATCAATATATTCCTTGCTATCGTTTCATTCAGAAACTAGTTTTGAAATTAATTGACATCAAATAACCTCAATTGATATATCAAATTTCTCTTTGGAGACCTGAATTTCGAGAAGAGTCATTTGTTTGCATTTTATTGAGTCAGTAACGAGACCAACGAGAAAGATTGACTCGAGTTGAGTCATTCCATACTCAACCGACATCTGTAACACCCACATTTATGTTTTCTCGGGAATTCTAAAAATATTTCTCCTTTATGCTGTGATTATTGAAGGAATTTTTCCATTTGCTTATAGCAATAAAGCACGAAACATGTCTGTATTAATTAAATTTATAACCAGATAAAGGCTAAGTGGAGGAATATAATTTGCATTCAAAATTCGACCCTATTATACAAATTTATGCAGAATTGTTTTATCATTGCCTATTTTATTATATGTTACACCTTTTTGGTCATTAACACCTATCAATCAATATAACTTTCATGAATATCTGTGATTTCCAAATATTTTATGCCATTATTCAAATCTCATAATGTCTATTCATTCATTCTTGAATATGATAATAAGCGGAAACAAGAGGACTGAGTTATACTGCTAGAATTATTTTTATTGGATGATGTTGAAATACCACTTCTATCGACCTGACCAGATACACTAAAACTATTTATAGACATATGAAGAAGAACACCCAGTAATAATGACTTTGTTTCAATCATTATTAGCATACATATTTCTAGGAAGAGGAAGATATATTATGTTTAATTGAAGGGGTTTTCCAATAAGAGAGTTCATTTTAATGTTGAGGAAAAACGAGTATATTTTAAAAAAAATCAATGGATGATTATTTCATTGTGAAAAGGAAGGTATGCCATGAAAAACGATATCAGCCAAATTGCTGCCACGGCTACGGTTGCAGCACCATATCCTGAAATTCATTCATTGAGAAGTCATTGGGAAGTAATGGGAAGTCATGGAAATCATTGTACAAATTTGGGATACCTCTTCGCCCCTAGGTAAATATTAAGAAAATTTCGAGTTCCTCACATCGAAGGTTGTTTATTGGAAATAATAAACAAGAAAAATCCCGATTAACATCACTGCGATTACTTAATATTCAATCATTCCAAGCACGTTGATACGACAAGATAACGATAGGTATCTAAAAATCTATCTTTCCTGGATCTTTTATCGATGCCTGGGATCCCAGCCAGAGGCGGATGGTTCCTACTTGTTTCTAATTATAATATATTGAAATTCCTTGATTGATTCCCGAGAATTTCGGCTGTATCGAATCTGCATTCAGTCTGAGAATTTAAATTATTCGCTATTGTTGAATACAAGAGGAACCTAACATTTCGATGTTAATTCGAACAGAATGTTGATTTTCATCTTACGTTGTCAATGGACTGGCCTTCGTTTTTTTTTTGCATCTGGACAGATGAGATTTTGCCCTTTTGTACCTTTCAGAGGTATCGGTATGAAGCCAGAATCTTTCTTGAAATTGAGTTTGGAAAATTAATATTCTGTCACTCAAACTTTTCCGATTTTTGTGACTCAGTAGGAACCTCAGAGTAATAAACATATATAGAGAGAGCATATGTCATTTTCAATAAGCAAATTTTGTCCCCAACATGAACTATCAAATTTGACATGAAGCGCGCGGCAATGAAAACATATCAGTGATACGATATTTCACTTCATTCGTAAGTTTCTCCACAAGGAAGGAACTTCTTATGTCCCACATTGAATCAGCGTTTCATATCAACACAAAATATATTGAAATAATTACCTAAATATATCAGAAATTCAAAAAACAAACTTCAAGTGCGCCAAACGACGTAAAAAACCGATGACACTAGGAGAGCAAAAGTTGCCAAACCTTGAATTTCAGCAGGTAGATACAGAAAATAATAAATATTCTGCTTATTACAAATTTGACTATTAGGAAAAATATCGGAATAACTCAAATAAATATATTTCATTCAATATAACGATATAGTAAAATTGTGGAATTCAAAATATAACAATACAACAACGTAATCTAACCATGTTGGGGACATGTAGAAATTGCTTATTATCGAATTATCCAATGAATTCGGGTATTATCATATGATTTGTGGAACATATAACTTTTCCATAATGAAATTTATAACATTAAGAGGGGTTACCGTTTCAGGGGTCAGTTCAAAAATAAGTACGCTAGAGACCATTGATTAAATGCATGGTATAAGTTTCCGACCAAACATTTCTCTCTTTATGAATTTTCAAAATCGAAAAAATCAAAACCCAGAATTTTTGTATTCACGAAAATAATAGGTATTTTATTTTCAAGATTCTTCTTGAATTATCTATGGTTCTGATTAAACGATCAACAATTGAAATTGTCATTCTACATTGAAATGCTAATTTTCATTTCAATCGAATATGTAGTTTTGAGATTAACAGGAAAACAAATTTTGGAACAGTTATGTTACCGGAACTCCTAGTCGAAGTTTCCATTCAGAAATTAATTTGATTCAACACTGAAGAAGTTAAGGTTTTGTTAAACGAACGTTATTGGAGTTAGTTAAAAATTTTTGGGAATATTAAATGTTATTTTCTGAAAAAGAAGATAAAAATACGCCGTCTCACCAATTCTTCCACAAGAAAGGAGCCGGTGAGGGAATTATCGACGTAGCTCATAAATTATAAAGATTTGGCGACTAGTCCCTCTAATTATTAAGCTGGATTTTATAGACCAATATCCTTAATATAATTACTTCGTATTTTGGCCTAATTCTCGGATTTTAACAAACAATAATTGTCCATCCTCATTATCGTCGGTATCTTCAACAGTCTTAAGGTCTGAATATCTGAAAACCTGGCGTTAATGAACAGGGCCGTATCGAATTATTCTATTGTCCATTCGAACCTTTACATGGTCCAAGATGAATATAATCTCCACAATAATATTCATCGCAAAAGTTAATTGTTTGTCATGATAACGCATTTCGTTCGGAAAAACATGATGATGCTTCGATTTGGAATAATAAGGAACATAATTTAGAATGAAACAGGATACAGATACTTTGATTATAGCAAAAATTATATATGTGATGTCAAATAATCATTAATTAAATGAAGAAATTATATAAGAATTTTATGAAGGACTTTCTGCAAAAATATTCAGAAATCCTTTTTGTGGGGAGAAATATTTTTTTTTTTATTTTAATATTCGAATGAGATCAATCAAAACCTGTTAACACTAGAAAACTCCATATTTTCAAAGTTATACATATTTGCTATTCCAATATTTTTGTATATCTTAAATGTTTTGTATTTTCGATAGGAAATATTGTTACATAAATTATTTTGCTTAATCATAATAGAGGTCAAGTACAATATTATATTTTAGGTCCTGTGGAAATGATATCAATGGAGGAGAACAAAAAAGTATGAGTCAATTTAGTCTGAAAATATGAATTTGCATACTCACTTCATTTCGTAGCAATTTTCGAATTTTGAGTCAAGAATTGACTTAAATGATAAGGTTCGACGATAACTTAAATATGTGTATATTTACAATTTTTACATGTCCCAAACATGGTTAGATTGCGTTGTCGGATTGTGATATATTTTCAAATCAATTTTACAATATCGTTATGAATGTATATTATATTGAATGAAATATATTCATTTGAGTGATTACCGATTAAATATGCAAATTTGAATATTTGGAACCCGATATTATTCCTAATTGTCAAATTTATAGTACGCAGAAAATTTATTTTTCTCTGTATCTATCTGCTGAAATCTAAGGTTTGGCAACTTTTGCTCTCCTAGTGTCATCGGTTGTTTCACGTCGTTTGGCGCGCTTGAAGTTTGTTTTCTGAGTTTCTGATATATTCAGGTATTTATTTCAATATATTTTGAGTTAATAAGAAACGTTGATTCATTATGGGACATAAGAAGTGGAGAAACTCGCGAATTGAATGAAATATCGTATCACTGATATGTTTTCATTTCCGCGCCCTTCATGTCAAATTTGACAGTTTATGTTGGGGACAAAATTTGCTTATTGCAAGTGACTTATGCTCCCTCTATCTATGTTTATAACTCTTACCCTGATTCCAATATTTGGCTTGGAATATTTCTTCATCGTCGGTTTCCTATTTTTTTGGTTACGTAAAATACGGCCCTGAAAGATCCGCATCAGATCTCTAAGATGCTGCTACGTTCACCGCCGGGAAAATGTACCTGTTATTATTGACTAATTTTGGACGCAATTAAATACAGCTGTAATTATCTCATTTTGTGGCGTCGCCAGATCGGTCCTGTCTGGTTAAGATGTGTTAGGGAAAATTCATCCGTTTTATCATTCCCGATAATTTCATTTCATTCTTCGCCGGTTTCTGAAGAATACAGAATACAGAAATGTTGAAGGAAACATTTAAATATGAAAGATTATACAACAATAAAGTCCACAATAGTTTGTTTACTGTATACTTGTATTATGAAGCAATGAAACTATAGAGGGTGATACAATTTGCATGTTCAGGTTTGAGACAATGATCTTTCTCCCTAAAATATTCTCAGATCTCTACAATTTCTGGTTATACCGGAAACTACTACTTCCTTATTTCAAATGGCATACCCTGTATATAATTGCATCATCAGATTGCTTTTTTGATAAAAACTCAACAGTTCATGATTTAATGGGATTCTTATGAAAAAAATGGTGGCGATGAGGACTCACAATTTTTTGAATATCTCGGAAGAAAAACCTTTTTTTTGTGAGAATTTTTTTCTTCTTTGATTTTGCAAGACTGTTTGCGGTTTGGACCAAAAATGTACAGGGTGTTTATAAGAAGATCATGGACTTGGACAAATCAAATTCATCAAAACTCAAGATATTCAAATTAGAACCTATATTTTTTATTATTTCTGTCGATTCTACGTACAAAAATAGTGGGTGTTACTAAAACAATTTTCTCCAAAAAAGCTTTTTCTGCCGAAATATACAAAATAATGTGTCCTCGTCGCAACGATTTCTTTCATAAGAATCCCATTAACTCATGAACCGTTGAGTTTTTACCCAAGGTATGGCATATTGCCGAAATTGTCGTCAAAAAAGCTATATAATGATGCAATAATATACTGGGTGAGTCATTTGAAATAGGGAATTAGTAGTCTGTTTCCGGTATAACCGGAAATTGTAGAGATCTGAAAATATTTTAGTGCGAAAGATCTTTGTCTCAAATCACAATATGCAAATTTTCAGCACAAAATTATGATAAGTTCTCCATAAACGTCTAATAGGCCATTGCGGTGAATCACCGTGTATACGTTTATAGGATGACACAAAAATACATTACACAATATAGGTAGTATTCTGGATTCTTGTATTAAAGCAATAAAAATATATTGATGGATTTGTTTGCCGACTTTTTTTTTCATAATGTAGTGCATCTTCAGGAAAATATGTGTAGAAATATTGGACCTACTAGGTCCAATAGAAGTCCAAAGAAGATGTTTGAATAATTATTCAGGAATTTATAACAGAGTTGAAAAATAAATAGTCCATAGACGTTTTTTGAAAAAGTAATAACATCATGGCAATAATTCTTACCTATTATCCAAAAGTAGACGTTAATAAAGGTGAATTTTCAAAGATTATGGGACTTTGACAATTGATTTTCGTTGGATATAAGTATGTACTTTATATTGTCCATCGATTGCAGAACGGGTTGGAATCACACAGATATTTCTGCATTTGAGAAACGGTGAAAATTATAATTTCAATAAATAAAATTGGAATTTAGGCATTCAAAACTCAGCGCATGCGTCAGAATTAAATATGAATTTGAGATTTCCACTGACTTGATAACGAGAGTGCTTCGCTCGACCATGCAGTGGTAATAGTAAACTCAGGATAGATTTATGATGGATGTTCAATAAACAATAAATCCACATTGTTAGCGGGAAGTTATAACCTATTTTCCGAGTCCACATTAATCCTGACTCCAATTAGCTCCTACTGATTGGGTTAACTACAAGAGTGCTTTTAATTTTTCCTTTTTCTCATCATCATGGAACTAACCTTGATCAACACCAGCAGGATCTAGATACCATCCCGACAACCAGCCGAAGCTAAAACGGAATCAGCCCTTGGGCCTTGGTATAAAACATATTAACTATAAGTGTTATTGTAGACAGTCAGTAACCCAAGAGGCGCATACCAATTAGTCAGAAAACTAGTACGCGCCGTAGATCTACCTTGTAGGTAGATCAATGTAGCCCATAGATCCTCTTTGCCCGTAGATACACCTTGTAGGTAGATCTACATTGCCCATAGATCCTCTTTGTCCATAGATCCACATTGTCCATAGATTTGCATTGGCCATAGATCTGCATTGGCCAAAAATCTATATAAAATTCATTCAAATACTGCATATCTTCTGTATTATCGATATCGGACTAATATACAGCGAGATACTAAGGTTTCAGTAATTTCATAAATACGCGTTAGCAACGCACAGTATGTATGTAATTTGAGGAATAATTTTGATCAATTCGACATGAAACACCCTGTATATAATCGTCAGTCACTTACTGGATACCTTCAAGAATTATGCTTAGGAATAATAACCGATAGCTATAATCTCAACTATAAATCTATTTTACATCCTGTATGAGATGAGAATGTGAGAACCCCTATTATTTTGAAATCAGTTCATTAATTTTTTTAAACCTATTTTCATATTTCAAATAGGTCTATTCATCAAGAAACCTCCAATAGGCACTGTAACTTCAGAAACACTGTATAATCGTTATTCTCATACGTAGATACTTCGGAAACTACGCAAAAACATAAATATATAATATGTATATTACGGAATCATTCACACAGTGGATCAAAAAAAATTGATCTATTTCATTATTCCAAAGCATTCACCGGTAAATAATATAAGAATTAATAACAATTCACATGAAACGGAATACTTCAAGATTTGACCAATTTCCATAAAAATCTCAACAAAACGTAAAAATACCATCATTAAAGGGCGGTACATACAGTTCCAGTCTATTATTCCCTTGAATATCTCGTTTAAAACTCCTCAAATATCCAAATGACTCCTGTACCTAGCGACTTCTGTCAAACCAAGCTTTCCACTGACACAAAACGATTCCTCTTGAAAATATCATCAAATATTCATGAAAAAAAGGATAGAAATCGTATCTGAATCATCTTTTCTTGAATATTTCCTCTCGATTCGTCCAAATTTCAACATTTCCATTAAAATATCATCTGACGTTTCATTAATGATTTCGACGATTTTATGAATAAGCACAGAATTGGTTGAAACGTCAGAATATTTCGAATAGATTATTAAATAGAAATCATTCACACAGTTGACTAAAAATACTTTAATCCATTTCAGTATTCCAAAGCATTCACCGCCAAATAATAAAAGAATTAATAACTGGATGAAAAATAAAAAAAATTAAATCGACCGCCCGAGTTTCGAACTTCCAGCGAATAGATACCACTGCATGACGGTCCGTATCACTAACCACCCGACCACAACGCCTTTAAATAATTTGGTGCATTTGTGCTTCTTATAGGAAAATGTCAAAATAAATGGTGACAGAAATTCTATAAGTTGATGAATTTTCATGATTTTCGTTCAAAAAATCGTTAAATATAGAGGATATCTAATTAAAATATCTCTACCTACCGGCTTACTTCAGGTTGGATGCTAATATCTGTCCGAAATGATATATTTACGTATGTCCTTGACAATTCACATGAAACGGAATGCTTCAAAATTTGACGAATTTCCATGAAAACCTCAACAAAACGCAAAAATACCATCATAAAAGGGCGGTACATACAGTTGTAGTTTATTATTTCCTTGAATATCTCGTTAAAAACTCCTCAAATGACTCCTGTAGAGACTTCTGGCTTATCAAGTTTCCCATAGACACAAAACGATTCCGTTTGAAAATATCATCAAATATAAATGGAAAAAATGATAGAAATCGTATATTAATCATCTTTTCTTGCATCTTTCCTCTGAATTCGTCCAAATTTCAATGTTTCTAGTAGAATATCATCTGACGTTTCGTATTTATAATTAGGGGCGTTCCTACTTTGAATGCCATCGATGGATGATATCGGGGAACACAGATTTAAGAGAAACGTCAAAATGTTACCAAAATTGCACATTTTTGCGTGAATTTTTCGAGAAAACAAAGACGAAAATCGAAAAAAGGGCTCCGTTACTTTTCCAGTTCATCTTTCGTGCATCAGATTGAGCCAAAACATCTCGTCCCGACGATATCCTACGCCCCATCTCGTTTCTAGAAGTTTTCACTTTTCGACGAAAATCGATTTTTTCGTCGAGTTTGAGAATTATTATAAAATAATCGGGGTACTTTTCCCGAAAAACCCCGGTACCGTAACAAATGTCCGTCTTTCCTCTTTCGAAACGTATTATCGGGTCCCTTACTACTTCTTTGCGAACGGTCGAAAAATGTCTAAACTTTTCTTCCCTTTTAAAAAAACGCGTTTCTTTCCCCTTTCCCCCCCATAGTACTGATTCCACGATTAGTATATCTAACAAATAATGAATGAACAATAAATAAGACTGCTTTATCCCCCTGTGGCGGACCAATTCGATTATCGCCTATCGCTAATTACCGTCAAAAGCAGTGTCGAACTGGGCGATCGGGCCAATGCATAATAAATAGTACCTTTCCAATTATAGCCTTCAGACGCGCGGGTTCATTTACACCGATGATAATAATATTTCAAATATTTGTACGAACGTTAATTGTTGCACACAATGCGTGGGCGATGCGGTTGCATGATGCGGGTGCAGGTTCCGTTGGGTGTGAATTGCACGCGCGAAAAACCTATGGTGATGGATGAAATGTCGTATGGGAGATTTTGTAACCTTGCGCACACTTGAAGGTATGATCGGACTTGGTGATATACTCACTGACATTAAGAATGATACCTGCAGAAAAAATGATTTCTTTGACTTGACAATACAATCAGCCGTATTCATAGAATTGAAGGATATCTTTCGAAGCTAAATAAAATACACCTTCTAACCAATGTGTTTTTTCATCTCAGCGTACTCTGGATAATGTTTTCAAATGCTCGGGTAGTCATTTCACATTGCGCTTTTTCAATCCGTTGAACATGAGTTTTCTTCCAACGAAGTGACAAATAGTGACAAGTGATTTCTTAATGTAACAGGCCAATTGAAAAGTTCCCGGTCTTCCATAGTGAAACACATTTTTTTGGCAAAATTCGATTATTCAACATAGTTTCCTACGAAGACGATACATCGATTATAGCGATCTTCCAACTTTTCGATACCATTTTTGTAATACGATTTGACTTTCGCTTCGAAATAGGCCTCAGTTTCGTCCATTACTTCTTCGCTGGAGCTTTTTTTCCAGCGAGCATTTTTTTGAGGTTTGAGAACAGGAAAATGTCGCTGGGGGCCAGATCTGGCGAATACGGTGGATGCAGAAGCAATTCGAAGCCCAACAACGCAATTTAGCTATTGTTTTCATTGATTTGTGATACGGCGTATTGTCTCGATGAAACAGCACCTTTTTTTTTTCAAATGAAGCCGTTTTTTGAAGGTTTCCTCCTTTAATCGATTCAATAACCCTATATAATAATCGCTGTTGATGGTTTGGCCCTTTTGGAGGTTATCAATGAATATTATACCTTGCGCATCCCAGAATACTGATGCCATAACCTTGCCAGCTGACTGTTGTGTTTTTCCTCGATTTGTATTCGATTCAT
This sequence comes from Harmonia axyridis, assembly GCF_914767665.1. Taxonomy (NCBI): domain Eukaryota; kingdom Metazoa; phylum Arthropoda; class Insecta; order Coleoptera; family Coccinellidae; genus Harmonia; species Harmonia axyridis. The sequence goes on along the minus strand of NC_059502.1, from coordinate 10,759,825 downwards.
CATGTGCAGTCTACTCAGCTGACTGTCGATTGGACTCCGGAGTGAAATGATGAAGCCATGTTTCATCCATTGTCACATATCGATGCAAAAATTCAGGTTTATTGCACTTAACCAGATTCAAACACGTCTGTTTTTGCTTTCAATCGATTTTGAACTCGTACAAATATTCTTGAATGATATGATATACACGTTCAGATGATATCTTAACAATGTCTGCTATCTCGATCAACTTTACTTTACGGTCATTCAAAATAATGTTGTGAACTTTTTTGATTTTTGCATCGGTGACAGCCCCTTTTGGGCGTCCACTGCGTTTGCCGTCTTCGATGCTCATTTCACCACGTTTAAACTTAGCATACCAATCAATGATGATAGATTTTCCTGGTGCAGGCGCCGGAAATTCTTCATGAAGCCAAGATTTCGCTTCAACTGTATTTTTTCCCTTCAAAAAGCAATATTTTATTATCACATGAAATTATTTTTTCTATTCTTTTTCAAATAACAAAAGTAACTACACTCACAACGCAATATCTGACAAACTAATGGTCGGACTGCTGTCAAATCTTGATACGGTTGATACTAACTAAAAATCATATGGATTTAATATTAGCACCGCCATCTGTGCATCAAACCGGGGACTTTTCAATTGGCCTAATAGATATACAGTTCCGGGGTCTCAAATTGGCGTACAAATTCACGAGCACTCAAAAGCCGCTGACAGTGCTTTCGACATAACGTATTTTGGAGATATAAAATTCTCCATATGGTGGAATTGAAAATGTGTCCAAAACAAAATTAAATTGAGTGATACAATAATTTTATTCTGCATTTACTTTGAACCGCGGTACATTCCACTCATTTGTTCCACACCGTCAACACGAATTTTCGACTCGAAAAAAAGCACATTCCAGACATTCCATGTCAATAACACCAAGACGAAATAAATCAAACAAAAAAAAAGTGACTTTATACCCCTGTAATGACTTTTTCGAACGGAAGGTTATCAATTAAACTGAAACATGCCGTGCAATAGTTGTTAATAGTGGAATAATGGAAAGAAAACAATTATCCACCATTTATGTCAGACTGAGTGACAATGATAGACATGTTTTGAATTGTTTTTCCTGATCTGCACCGGAATAGCTTCCACACCTGTTCATTCTCATATTTATTTATTATGTTTTTATTATTCCTGAATTTTCGACGTCAGTAATTACGAAAAATGTCGTGGAAGAGAAGAGTTTGGAATCGTTCATTATTTTTTCGGCGACCTCGACTTTCTGGCTATTCTTCCACAGATGACGATAGTTATTGTTATTTGGAGATTTCGTGTTTTCGTCATTCCGAGAACCAGAGGGGAGGTGATGTTCGTTCTTGTAATTAATTGGTGGATATCGTGAGGCACCATTGGACAGGTGACTTTGATTCTGGAGAAAATGTTCGAAGGCTGGTTTTATTTGTGAGGGTGTTCCTTTAAAAAGTTTCCTCTTGGTTTTGATTTATTATTTTTTTTCAACAAAACTGGCATCGAAGAAATAAATGTTTGTATACTCAATTATTTGAAGTTTCAAAGTGTTCTTACATTGAAATTAAATGACATTTATCTTATTCTCACTTTTTTTCCACCATTGGCGTGACACTCTGTTCCCGTTGAGCGATGATATTTTCTAATTTTTTCGACAGTATCATTAGGCTCCAACAGAGCTACATTCTCAAAATGTTTATAAATACACTGGGTGTACCACAAAAAAAATTATGAATGATAAAAAATATTTTTGTTACGGAACACCATATTTTTAATTGAATTTTGCGATTGTATGGAATATATAAACTGAAATTTGTTCGAATTGTCATTTGTTGAAAACTTTCATTTCAAGATTTTTCAATTTTTCATGAATTGGAGGGTCTTTGGAAAGGTCTAATAACTTCAAAATGTATGAAGTTATTCGATTAAGATATTGGCATGTCGATTTGTGTCTGCATCATAAAGTTATTCTCGATTGATTAAACATGTCAGCTCACGAGCCGAATTCTCGTCGGGAGATTTTAATTTTTCCCATCAATATCAAGAAATCTACCTCTGAGGCTCATCGAATGCTCTCAAATATCTATGGTGAGGCCGCTGTTAGTGGAAAAACGTGCCGAGAGTGGTTTCAACGCTTCAAGAACGGTGATTTTGACGTCGAAGACCAGCATGGCGGTGGAAGAAAGAAAGTTTTCGAAGATGCAGAATTGGAGGCATTACTTGATCAAGACTTATGTCAAACGGATCATTAGGAGTGACGCTACAAGCCATTTCAAAACGCCATGAGAATGATTCAGAAACAAGGAAATTGGGTGCCGTAAGAGTTGAAGACGAGAGATATTAAACTGCGTTTGTTTTCTTGTGAACAGCTACTTGCAAGGTAGAGGCAGAAGGGGTTTCTGTATCGCATTGTGACGGGAGACTAAAAATGGGTTCATAATCCCAAGCGCAGAAAAGCATGGGAATATCCCGGTTATGCTACCACGTCGACGGTCAATCTGAAAATTCACGATTCCAAGATCATGCTCAGTATTTGGTGCGACCAGCTCGACGTAGTGTATTATGAGTTGTTAAAACCAGCTGAAACAATCACAGTCAATTGTATCGAACGCAATCAATGCGTTTGAGCCGAGCAAACGACCGCAATACAATGAGAGACATAATGAAGTGATTTTACAGCATGACAATGCTCGACCTCATGTTGCGGAAGTGGTCAAGACATACTTGGAAGCTACATGATTTTAAGAAGTCAAGAGCCATATCAATTAACAAATGATGAAATGAGAATGAACCTTGCATAAAACAGTTTTATTTATTAAACTTATAGTATAAAAGAACCGAAAATATCCACTTTTTTGAAAAAAAGACATGAATTGAATCGCTATAAATCATAACAAAATAAAGAATAATTGAAAAATAAAGGATCTTGATATTGAGACACCTCCAAGCTTTGTTCGTTTTAATAATTTTTCATCCAGGATCTAAGACACATGAGTCATCTTATAGATTTTTCGCCTAACATATTGCGGGTTTTTGTAACTGTAAGAGCAGATCTGGAAAATTGTCTTTTAACAGGAGCTGAAGATGCTGGCGTTGATAAAAAATCCTTTTTCATTTTGGCCAAGTTACGAAAGATATTTCTGAAACTACCAAAATCTACCAATAGCTTTCATAGAAATGTGAGAAAACTACTAATGAAGTCACACTGGCGAATACTATAGTCTAAGCGCGCACCAGATTGCGAAATATATGCCGTGCGACGCGTGCATATTAAGCTCAAGTAATATCAAGTAGCTTGATATCAAGTCAAGCAATAAATATCTCAAATCAAGTCAAATCAAGCTCAAGTATGTAATTTTTCGCGAGCTCGATTTTCATGTCAAGTAGTTGGTTATAATGTCAAGCTACTTGGTTTGATGAATCCCTACTTATGAAGTTGAATTAAAGAAAATCTGTTTACTTGTTAGGCCAGGGCCTTATTGAGTGTTAAAAGCATATTCATATGTTAGTGCTCGAAGTGCTATTACACAATTTGACTAGCTCTCTGATTGTCCAAATTCATCTGAAATAAAGTAATTGAATATTTAGTAATATCGTTTTATATTCGTCATATCTATACTTAACCCACCAATAATTTCACGACAGGACCACAGACGTGTGTGGCAACGCCAACGTCGTTCAACCTCACCATTAGCCCGAATACGTCTTCATTGTTCTCCGGCTAGTTCGTTCAATGTGTGTTTTGGCAGACAGACGTATACATCCTTCTACCTGAGGGAGTGATAGTCGGTTTTGTGTGTAATTAGCGCGTCTGCCAACTTGCAATTAAAACCAGCCCGGCGACTTGGCGGTACCGCCAACACACATCAATTAAACTGACAAATTAGTGCAACCCGTCATTAGGGACTTTGCCTGTCTCATTGACTCACCTGCTAGATTCGTTTGAGGCGTTGGGGAAGGTCCCAAGTCATCATTTCTGTGGTTCGCGATTGATATCGCGCGTTTGTTTTCGATGATTCATATTGCGACGTTGGGATCTACCTGGTGCCTGTCGAATGGTCAAACAAAAGAGAGCGCAACTGTCGTTTGAGCTGTTTGTTTGGACAAGCAGTGGGCAACTGAACTGTCTATGAAATCGATAAGATCTGAGTGTTTTTCGGATGCCAGATGATGTTGCTGAAATTCAGTTCTGTAAGAAATTGCACATTATGTGCAGATAAGATTGTGCAGAACCAGCCAGAAAATCAACGTTTTGTTGACATCACGGCAAAAGAGGCTGTCACCGACGAAAAAATAAAAAAAGTTCACAAAATAATTTTGAATGACCGTTAAGTGAAGTTTATCGAGATAGCAGACATTGTGAAGATATCATCTGAACGTGTACATCATATCATTCACGACTATTTGTACATGAGAAAGCTGTGTGCAAAATGGGTGCCGCGCGAGCTCACAATCGATCAAAAGCAATAACGTGTTAATGATTATAATCAGTGTTTGAAACTGAATAAAACTGAATTTTGGCGTCGATATGTGACAATGGATGAAACATGGCGCAATCATTTCACTCCGGAGTACAATCGACAGCGTGGAAAAACACAACAGTCGGCTAGTAAGGTTATGGCATCAGTATTCTGGAATGCGCAAGGTATAATATTCGTTCATTACCTCCAAAAGGGCCAAACCATCAACAGCGATTTTTATTAGCGTTATTGGATCGTTTAAAGGATGAAATCGTTAAAAAACAATCCCATTTGAAGAAAAAAAAGGTGCTGTTTCATCAAGACAATGCGCCGTGTCACGAATCAATGAAAACAATGGCAAAATTTCATGGATTGGGCTTCGAAATGCTTCTGCATCCACCGTATTCGTCAGATCTGACCCCCAGCGACTTTTTCTTGTTCTCAGACCTCAAAAGAATGCTCGCTGGAAAGAAATTTAGCGCCAATGAAGAAGTTCTGGCTGAAACTGAGGTCTATTTTGAAGCGAAAGACAAATCGTACTACAAAAATGGTATCGAAAAGTTGGAAAATCGCTTCAATCGCTGTATCGCCCTCGAAGGCAACTATGTTGAATAATAAAATCGAATTTTGCCAGAAAAATGTTTTTTACTATGCTAAATCGAGGACTTTCCAATTGGCCTGTTATGATTCTCAATTGTTCGGTTGTTGTAGTATTATCAACATCAACTTGTGGCTAGACCTATCCGCACAAAAAAAATCGCTAGGTGGTAAATAACAGAACCTTGAAAGATTATTAACTAGAATATTTATTGAGATTTTTTCATCACCAATTTTTTTTTCAATAGATGGATTGTTGTGTGGCCTGTAGCACCGTCTTGTTGAAACCACATATTCTCCAGAGTATGACATGGTGGTGCCATCTGTGCGCCAGGATCAGGACACACTGAGCGACGTGTTATATGAAGAATAACAATTCAGAGCTGTTTGTAAAGGATTGTGTCAATTGTGGTTTCAAAATCATAGAAAATTCAAAAAAATATCGAAAAATGAGAAAACCACTGACGTGAAGTAGGAGCATTCGTTCTTTCATGCGCCTATGGACTCTTGAAGACGCTATATTACTTTATGCAAATATGTAGTTTTCAAAAGTTCAATTGGCATATGAATGACGAGTGCTCAAATGCACATTTTAGGAAAAGTTTAGTGATTTCACTGAAAATTAAAGCTTTTTTATGTTTAGTGCGATACCTATTGAGATTTTAAACCTGGAACGCAATACAAACCTTTCCGAAGAAATTGCGAAATATTCATCTTGCACCTCTTCCCTTCCCTGCCAATAACGTTTCCTAATGTCTGGCCATAAAAAGCATTCTTCTATTAGAAGGGTGACATATCATACATCTGTGTCACCTATCTTAGCATATTTACATACAAATGTTGCATTCGGACCACGTTCTTTCGCTCTCTCTCAGTTCCATCTTGATGTCTTGTTGGTATTCCTCAAATTGAAAAATCTATTGAAAACGGGGAGGATGCGAACTTTGAACGAATTTCAGAAGAGCCAATTGAACTGATGGGCTTAGGGAGTCTTGGATATTGTTTTTCGAAAAAGAGAAGAGGGAATTTTCATTGCAATAGTCGACATAGAGCGTTTAATGAATAACATCGTCAATGGTCTAAGCTCTTCATTGATAGAAGTCATTTTTCTCTATTACCTAGATGTTTTATAATATGCAGTACATATTATTATTTAATAAAACGGTTTTTCCAATAGAAATAGGTTATAATAGCATCACTGTGTATTGTTTTTTGACATTTCTTATGTCATTTATGCTCTGTAGGTTATGTTATTCAATCACGAAAATATACTCACTTTAAAAACGTTCAGAAACTGTTAAATTGCTTTATCAATTCAATATCAGTACCCATTTGATAACACTTACAGAACTTTGGAAACAATTCTTATTCAGTTCATCTACTCACTTTTTCTCGTATTGTATACAAACTAGAAAGAGAATTTTCTTTACACGATGCAAGAGTCAAAAATCTTGTCAAAACGAAGATAATGAGCCATAGTCAGGAAGATATCACTATATATAACATAAGCATAGGTGGAACAATATGTTTATTTGGGGCATATGATTAAAAATGGGAAAGAAAATCGAATATTGGAAATTGGGAGAAGAATACGCTTAGCATGGGCAGCCTTCGGCAAACTGAGTTTCATCTTTAAGGGAAAAATATTTCTCTCCACTTAAAACGCAAAACCTACGACAGCTGTATATTACTAGTGGCAACTTATGGTCTAAAAACTATGGCAATAACGAAAAAAGTGGCAGAACAACTGAGAGTAACTCAAAGGGCCATGGAAAGGATTATGCTGGGTATCAGCTTGAGGGACAGAATTCCGAACACCGAAATACGAAAAAAGACCAGGGTAACTGACATCATAAGTAGAATAGCGAAACTTAAGTGGCAATGGGTGGCACATGTTACAAGGCAGAGTGTGGAGAGATGGTCACACGAAGTGAACTTTTGGACACCTCCAGAGACAAAAAGAAGCAAAGGAAGACCGAGAAAAAGATGGATAGATGACATAGTCGATGTAGCCGGCAAGCAATGGATGAGAACTGCAAAAGAAAGAGAAGCATGAAAAAAACTGGAAGAGGCCTATGTCCGACACAGGATGAAAGAGGGCTGAAGAAGAAGAAGATGCAAGAGTACCAGTTTGACAAAGAACTGCACTCACAAGAGAATATATATTTGGTAGCAGCAAGTGAAAGATAAAATTCAAATTTATCCTTAACGTTCTGAACAATTATTCTTTCTCATAGGACAACACGTATAGAATTTTATGGAAATATTTGGTTTTGCATCCAGATAAAATATAACTGGTTCAAGAACTGAAGTCACCAAAAACGTCGTTAATTTTCTGATTTTGCTCTTGAATAACTTATAAAATATTTTATGAAAAATGGTACATATCAACGAACAGAATTGCAGAATTCAAATTGATGAAAATACACGCCATCCAGGTTTTATGTGCTCAAGGATACAATCGACGCATGGATGTACAAGTGTTCAATTTCTTAATTTTTTTAGGAATAAGTCTAAAGGTTCCTATAGAAAAAAATCAAATCAAAAACGACCTTCAGGAATTTGAAGTAAATGCTCTTAAAATGTTTAATTTTCGGATAACAATAGTTCTTCATATAAATGGTGTGAAAGGTGTTAAACCGAATGTACAGGTTTACAACAAAGTAAGCGAGTCTGGGCGAACCCATCCTTCTCCGTATCTTCCAGCAACAAAGAACTGGTCGATTGTACCGATGGCGACGATCATTTTCATAATTCGTAATTTCATTAATTTGTTACTTGAGGCATTGTCACGATTTTATGAGGAATATTATCGGCTTACTGCAGGAAAATTATCTCAATAATTATTGAGTGAGTATAAGGCCTTATGAGAATTTATTAAGTGCATAATTAATGGTTAATTATTGTGAAGGAGAAATATCTGGATATAATTTCGAGATAATGCAGAAATAATAAAGGTTTCAATGTAGAACAGGTTCCTTCAAACTTGTCTGAGGGTGAATCAGTTCTCTGTCTAGAAGGTGAGACGAAATTGAGATGAATTGCTCCAATGGAAAATAATCGTTCATTGTTCTTTTGTGTGGTTGGAAATATTTATTTTTTAAATATCTGTTGGTTGCATACTTTATGTTGTAAGAAGGTTCTCTCTTTTGATGACTGAACTTAATTTTGTATGAAATATAGGTCATTGTACTTTGATTGAAAACATATTTTTCCATTTTTGAGTGATCAACAGCAATCCCAATAAAATCACAACTTCACAGGAATTTGTTTCATATTCCTAATTTAAGAACTTTGTAATCTCAATACTTTACAATGTTATTTCATAGAACAATAAAATGAAGGCATCTTCGCGCTGTTAGATTTATTTATGTGCTTTCAATTATAAACTGATTTTGCCGATTACGTTAAACAAAAATTAAAAAAGAAAGATCATTACGTGTAGGTATGCAATAATGAACATAAAATCCTAAGTTACTTGTTAATGAAGTACATTACTATTATACTTGAAGCCCACCAAATTCATTTTCACGTTTTCAACGGTTTCAGAGGAACAAATAAATTGTCAGTTTTCAAGAAAAACACTCCGTATCTCGGAATACGAAGCATTTGCGATCAAAAATTTTATGACGAACTGTCATTATTTTGTCATGCAGAGTCGCCCTCTATTGCATTTATCCTTACACCCTGTATAGTAAAGGGTGTTTTTTTTAGAGCTATAACTTTAAATTGCAATAAAACAACGATGGATTATTCGATTGACATGAATTTTATTTATCCGCAAAATAATCTTGTGGCATTACATTTTAAATATGATTTCTGGCATATGACCGCCACGGCTGGCTCGGATGTAGTCCAATCTGGACGTCCAATTTTCGATGACGTTTTCCAACATTTGTGGCCGTATATCGACAATAATACGGCGAATGTTGTCTTCCAAATGGTCAAGGGTTTGTGGCTTATCCGCATAGACCAATAACTTTACATAGCCCCACAGAAATTAGTCTAGCGGTGTTACATCACAAGATCTTGGAGACCAATTCACAGGTCCAAAACGTGAAATTAGGCGGTGACCAAACGTGTCTTTCAATAAATCGATTGTGGCACGAGCTGTGTGACATGTTGCGCCGTCTTGTTGGAACCACAGCTCCTGGACATCATGGTTGTTCAATTCAGGAATGAAAAAGTTAGTAATCATGGCTCTATACCGATCATCATTGACTGTAACGTTCTGGCCATCATCGTTTTTGAAGAAGTTCGGACCAATGATTCCACCAGCCCATAAAGCACACCAAACAGTCAGTTTTTCTGGATGTAACGGTGTTTCGACATACACTTGAGGATTAGCTTCACTTCAAATGCGGCAGTTTTGTTTGTTGACGTAGCCATTCAACCAGAAGTGCGCTTCGATTTTGATGACGATAAAATGGACGTAGTGCGCGATACGTATTCCGCACAGAACCATTATTTTCGAAATAAAATTGAACTATTTGCAAGCGTTGTTCGGGCATGAATCTATTTATGATGAATTGCAAAACCAAACTGAGAATAAATCACTTGACAGCTGTTAAATCGGTCGCCATCTTGAATAGTAATGCCAACTTAAAGTTATATACCTCGAAAAAAAACACCCTTCATTTGCTTGAGGAGATCTCTATATCTTGAGTTTATCCTTCTATTGCATGCTTCTCTATGCACAGATGTGCACAGAACCGACCATCTTCAATCCAATCTCCCCAGAGGAGAGGAACAAACCTATAGTTCACGCAGTCGGTGTAAAAAACGATTAAAATCGGTGTGCAATTATAGATTTGTTTCTGACGCGTGTTGTCGGTCCGGTCATTGTCAGTCCCACCGCAAATTACCAATCGAATTACCCCAGGTATAATGACACGACCGTCTCAAATTCATCATTATCTCTCCGCTCAGGAATGAAACCTGAACATTTTAAGTACAATTATCTGGGTTTATTAAACCCCACATTTTCAATCACCGATATTGATTGCATGACTGGGAAGAGGAAAGAGAGAGAGAGGGATTCTTTCATTGCAATTCTACCGTTCTTTTTGTCTGTTCCGACTGTAGTTGAAGGTGTGGAAGGATCAACGGGGTATGATCGTTAGGACTAAACATCGTCGAAATGCTGACTTTATATAAAACAGTTTAAAATTTTGGAATAAACTTATTGACAAAGAAACTGCAACGCCCAGAAGGAGCTGTTTAAATTCTAAATTTTTTTTGGTTAAACATAGGTAGTATAGCAAGGAGTAAATAATTGAATCTGGAGAAAAAAATCGTGAAGGTTTCTTCATGTAAACAATTTTGTTACTTAAATATTGTAGTCGTTTTTTGCAAGTTTTTTAAATTTTACAACCATCTTTTCGAGGAGATCCAAAGTCGATGTTTAGCTGTTGTTGAAATGCCTAGAGCACGTGTACGCGGAATTTATCGCCAGCTAAGTGAATTTGAAAGGGGTCTACGGAAGGCGGGGTTGTCATTTCGAGAAATCGCTAACCGTGCGAACATAAATCCAACTACTGTTATGAAATGTTGTCAAGCGTGGTTTGATAATTCCCAAAATCGAAGAAAAGTAGGCACCGGACATCGAAGGGGCACAAATGAAGTTCAAGATCGACGTTTAAGACTTATGGCCATTAGGGGCCGATTTGCAACAACTCGATCTTTGGCTGATGAGTGGTAGGAGAACAAGCCCATCCTGTAACTGTCCGAACGGTTTACCGTCGGATAAGGTCTTTTGGACTGCAGCATTATCGACCCCATCTTGTGTTACCTCTGACGATTGAGCATCGCCGACAACGATTACAGTGGTGCAGAGAACCTCAACATTGGAATGTGGAATGGCATCAAGTCGTCTTTTCTGATGAATCTCGATTCTCCTTGGGTGCACATGATGGCCGAAGAAGGGTTAGACGACGTCAGGGAGAAAGACGTGAACCTCAGTTTGATGTTGAGCGTCATGTACACCGGAAGGTAGGCGTATGGGGTGCTATTGCACATGCAAGTAGATCACCTTTAGTCTTTTCGAGGTTACCTTCAATAATAGTGGAGCCATATGTTCTCCAATATTTCAGCAAGATAATGCTCGACCTCATGTTACCAGAGTTAGTTTAAACTCATTCGAAGTGACCCATATGAATCTTTTGCCATGGCTGCCCAGATCCTCCGATCTTTCGCCCATGTTTGGGACATCATGGGTAGAAGGCTTGGAAATTTACCCCAGCCCCCACAGACTTTGGCGGCTTTGAGACATGAAGTGCAGGTAGCTTGGGATAGTATTCCTCAAAAAGAAATAGACCATCTTATTGCATCAATGCCGAGACGTGTTGGGGAGTGTATAGATAATCGCGGTGGAAAAACACATTATTAACAAATTCATTAAAAAAAAATGTAAACCCTTCGTTTTTTTCTCCAAATTTCAATTATATACTGCTTGCTATACCTACTATCTATGTTCTACAAAAAAAAAATTAAAATTTAAACAGCTCCTTCTGGGTGTTGCAGTTTTTTTTTGTCAGTTAGGACATGTAGTGAATAAAATGCAGTTTCTGAGAAACCTCAAAATTGAAAATTTGGAATCGACGTGAGTGAGTGGATGGTTTAACTCCTCCCTATGTGAATAATGATGATTAAGATACTAGGAATATCATTTCAGTTTTATGGATTTCCACTTATGGAACCGTTATTGTAAAACATCTAAACAAAAAGTTCATTACCCAATAAGGACATGACTTACGTAAAAACACCAAAGGTAATCGCTCCATTATTTCGCCCAACAAAATGATGAAGTGTGATGGGAAATTTTTCCATATTAATCTCCGACATGAGGAGCAACGTACCTCAATAAATAACCGATTTAATGATTCGAGTAATTAGCAATCGCGGCACAAAGCACGCAATTATTGGAAATATCTCAAAACGTGAATCATAGAGTACGGACGATGTGGTGCGATTAGATAAAGAGCACAGAGAGAGCATCGCACAGCATTCCGGGACTGCCTGTAAACCATAAATAATTATGGAAGTGTGAACGCACTGTTTACCGAGGTTGGAGCTGTTTTAGCCAAGAGCATTTTGAGCCGGAGTTATAATTCGATCGGTCGTGCCATGAGACGACCGAACCTGATGGTTAATCGCAATTAGACATTGAATAACATTCCTTCACAACAATCTTTCAGAGACAGTGGCGTGGTGGGGTGAGATTGAGACTTGAACTTCCTTCAACTTCGTGTGCAGGACTTTCTTCGATGAAAGTGAGGTGGTTTGGTTCCAGTGGCAGCTGGTGTCGGAGTGTACAACAAATAACAGTAGTATTTATGCTAATATTCGATTGGGGTAAAGTAACCTCGAATTTTTCGCTTTATTGAAACGCTTCATAAAAAGTTTTAAAATCATTCAATTTTTGGGGTATCGCTTTTTCGTGGGTACTATTAAAATATGATGGAAGACAGACGAGAACTTTATTGTAGTACAGCACTTGGAAACATCCTTGAACACTCTACTAACTCAACTGGTCGTCACCTCGTAACTTACTCCACTAAACTCTCATCTTCCCAGTTTTATACATGGGTTACAAACATCAAATCATATTGTACACCGTGAATTTCTTCTTCCTTTTCTTATTCTCTAAGTTGTATGCCTGCGCAATGGTATCATGATACCTGCACACTAATTAGGGTAGGAGAAAGATATTCTCTATTCTCTATCTTTCTGAGAACCCTATATTTTCAGACATTGAGGAAGGGTTCAGACGAAACGTTTGTTTATATTATTGACGTTAATAAAAATCAAAACAAAAAAAATTTAGTAAAAGACAATCCCTACAGATCAAATACACAATACATCAGATTATATATATATATATATAAATTAATGGGATAAATAAGTTTCAACAAATAATGAGAAAGTTGTATGCACAAGTACCACGAAAGATCATTGTAACACCAATGCAGGTACATTTTTTTTCAGTATTGTGACATAAATTTCGGCTAGACACATACACTATATCTTAATTCTTTTTTTCGCCACAAATTCAATCAAATATGTAACGTTCTATTGCCAACGAGAATCCATCTTTATAATGCCCCTCTTGTAGAAGACATTGTCTCTATTGGGAAAATTCGGATAACCTATTTTCAAATGCCTCTATTGGGGCTAAATTTGACCTCATTAGAGAGCAATAGATAGGAGCAGGACGAAAACGCTAGTAGACTCTTCAGTTAAGCAATCTAGCGATCTCTTTCTAAGACACCCCTCTTACACCTTCGTGGAGAGGTGACTCTGCTCCATCGCGGAGACTCTCAAAAAGTCACCGGGGCCATAGTAGGGAGTGGCGCAACACTCATAACTCCACCTCTCGGGGAGACACCAGAAAGATCAATTTTATGCCAAAATGTATGAATTTTACTGCAGTATGTCCTTCTTCCATGATTTGGTGCCAATAAATTATAGAAAATATCGAAAATGCAAACACTTCCGATGAGTCTGTTGTTTTCATATCATTTTTCGTTTCTTGAAGAAAATTGGTGAAATTGCTCAATACCTATATTTATTCCATATATTAAAGTATTCTAGTTTTCAAAGGTGAATATAAATACAGGCATATCGAATGATCCAGAAATTCTTGTTTTTCATAAACTTTCGGCAAAAATAATGGAAATAACTGAAATATTACCAAATTGAAACCACTATATAAGACAAACGAAAAAATTGTCGCGATTAAATAGATCTTGTGCAATATTCACTCCTTCAAACCAAAATTTCGAATATTCATATCTCCAGAACTAGATATATTTGCTACGAAATTAAAAAATATTGTATACAGTATGATCGTGGCAATATATATTTTCATTTTCATTTTCATGACAGCAAGTTTCAGGGTCGTTCATTAAAATTTAATGCCATCATTAAAATTTTAATCCCGCAGTAGGAGAAGCCTATTCGCTAATTGCTACCTGCTCAGTTTAATGTAGGATAATGCGGCATTAAAGTTGAATGAACGTTTCTGCAAATAGGTGTATGTGTTTTCAATTTTTCGAGAAATGAATATTTAAAAATTTGTTTCCAATTTGTCTCAAGTTGGAAGAAGAATACGGTATAGCAATCAGTTTTAGTATCAAGCTTTGGATGGCATACAATGGACGGACTGTGATAATTTCACAAGGGGTCAAAATTTATCTGTCCTCGTACGATTCTAAGGGTCTATTCTTGAAAATAATAAACTAAAAGTGTTTCCTACAACATGTCTCGTACGGAAGCCATAAATATTCGAAAGATAAATAACATTCGATAATTCTACAATAGCACCTTCGCAATATTAATGAAGTTAGCGAGATATTTTGCCATATTCTTTTCAAGCCCTTAATAAATATCCACAAGTAAAAATGTTGTAAATACAATATGGTAAGAAACGTATACATAACTTTCGAATCCAAATAGTTGAGTGAAATTCATCCTTTTTTTCAGGAGATATCTTCATTAAATTGAAAAAAAGACATTGGTTTATTAGTGTGAATAATAAATCCAAGTGTTTGAGGTATGATAACAATTATCGAGTTATTGGAATGATTAACACTGTTTCCTTTCTTTCACTATATGAGAATTTTTTATATCGAAGTGGGCTGACAAAAGCGAAAAATTCTCGGGAAAATGACTAGTTTTGATATGTTGAAAATAAATAAACCTTTTGAATTTGTAGAAAGTGGAAAGTATAAGTGAAAGTGGTAGAGGAAATATTGTAGTTGAGGAAACTCTCCGGTTGTAATGACGTGATCAGCATAAAATTTTGCATGAAGCATAAGTGTATTCCAAATCAGTATGAAGAAGAATACCGATCATAAATGATTTCCCTCGCACACTCAACATCAAAAAACATCTCCACCTAATTGATCATGGACCATCCAAACCCCATCTCCAAATTAGAATTCCTCCCACAGCCCAGCGACATTTGATCGCAACCATCCCAGACGAGACCAACCCGAACAGATCTTCATCTCGACCGGATGAGCACGACCCCAATTCGAGAAATTGACGAAATTCAGATTGCGCAATCCAAACAGCAGCACCAATCGATTCCACATGCAGAGGAATAAAGGGGAGAAGGAATAAAGATAGACACATCATTAAAGATGTACGTTAGTTTGAAGGAACCTTCGGAGGCGATGTTTATTCTTTGTGTAAATTTAAAAAATCGATGGCTCCCCTTGTCATGTATGCCATTAGCGACGTAGCGCCGTTGCCGTGGAGACGGGAGACCACTTTGCAGTTATAATGATGTCATTTACACTTGCCGCCCCCCCCCTCCTGCCTCTCTCCTTCTTAGTTCACCCGCATATGTGATGTCCCCACCCCCGTGGCGCTCCCGCTGGAGGCGACGCTTTTGGAATTATCGGCGGGTGGAGACGCCGATAACTAACAGAATTGCTATTAAAATTCCATTTGCGAAATAACTTTGCTAAGCAGCTGGCTCTAGAGTGGAGATTTCTATTCCGGGAATTTGGAATCTTAGAGATTTAAGTTAAGGTTTTTATTTGTGATGTGTGTTAAATTGGAAGGTTTTCGACGGATTTACGTTTTGATAGTAACAAACCTCATGCAAAATTTCATAGTGATCACTAAGATATCAACAATACTAATGTATACACTTACTCTTGAAAATCCTAAAGATTAAAGAGTCGTCTTTTGAAGTGATTTTAATGGTATTGGTCCCTTTCACTTGATTTCCGCATCGTTTCTTATGGGGGCGCTCACGTCGTCTTTCTGTCAATGTCGTTTTGGGGTTAAATCAACAATAAACTACTTTTGACAGAAGACAGAACATTGAACAAAAGAAAATCTTGAAATGATGCCATTGATATAGCGCCACCTTAAGGAAGAAAAGAGAAAAAGGACCCATGCCAAGCCGAGTCGTCAGAATTATCTTCAACAAAATCTAATCAATGAATACATCAGTACCTATTTAAAACATCTTAGTGATCACTTACCTAGAACCATGGAAAATTCACGTACTCATTATGTTCATATTGATATGAATTCTCTTGAGAATGAATTCCATTCATATTGAAATTCTCTTTGATTCAAAAAGTACATTTAAGGTTAAGAGTAGGTACTTAAATCTAATGAAAGTGCCAAGGAAATTTGGCATTCGAAATGGAGTTCTTGTAATGTCTTTAACAAATGTCTAATCGTTGATCCTTCAGAGAAAGTTCTAGGTTTCAATCTGCCTAGGAAAATTTAGTGTATTTTAAATCGACTTAGGACTTGTCATGGTCGTTGCAATAGTATGCTCTTCAAATGTCATCCTATTGAAAGACCACTATGTGAGTATGGCGCAGAAGAAACCATTGACCACTTGGTGAATACTTGTCCAATTTATTCATTTCATGGTGGTTTCCAAGCTATTCATTCAGTTTCAGATTCTTTTTAGAATGGGTCGCTAACTTCAAATCAATATAATGGAAACTAACATTTATTACTTTCTGATTCTTTTCTTTTTGGTTTTCAGATTTAACTATGAAGTAGTCAACCGTTGGTGAAGAAAAAAGATGGAGGGATTTATGTTTGGTTGTAGAGGAAGCCCTTCAAAATAAATATGTCAGCTTATTTTGCAAACAAATACACAAACCAGTCACTCCACCTTTACGGGTAGACATAGTTTTTGCTGAGGTTTTTATCTGTTCTCTTGTATCATACGTTGAAATGTATGATGTCTCGTTTACATTTCCTATGCTAATAATGAAATTTCAACTACACATGCTTTGTTGTTTGAAGTTGATAATTTTTGAATTGCTCAATCTCGAAAGAATATATTACATATACTTCAAATGCTTTCAAAAACTAATTAGCGAAAAGAATAAAAACTGCGAATGAGCCACCATAACTTGGAACAAGAACACAAAACACAGAAACGCTAACTACATGTCGAAAGTGAATTGTATCAGGTAAAA
This sequence comes from Harmonia axyridis, assembly GCF_914767665.1. Taxonomy (NCBI): domain Eukaryota; kingdom Metazoa; phylum Arthropoda; class Insecta; order Coleoptera; family Coccinellidae; genus Harmonia; species Harmonia axyridis. Next base: position 10,742,780 of record NC_059502.1, on the reverse strand, counting down.
TGACTAACACAAATGAAAGATGAAGAAAAATACTGACTTCGCACCTGTGGAGATCCTCGATGCTCCCATAAGAAGAGTAACCTTGTCTCGATAATCGCAGGTTATTTGGTCACGATGTAGATTAGTATTTTCATGATTGCGAGCTGTTCTCTAACAAATTCCGTTAATAATTCGCTTTCATCTCCTTAACAATTCGTAATTTCCTATTCCCCTGAACAATGACGAGTGAAACTGTGTGATATATGAAGGCTTAGTGGATGTTTTCTACGGAGCTGTTAGAAAAAAGTGTCTTACACCCAGTTGCAGGAAACTTCATTAAAATTGCCGCATCAAAATTTTAATTCTCCATTAAACGGTGTAGGTCAACAATAGGAGGAGCCTATTGGTGGATTAAAATTTTAATGATGACATTAAAATTTAAGGAACGTTCCTGAAAGTTGGTTTTAGTTGTTTAAGTTACTCAAGTTAATGTTCTTGCTTCCTTGTGACTTTTAAAGAAGTAACAAGTATGTCGAATACTTTTCAAAACGGAGTTGTATGTTGTAACTTTTCAGAATTATCTTTCTTAAATGCCGAAGAGTATCACTGATAACAAAAAGTAACACGAATATCCTTATTTGTTATCCTTTTTCCGACAGTGAATACTTCTATATTTTGTACTAGGCATTATTGTCAGTAGAATGAAAAGTCATTCATACAGGGTGTGTCCAAATTAGACGTGAACCTTGAAGGAGGTGTTAACATCACTCATTTGCATGTTGATTGAGCCGTATTTATTGATAACCGACAGTTACCAACAGTTACCGAGATATTTGAATTCTTGTGTTTTTAACAAATTTCTCACCTTACTTCATTTTTCGTCAATTTTTTGTATCTTGACCAAAATTGATTTAAATTTTGTATTATTTTCATCAAAAAAGCATGTGATCTGTATGAAAAAAGCAAAACTATGCCTTATTAGATGTTGAATAAGAATTAGTAGATATCAACTGAAAGTTGGTATATGAAGAAAAATTCCTACTATAAATTTGCTCGCAACTTTCGAATTCCACAATTTATATATGACGAAAATATTTCAAAAATTTGCTAAATACCTTCTTTATTTCCTGAAAAGTTTTCGTTAGGGCACTAAATTTGTTTCAGCAGATTTTAATTTGAAAGGAAAGCAATAAATTAAATATTTTTTATTGCAATTAAATTCAAAATTTCAGTAGCAAATGTATTCCAAAATTATGTTTGAAATGACCTCTACCATTCCTTATACAAGCACGTTCCCTTTTTCTTATTTCTTCAGTTGTTACTTTCCACCTGAAATTTACTATCACTGCTTTACTATTCTAACGGTGTTAGATCCAGACTTCTCGCAGGCCACGAAAATAATCCAAAATTATAATCAAATCTGGTAAAGGTAGAAAAAAATGACGAAAATGAATCAAGGTGAGAAATTCACGAATTCAAATATCTCGTTATCTGTAGATCACTAAATAAGACTCGAAGAGCGAATAAGTCATACTAACACGTCCTCCAAGGTTTACATCAAATTTGCATTTGGTAAGAGCTGAAATCTAGCCTCTTCTGAAGCTTTTTCAAATTCCATTTTCAAGTTTCAGTTTATAATTCTGAAGAAAACAACAACAACAAGTTCTTTATTGATAAGAATCAATAGGCCATCGACCGAGGTCCTTCAGCCATGTACAATTAAAAAAGAACATTATTGTAAAATTAAAATAGGTAAAAATAAGTAGTAGGTCTTCAAGTGTTGAGGTATCTTAAGCTTTCGATTATAGTTGATGATGGAAATGTTCTTGTAATGTGGTGTGTTCGTTCACTTAGAAATAAGTTGTTTATTTCTTCAGTTTCAGACAGTCTTCTGAAGAAAATTTTTCTTATAGCTGGAAAAACTTTCGTATGCAGGAGGTTCCAGGCGTGACATAGCTAATTATGAAAATTTAAAATTGCTATAACTTTTCATCTAGGCCGTATCAGAAAGAATGCTATAGAAAAAAAGTTCTCCTTTTGACCTACAAAATCTACTGTTAAAATATATGTACAAGTCAAAGTTTCGCCCTGTATATGTGGTCTTCAAGTGTGCAATTGGCGCATGAATGAACGAGCGCCAAGAGCTACTTACCTCAAGTCACTGGATTTTGGTTTTTTTTTAGATAACCGTATCGTATTCTGTATTCGCTAAGAGGAAAAATAACCTCAAATTGAAGATGTCATCTCAGAAAAAAGCCAAAGTTGACGTCGAGATCTTATATAAGCTGAAAGGATTAACATCACCAGTATTCCCAAAGTGGCGAGAACCGAGGCGCATGTACCTACTTCCAGCGAACAAAATGAGCTCGTTTCCAGAAATGACTTGTATTTTTATTTATATCATAATCTTTTCGTCAGCCACCACACAATTGAGATTGATGTAAATCGTAATTTCAGCTGGTCCCGCGATACATTAGTAGAGACCAATGTAATCTTCCTCCTCGGCTCTCTCTTGTAATAATGCCCATAAACGAACAAAAAACAAATCTCTTTCAAATTAACTTCGTGGCTACTGGTTTTCGTTAATGGATTTCAGGTTTAGTTATTAATGTTCGAGGGAGCACGTAGCTACGTGGAGAGAGCGAGATGGCTTATATTCATTACAATCTGAGGTATGGAGTGGGTTAATAAAAGAATTGGTTCATATAACAAAAGAAAAATCTCCGACGGTAAGGAGTTCTTAATAATTTGAAACTTATTGGGGTTTTTTTCATCGACTGGGTATTATTATATGTTGATGATAACCTTGGATGAGGAAACAATGGCCGGACAAATAATGAACTTGATACCTTTCGAGTTGAAAAAAAAATTATCATTAAAAATATTTCCTATGTGGGCGAAACTATAGTGTGACGATTTTGCATACATAATCGATTTAAGGTAGGAAAGACACTCTCCAAATTTTATACAAGGTAACTCACATAAATATACCTAAATATTATGTATGAGTACCTTTATATAATATACAGGGAGGCCATTTGAAAACGAAACAGACGAGATTACAGACGAAATAAAGTTTTTCGATAGAAATGCTCGGACAGGTCGATTTCTGTTTCGAGGGGGACAACTTAAGATGTAGGTTACGGACGCATAGCGCTTCAACCCTTGCTACAACAACCCTCACCCTCAAATTTTGAATAAGGAAGATGGGGTGAGTGATACCTCATTTGAAAGGTATTTTTATACTGATTTCAGCACAGTAATTGTTTTTTCATTTTATGCATTAGTTCTCGAAATATTCATGCGTTAGTTAGTAAGGAAGGAAGCCACAGTCATGGTTGTTTTGAAGCTCAAAATGTCGATTTTTCACAAAACACTACAAGTGCCATGAAAACACCACTTCATTTTCAAATACTTAGTTAAGAATATTTCGAGAACTAATGCATAAAATGAAAAAACAATTACTGTGCTGAAATCAGTATAAAGGTACCTTTAAATTGAGGTATCACTCACCCCATCTTCCCTATTCAAAAATTGGGGGTGGGGGTTGTAGCAGCAAGGGTTGAAGCGCTATGCGTCCGTAACCTACATCTTAAGTTGTACCCCTCGAAACAGAAATCGACCTGTCCGAGCATTTCTATCGAAAAACTTTATTTCGTCTGTAATCTCGTCTGTTTCGTTTTCAAATGGCCACCCTTTATAAAAATCCAACATCTTGTTGTTTCGAATTTGTGAGTGACGCATACTTTCCTTAATTATGTTGAGAACCTCCTCCAGAATCTTAAAGAGCAAGAGAGGTCAAGTCACATATAATTTTTTAGTATTGCTATTCTATATTTATGATAAGCCAAATATTTCTGTTTGGCGTTTCTTTCGGTGTGAAAAACTCTTCAGAAGTAATGGGTAACCAATATTGAGTTCAGTTCCGAAGGACAAGGCACCTGAATGTATGAAAAATGAACTTTATTTCTTTGATAAAAAAAGCTGATCACAGGACTCTGGTTGACGTTGGTTATAGTGTTCAAAAGTAAAAGCTACAAATGTAATACATAGGCGTACAAACTTTGCTTCCATCGTTTTTCTCCGAAATTCGAGGTTTTATTGTCAAAACTTGTTATACATTTATGATTCAATGTATTGTCTATCGCTGGGCACAATACTTTCTCCAATCTTTCGGTCAACGAATGAATCCCACGTTTTGGTAGTCTTTTGTAGCGATCCACGAAACGATCCAATTTTTTACAGCTTCATAAGATCGGAGTGCTGGTCAGCCAGGCCGTGTGCCTCTGATCGAAACAAGTGATAATCGTAGGGAGCACCGAATGGGGTAGGACTTCCTATTTCAACGTTTCCAAGTATATCTTGACCACTTTCGATACATGGGGTCGAGCATTGTAATGCTGTAAAATCACTTTATCATGTCTCTCATTGTAATGCGGCCGTTTGTCTTTCAATGCTCGGCTCAAACGCATTAATCGCGTTCGATAACGATCGCATGTGATTGTTCCAGTCGATTTTAACAACTCATAATACACTTCTCCGATCTGGTCCCACCAAATAATGAGCATGACCTTGAAACCGTGAATATTCGGTTTGGACGTCGACGTGGAAGCATCACCAAGATACCCCCATAATTTTCAGCCCATATGATTATCGTAATGAACCGATTTTTCGTCTTGTCACAATGCGATGCAAAAATCCTTTTCGTCTTTGCCTTGCAAGCAGCTGTTCACAAGCAAACAAACACCGTTCAACATCTCTCGACTTCAACTCGTACGGCACCCAATTTTCTTGTTTCTGAATCATTCCCATGACTTTCAGGCGTTTCGAAATGGCTTCTTGCGTCACTACCAATGATCCTGCCAATTCTTATTGGGTTTGACAGGAATCTTGATCAAGTAATGCTTTCAATTCTGCATTTTCGAAAACCGTCTCTCTTCCACCGCCATGCTGGTTTTCGACTTCAAAATCACCGTTTCTGAAGCGTTGAAACCACTCTCGCCATTTTTTTCAGTAATAGCGGCCTCACCATAGGTTTTTGAAAGCATTCAATGAACCTCAGCTGTAGATTTCTTCATATTAAAACAGAAAATTCAAACCTTCCGCAAATAACGAGAATTTGGATATTAAACTGACATGTTTAATATAGAAAGAATAACTTTATAATGCAGACACAAATCGAATAATATTTCGATGGCGTTATGTTTACAAATATCTGAGCTCATTGTATGACATCTATTATCTATTTATTTCGACTAACACTTACCGCTACAGCCATCTATTGCAAATTGGCGGAAACAAATAAGTACACCATTTAGCATTTATAAAATTATGAACGTTTAACGACAAGAATACGTTGAATATATAAAAAAATCTTGAAAAAGTGTTTGCACTGGGAAAAAAATTTATATTATTGGATTTTCTACTGAAAATCAGATGTAAAAACCCTGTTATACGATCTAAGGTTTACATCCTTTATATTATTCGGTTCAGAACCAATTCTGAAATTCTGCTATAAAAAATTAGGGATAATTTCGAGTTATTTCGTCTTAATCACTAGTCAGGCGCAGCACTTGCTAACTAACCCTCGTACAGTAATTTTCTAGCACATCATTGAGTTGCCCCTTCGGAACGGTCAGAGGAACGAATAAATCGCGATGAAAAACGTCATCAGAAGTCAACAGTTGCTCAAATATGTCTTGAATCTCCACCTGAAAGAACCATAAACGATTTCAAATTCAAATGGTTATTAATAATATGAAAAATGAGCAACATTCGCCATCCCATTAGCGATAATAGCATTCCTCTGTGTTCGGAAGTACTTTTCAAAAGCAAGATTTATTTGTCCAATTGCGCGCCTTGAGATCGCTTTTTGTTATTGGGAAACCATTTACAATAATTACAATGCATGTGTAGGATTCCGAAATAAGCGGGCATAATTATAGTGAGCTTTTTTATTGATTCTTGATCGATGCGTGATTGATCTATGGTGAGACGGATCGGCATTCGGGCATAGATCACGCTTCGAGCGATCATCGAATGCTCCAGGTATTTCCATCTCTGGGCATGAGATGGATGGAGCATCGAATTAACAGTTTATTGAACAGTTTAGTACCTGAACTCTATTCGTGCTTATTTGTAATAACATAACGAGTAATTATTCTTTAATTTTTTGATCTAGGTTATTTTCGTGATGATTGATGCTCTATGGTTTATAACCTAGAATTTCGACTGATGCGGTCTTGGAGGGATTTTTTATGATAGATTCCTCTTTGAATATCAACTTAAAGAGCACATGTACAAAGTGTCCCAAAAGAAAGTTCATATGTACAACTTTGCTTCTGTCGTTTTTTTCCGAAATTCGAGGTTTTATTGTGAAAAACTGGTTTTACATTCATGATTCAAAGTATTGTCCATCGCTGGCCACTACTTCTCTCATCTTTCGGGCAGCGTGCGAATCCCGCATTGAAAAAACTGGTTATCTTTTGAAACGATTTTTTCACTTCTTCATAAGACCGAAAGTGCTGGTCAGCCTGGCCGTGTGACATTAATCGAAACAAGTGATAATGCGAGGGAGCAACGTCTGGAGAATGAAGCAGGTATGGTAAGACTTCCCATTTCAACGTTTTCAAGTATGTCTTGACCACTTTTGCAACATGGGATCGAGCATTGTCATGCTGTAAAATCACATCATGTCTCTCTGATCAATTGCGTTCAATAACGATCGCCTGTGATTATTTCAGTCAGTTTTAACAACTTATTATACACCACGCTGAGTTGGTTCCACCAAATAGTGAGCATGACCTTGGAACCGTGAATATTCGGTTTGACTGTCGACGTGGAAGCATGACCAAGATATCCCCATGTTTTTCTGCGCTTGGGATTATCGTAATGAACCCATTTTCCGTCTCAAATCACAATGCGATGCAGAAATCTCAGCCGTCTTCGCCTTGCTGAAAACTATTCACAAGCAAACAAACGCCGTTCAACATTTCTTGGCTTCATCATACGGCACCCAATTTCCTTGTTTCTGAATCATTTCTATGACTTTCAGTCGTTTTGAAAGGGCTTGTTGAGTCCCTCCTAATGATCCTGCCAATTCTTGTTGCGTTTGACACGAGTCTTGATCAAGTAATGCCTCCAATTCTGCATCTTCATTACCTTTTGTGGACTCCCTTTCACAATCTTCATTTCTATTTGGTATCGTAGTGAAGGTTTTTTGGATGGTAGTTTTCTTTATCATCTCGTCACTGGGAAGGTTCGTTCATGGTATGTAATTGGTCAGGGATGAACAGGCTTTTTGATTTCCCAATTCCCTCGTTGCACAGAATGAAAATTATTTAATTGAAATATATTTATAATTAAGAATATCACCCTATTCTTCAACTTTATCAGTGAAATTTAATCAACTATTATGTAATGAACGAACGAGAACAAAAGCTCTTGACTAGGCTTCACTGCACTCCTGGAATTTTGTACCAATCTATCCTTAATGTATTCTGTACCATTCTCCACCTAATCATCAAAGAAAAAACGAATCTTAGGTCTCCGCCGCGTAAAAAGAATCGAAAAAACTAATTTATTTCGTCCTCCGTTCGAATAATGATCACACCCACAATGGGAGAATCAACACAGATTCGCGAGTAATTTAAATTTAATTATAATCCGAAATTTATACACAACCCGAAATCCAATTAAAGCAGCGAAATTAAATCCGAGAAACATTTTTACACGCGAGAGCCCCAAATCGCATAAAAATTATCCGTGCGCATAATGCTTTATTAGTCCGGAGTTCCTTTGGTACGAAAATCGACCTTGACGAAGGGCGCATTGGGAGCGGATTCGTCTCGGCCCGGACCGACTTTTTAAATTGCATAGTGTAATTTCTGTTCAAGTATAAATGAGGTTTTTTAATTTGAAATCCGAACTGAGGCGAAGGAGAGAGAAATTTATTTTAACGAGTATTTCTCGCAGTGCCATCGTTAGCTGCGTTTCCGGAAGGAAGGGGAGGGGGTAGAAACTGAACCGTATTAAAATTGACTTACTCGGTTCCTTTGAATTAATCCGCTCATCATTGGGGTACTGGAAACTATTTCCTCATTCGAGTAATGGGGATTTTCTATCTCTATCTTGAAGGATGGGAGGAGATTCTATGCTTTTATGCTGATGAAAGGATATTGCAGATACCGAGTGTTGGCTTTTATATTTCAAGATCGGAGAGGTTTGGATTTCTTGAATATAAAAAATCGACGTGTGAAAATTTTTTAAATTTTGTTCATTCATGCACCAATTGCAACCTTGGATACCACAGAACTGTATATATATACCTACTATACAGAGTGTTAGTGAAGAAAAGTGCAATAGAGGATAACTCTGAATGACGAAATAATGACAGTTTGTTAGAAAATTTTTGATCGCAAATGCTTCGTATTCCGAGATACGGGGTGTTTTTCTTAAAAACTGACTATTTATTTGTTCCTCTGAAACCGCTCAAGACATGCAAATGGAATTTGGGGTGGCTTTCAAGAGGTAGAGATGTAGTCATTGCAGATTCAGCGACAAGCAACTAAGTACGCCTCTATAGAGTAATAAACGTATATAGAGGGAGTATACGCCAACATGGTTAGATTATGTTGTCGGATTGTGATATACCTACATATTTTCAAATCTTCAATTATATGATACAATATCGATATGAATGTATATTATATTGAATGAAATACATTTATTTTATGCGATTGTCGATTAAATATGCAAATTTGAATATTTGGAATCCGATATTTTCCCTAATTGTTGAATTTATAGTATGGAGAATCTTTATTTTTATCTGTATCTACCTGCTGAAATCCAGGGTTTGGCAACTTTTGCTCTCCTAGTGTCATCTGTTGTTTCACGGCGCGCTTGAAGTTTGTTTACTGAAATATTCAGGTATTTATTTCAATATACTCTGTTACACTATTCTTTTCGGCTTAACATTCAAATGATATTTCGAATAAACAAAATTTTGTAGAGAATTTCATATATTGTAATATTCAAACTTAAAGAATATAATGTCAATATGGTTTGCAATCGTCTCTACTTGAATTGGGAATTTGAGCTATTGGTCAAAACGCAGATATAAACATTCGAAAGCTATTTTTTGATACTAACTCTTAATTTATCATCACATCACTGCATCCATAATATATTTTGAGTTAATATGAAACGTTGATTCACTATAGGACATAAGAAGTGCATTTTTTGTGGAGAAACTCGCGAATTGAGTGAAATATAGTATCACTGATATGTTTTCATTTCCGTGCGCTTCATGTCAAAGTTGATATGTTACGTTGGGGACAAAATTTGCTTACTGAAAATGTGATATGCTCCCTCTATCTATGTTTATTACTCTGAGTACGCCACTGAGATTATTCTAGCTGAAAATCATTTTGGAATTTCTTGTTCAATTGGTGACAAAAATTGTTCATGCCTTTTTTTGAGAAAATTCAACATCTTAACACGTATCTTTCATTTATCCAATAGATATAATCTATTACATGTTAGATAGTTCTCGATGCGATTTACACAAAATGTTGTAGGGAGTTTGAAATTGTTATTTTATACGAATATTCATACGAATAAATAAATTGATAAAAAAAATATTGAGCTTTCGAGAGTTCCTGTTTTCTCGTCAATCCTCTTTTTCCTTATTTTTTTTAATCCAAGATTCTCCTTGATTTTTTTGTGATCAGCTGAAAGTTTGACTCGAAGCTAGAAATTGCTATTTCTTATTAACAAAGAAAATCTCAACTCCTTCGGTTTCGGAGAAAATATTGGGTAATTTTATTGTGATGGTATCATTGAATTCCTTTGGTTTTGGTGAACATGTAACAACGCATGAAGCCCGAAATTGTTTGTTGTACAAATTTCATCTCGATTGAGGTAGTAATTTTGAAATTAACAGAAAAACAATATTTCGAATGCCAATAATTGTCTAATCTATCCCATTAACTTAAATGTTCAAAATAGTATTCATAAAAATTTTTCATGAGTAGAATAGTGAAACTTAAGTGGCACAGTGGCAGTGGGTGCCACATGTTACAAGGCAGAGTGTGATGGTCATACAAAGTGACGTTTTGGAGACCTCGAGAGACAAAAAGAAAATGAAAGAGGGCTGAAGAAGAAAAAAATTTTCTCATCAAAATTCGATTTCAGATAGAATTCATCATTCTCTTCCAAATAAGTACTGATTTTCATAAAACAATATAACAATTTCTAAACGTTGTTGAAGCGTGCATCTTTCCATGATTACTTTCCATAACCTATTGAACATAAATGACATAAGAAATGTTAAAAAAATAATACTAAGTATTAGCGGCGGATCCAACTACAAGTAATGAATTGCAATCAATAGTTGAAATAATTTATTAAGTGAATAAAAACAGTGATAGGTACCGATTGAATGTTGTGGGTTATTCCCAGATGAAGAAATTTTTTTCTAATATGATATCTTTGGAATAACATAATCCAATATATAGAAAAACGGGAGATGTCCTTCGAATCTGAAAAAAAAGTCAGAGAGTCATTTTCAAAAGTGTCATTCGTTGTTCCATAAGTCTCGGACTTTTCTGTTCATGGATAATCCCATTCAAATGATCTTGAACCTGGTTTGAATCAAATATTCAACCTCGAACAGGGTGTTAAATCCTCTCTAAGACAACCTGCAAATAATTTTCATCTTTCCAAGAAGCATTCCTGTAAAATATCATAATAATTTCAAAACAATTATAGTTTTGCAATCTATTATACAGTTATTCTAGTTCATGCAATAGCTTCTTATTTCTCATTTCAGAACTGAGTAGTATAAAGCTAATGCCTAATACAAAATTACATAGCTAGTACCCAAAATTTCAATCATTCTTCAAATATGAATTTCATGAATAAATAGAAGCCGGCCCTGTTCGCCGAATCGATTCTCATTCATAACGTACGAGATATGGAATGAAACTTTACTGCAAGATTTGGAAGTTGCCGGATTACCGTTAGCAGTTAAATGTTTCACGCACAATTTATGATGAAAATTGGACAGGAACATTAAAAAAACGAAATAATTTAATCGGAAATCATTCGAATTGAACGAAACAAACCTAGAGAGATGAACAACGCATGCCTTTCGGTGCGCGCAGTTCTCACGAGAAGCGTTGCCAACGAAAGATTCATAATATCCCTTTGAATGAAGTGTTTACCTTTTGACTGATATTAGAAACTTCTATTTGCTTCGTTGAAATTAGTGTAGAGACAAATTTTTAGTGATACTATTCTGTAGTAACTTAGTTTTCGTGTTGTATTTGGAGATGCAGTGTTCTAGTAAGTTATAATTCAGTATTTTCAATCCTAACCTCAAACAACGAACTAACTTTGTTATTATTAGGGTGAATGTTTTATATGTGCTTGATATTTCGACTTACCAAGATTTAAAATCTTTTCTTTCATTGTAGATAACAAATTACAACAAGATATCACAGCAACCACTCCAATAACAAAAATAAGTGATACTCATTGCCAGAATGATTTCGATTTTTCTCCATATCTTCCTAAACCCAGAGGGGCATTGGCAAGAGCAATATATAATAAACACATATCGGATAGATACATGAACAATTTTGACAGATCTAAGGTAAGTTTCGTATTTTCTATTTACATCGGAATATTTAAGGTTATGTTTGGGAACCGCTGTCCGTCAGTCCAAGCTATCCGTCGACGAACACAGAGTACAGGCTCGGCTTCAGGGTCGATGTACGCTTATTGTTAGGAGTGAGATAAAATCAAGAATTGATTTAATTATCTTATGAACTACAATAATAACTGCAGTTAATTGATTAGACGCACCGACAATTTTCTCTCATATCATACCGTCTATTCAACTGATTGATATCAATCATACAATGTCATATTAGGTACTTGGGCGTTGAAAAAATTTATTCACTCTTCTTTTCCGCTTAAAATTCAAATGATATTTCGAATATACAAAATTTCGTAGCAAATTTCATATATCGGAAATATTCAACCTCAAAGAATATAATGTCAATATGGTTTGCAACTATTGGTTTTCAAGGCAAAACGCTGATATCAACATTCGAAAGATTATTTTTGATAGTAGCTCTACATTTATTGCATTTAGTCCAAACACCATAAGAAAGACTGTCTTGACTCAAAAAATTGCAAATGTACCTTCATAGACAAGACGAAAATGATCAAGTAACTTGGAGTAATTGTGAATCAGCATTTATAGTATTTTTAAATGCTTCAAATCATGTGGACTAAGTTGTTTTGGAGGTTCAGATATTCAAACAGGAATTTCTATGAGTTGACAAACACTCTAGGGCACAAAAATCTGACTACCGTATACCACTCTTTTGGGGAGTCTGTCATGAGGTACTGTACAGGGTGGGCAAATTTCGATGTTTTAGTACTACAACTTTTAAACCAGATGAGATAGACAAAATCTGATACCCCCTTCTTGGTCTCTTTTTCTGGGGGTAGTATTCATTTTTGGCCACCTTGTTTTGTTTTCGAGTTATAAGCGAAAATTGGAAAAATGGCGACATCGAAAAACCTTTATATCTCCGCTAATACTGATGATAGAGATCTGAAATTAAAACATTATACAGCCACTTTTTTACGTAGAATCCAGTGGCGTGCTTGTTTTTTCAAAAGGATCTTTAATTACGAAGCTACGACCCAAAGTTATGTTTTTTCAAATGGGAACACTAGATTTCTGTGCCATTTTTCGAAAGCTTAATTTTTCCTGATTTCAAAAATATATAAGAACATCGTATGGTTTGTATTGATATAAATAATAGAAAATGGTCGAAAACGTTTTTTTATCTAAGAGTCCCAATATTTCTATGGTTTCAAATGTTGATGAGCACAGAAAAATTGAGCTTTCTGTAACAAGAGCGGTGTCCTTCCGTCAATCTGATTATTTCATTTTTCCAATTTTCGCTTATAACTCGAAATCAAAAGAAGGTGGCCGAAAATGAATACTACTCTTGTTAGTTTCTCAGAAAAAGAGACCGAGAATAGGGTATCAGATTTTGTCTATCACCTCAGGTTTAAAAGTTGTAGTGCTAAAACATCGAAATTTGTCCACCCTGTACTTGGGTGGTACCTTCAATAATTCCCCGAATATCCTCAAAATAACCCAAAACACACTATGGAAAATATTATTCAAAAAACGAAGGTTGTTTATTACTGAATGTTTATATGGAGAAACTCAATTATTCGAGATAAGAAATATTTGTACATATCAATGTTGAGTATGGGCCTTTAGAAACAGATCCTCTATTCAACTGACACACGAAGAAAAAAAAACAGAAAGAGCTCCTGACGAATTTATACTAAGTTTACCATCCTTTGAAAAAATGCACACATAGAGGTGTGTTTTTTTGTTATGGTTGTGAAAAAACTTTAAATTTTTGACTTACAGGGGGGCTTATGTTTCCGTTGGAACGACCTTTATACTAGTCGTAGGTAAAATGTGGAAAAAAACTCCCAAACAATTCCAATACTTCTCGATTGAAACCATAAAAAACAAACTAGACCAACGTAGGTTTTGTGATTACGATTCGTGCGATTTTTTCAGTTCTAACCTGCAAGAAACAATGTAGCAAACGCCTTATAATTGAAAGCCGCATTGTTACTCTGTAATTTGATCACGTTCGTTTCTACTATGAATTATTCCGCATATCCATAACACAACCGATCAATTACAAAATGGGCTCCTAGAGCGTTACATAATTATTGAGGAAAACATATCTCCCTGGTTCAGGTGTTTCCATTTCTTCATAATATGTTTGACAATATGTTTGTACTTTTCGAATTTTGAGCCGGGAATGGTCCCAAAGGATAAGGATCGACTCTCTTATGACGATGGGTTTCGAATCACGACTGAAAATAGTAGAAGTCGCGGATGGAAATAAAAATAATAGACAAGGGTTACTTGATATCAATAGATCTTTGCGAAAGAGGATCATGAAGTGTATTGAAGTAATTGGTAGTCATTCATAGATAGACACCCTGGGTGATTTGTTAAGAAATTTATATTTCGTGTTATTTAATTTTGAAAAAAGAAAAAAAAAGCGATTTTATTTGTTACAGAAATTGTTATGGTTTACATTTATAGAAGACACAAGTTTGTAGTTTAAAAAGAATGATTACACCAACATACTAACTAGACAAGAGGACTGTAGGATGTTTTTATTACACGTTTATAACTATAAAATATAAAGTAATGAGAACTCTTCATTTCACGCCATTTTCCAATTTTCGTGTGCTGATAAAATATTGCTTTTTGAAAGGAATAATACATTTGAAGCACAATCTTGGCTTGATGAAGAGTTTCCGGGGTCTGCACCAGGAAAATCAACCATTATTGATTGGTATGCTAAGTTTAAACGTGGTGAAATCAGCACCGAAGACAGCGAACGCTGTGGACGCTCAAACGTAAAAATGAAAAAAGTCCACAAAATAATTTTGAATGACCGTAAAGTGAAGTTGATCGAGATATCAGACATTGTGAAGATATCATCTGAATGTGTACATCATATCATTCACGAATATTTGTAAATGAGAAAGCTGTGTCCAAAATGGGTGCCGCGCGAGTTCACAATCGATAAAAGCAACAACAACGTGTTAATGATTCTGAGCAGTGTTTGAAGCTGTTTAGGTGCAATAAACCTGACTTTTTGCGTCGATATGTGACAATGGATGAAACAAGGCTCCATGATTTCACTCCGGAGTCCAATCGACAGTCAGCTGAGTGCACTCCACACGATGAACCGAATCCAAAACGAGGAAAACACAACAGTTAGCTGGCAAGGTTATTGCATCAGTACCTATTCTGGGTATAATATTCATTGATTACCTCCAAAAGGGCCAGACCATCAACAGCGATTATTATATAGCGTTATTTGATCCTTTAAAGGATGAAATCGTTAAAAAACGGCTCCATTTGAAAAAAAAAGGTGCTGCTTCATCAAGACAATACGCCGTATCAAAAATCAATGAAAACAATTGCAAAATGTCATGAATTGGGCTTCGAATTGCTTCCTGTTCTCAGACCTCAAAAGAATGCTCGCTGGAAAGAAATTTAGCTCCAAACAAGTAATGGCAGAAACTGAGGCCTATTTTGAAGCGAAAGACGAATCGAACTACAAAAATGGTATCGAAAAGTTGGAATAATCGCTGAATCGCCCTCGAAAGCAACTATGTTGAATAATATAATCGAATTTTGCCAAAAAAATGTGTTTTACTATGGTAGACCGGGGACTTTTCAATTGGCCTGTTATGCTACTCTCTGTATAGTAAATAGTTTCAAAAGGAATGGAGAATTTTTAGTAAGAAGAGATTTATCAATCTCTCTCTCCAGTTTCGTGTGTTCCTGACATGTACACTTTTTAAAATGTTGGCTTCTCTAATACCGTTCGGACTACAAAGTTTTTGGGTTGTGCTAATTGTGAAGCATCTCCAATTGGGTATCACGACTTGGAGAATGGAAAAAGCTATATAGCCTTACCTAGAGTGGGACATTGTTGATGTCTCAGTTAGGTAATAAATTAATTTTGTTTCTATATGTGATGAATTATCATTTTTGGTGTTCTAATGTATTAGTTCAAATTGGGAGTATCTAAGAATACTGTATGATATAAACTGAGAAATAACTATGCTATTATTTGTAGATAACCTACTATTGTGCATGTTGAATGTTTCAACAAGACCAGATGAAGAACCCTCTACACCCAAAGATAACGAAAGTTGTTGGCATCCAGGATTTTCTTCATGTCTCTGATTCACGTAATTTCCTAGAACTTTCGT
This sequence comes from Harmonia axyridis, assembly GCF_914767665.1. Lineage (NCBI taxonomy): Eukaryota > Metazoa > Arthropoda > Insecta > Coleoptera > Coccinellidae > Harmonia > Harmonia axyridis. The sequence goes on along the minus strand of NC_059502.1, from coordinate 10,726,946 downwards.
TGATTATGTCTCTGTTTATTAGGTTGAGAACAATAATAAGGCCCTTAGTCACTTGTACGATCCAAAAGACAGCTTTAATATCTTATAAGGATCATATATTTAAAATCATCTCGGCCAACAGCTAAGCTACTCTCACTATAGCAACAGTTTCAAAAGAGATAGAGGATTTTCAGTAACTTTAGATTTAAAAATTTAGTGTTGCAAAAAGATCATACTCCAGATGAAAAACCCTCTACACCCAAAGATTACGAAAGTTGTTGGCATCCAGGATTTTCTCTGATTCATGTAGTTTCCTAGAACTTTCGTTGATTATTTATCTGTTTATTGGGTTGAGAACAGTATTAAGGCCCTTAGTCATTTTCACGATCCAAAAGACAGTTTTAACACTTCATAAGGATCATATCTTCAAAACCCTTTTGGCCAACGGGTATGCTACTCTCTCTATAGTAATTGGTTTGAAAAGAAATAGAAGATTTTCAGTAACAGGAGATTTAAAAATCTAGTGTTGCAAAAAGATCATACTCCAGATGAAAAACCCTCTACACCCAAAGATAACGAGAGTTGTTGGCATCCAGGATTGTCTTCATGTCTCAGATTCACGTAATTTCCTTGAACTTTCGTTGATTATTTCTCTGTTTATCATGTTGAGAACAGTAATAACTCCCTTTGTCACTTGTATGATCCAAAAGACAGCTTTAACACCTCGTAATGATCATATCTTTAAAAACCTTTTGGCCAACAGGTATGCTACTCTCTCTATAATGAATAGTTTCAAAAGAAATAGAGGATTTTAAATAAGAGGAGATTTGAAAATCTAGTGTTTCAACAACTCCAGGTGAAAAACCCTCTACACCCAAAGACAACGTAAGTTGTCGGCATCCAGGAAAACGAAATAACGCAGCATATTTCTGGCGAGTAATCGTTGCAGATGGTCCATTGTCGTACGGCAGAATACGTAAGAGACTCGCGCGTCCCCGTGAGCAGCAAATATAGTGCGTCGTCCGTTGCGTTGTCGCTTTTTCCCCCCTTTTTGGCGCGCGCTAAAAGCGAAGGTACGTAACCGGAGTTTAGCGCACCTCTGGGACCGCTCGTAAAAAAACATTCCGTGACAAACTGCCCCTGCAGCCCCCCCCGCGCGCGCCCCACTACGTCCAGGGAGAGCATCGGCGACACGTCCTTGTTTGTTAAGCAGGATCGTAGCCACTCCACGATTACTTCCCAAGGAATATATTGAATGGAATTGGTTCGAATTGGGGCCGGAATGGGTTCGGGGAACGAGGGCCGTAGGACCAAATGAGGTGGTCCGAGAGTAAACTTCCAATTAAATTTTCGCTGAATGGCGTTTTGGACTACGGGGTTTTTTTAACGTCGATCGGAGGTTAATGGGAGGCTGGAAAGAGGAATTATGGGGAGAAGATTATTGGGAGAGGAATTGTAGTTTGTTTCATGAAATTATTTCGACAAAATTCATCTGAAAAACAAGGTAAGCACTGACGATATGGTAGGACCCTTAAGTCCCCTTGTTCATTTATTAGTACAAGCAAATTACATGGGCGTCATACTTTGCTTCCGCCGTTTTTTCCGAAATTCGATTCTTTATTGTGAAATACTGGATATACATTCATGTTTCAAAGTATTGTCCATCGCTGGCCACTACTTTCTCCCACCTTTCGGGCAGCGTACGAATCCCGCGTTGAAAAAACTGGTCATCTTTTGTAGCGATCCACGAATTGATCCGTTTTTTGACCAGAAGTGCTGGTCAGCCAGGCCGTGTGGCATTTATCGAAACAAGTGACAGTCAGAAGGAGCAACGTATGGAGAATACGGCGGTTAGGGTAGGACTTTCCGTTTCAATGTTTCCAAGTATGTTTTGACCACTTTCGGAACATGGGGTCGAGCATTGTCATGCTGTAAAACACTTTATCATGTCCCTTGTTGTATTGCGACCGTTTGTTTTTCAATGCTCGTCTCAAACGCCTTAATCGCGTTCGATAACGATCGCCTGTGATTGTTTCAGTCGGTTTTAAGGACTCATAATACACTACGCCGAGCTGGTCCCACCACATACTGAGCATGACCTTGGAACCGTGACTATTCGGTTTGGCCATCGACGTGGAAGTATGGCTGGGATATCCTCATGATTTTCTGCTCTTGAGATTATCGTAATGAACCCATTTTTCGTCTCCAGTGACAAGGCGTGCAGAAATCCGTTACCTCTTTGCCTTGCAAGCAGCTGTTCACAAGCAAACAAACGTCGTTCAACATCTCTCGGCGTACGGTACCCAATTTCCTCGTTTCTGAATCATAACTATGACTTTCAGGCGTTTTGAAATGGCTTGTTGTGTCACTCCCAATGATCCTACCAGTTCTTGTTGTGTTTGATATGAGTCTTGATCAAGTTATGCCTCCAATTCTTCTAATTCTTCGAAACCTTCTCTCTTCCACCGTCATGCTGGTCTTCGACGTCAAATTCACAGTTCTTGAAGCGTTGAAACGACTCTCGGCATTTTCTTTAACTAATAGTGTCCTCACCATAGGTATTTGAGGGCATTCGAAGAGCTTAAGTCGCATATTTCTTTATATTGAAGCGTAAAATTAAAATCACCAGCAAATGATGAGAATTTGGCTCGTAAGCTGACATGTTTTATCAAGAATAACTTTATGATACAGACACAAATCGACTAATATTTCGATGGCGTTATGTTTACAAACACCTAAGCTTATTGTATGAAATCTACGATCTATTTATTTCGACTATCACTTACCGTAACAGCCATCTATTGCATAACGGCGGAAGCTAAGTTTTACACCTAATAGTAAAAACCAGGTACTAATCTCCGAATTTGAGGTACCCAACTATAAATTCGTATAAACTTGTATTTAGACATCCTAAAAGTTGTCTCAAAACCTACATATGGTAGGGTGTCTATAATATTACTCCTTCCATACATATGCTACTAAAATATAAATATTATATAAGGTATTTCAGACAAGATGCGCTGATTCTTCAGGTGTGAATGCTCAGGTGCTTTTAAGAAGAGAAGTTCCTATAAACCTGAATTTCTGAAGCCTTCAATTTTTGGGTTACAACATGTTGAAGTTTCAAGAGGAAAAAAAAGAGGTTTTCATCATTCCCACTGTCATGCCAGGAGGTAAAGTGACGTATCTGTAATCAAACTTCAAAAGAATGAATACTAGAATAGTTATTTATAATACAAGTGCAGAAGGCATTGATATTCTTCCACGAGTTCAAAATTCAAAAACGAGCCACGAAGTGGCGAGTTTTGGAATGAACGAGTGGTAGAATGAGCCTTCTGTACGAGTATTATACATTATTTTCTCTAATTCATTGCATTTTTATTGAAATTGATGAAATATTTCCATAAATATAATTTAGTGATTTTTGCATTGAAAAATGTTGGTTGGCAGAACTGATTTCTTTAAGGCAAATTGATGAATTGACAGATAAAGCCGTGGCGGAAAGTTCGGAGTACCAACATAGAATAATAAAATATAACCATGAAAACTGTGCGTTTCTGATATATTCTCGCACGATTTTGTTCTACAAGATGTGGAAGAATGAACGGAATAACCACAGAATTAGAGAAAAGTTAATATTTTCGGGGTTTACGAATATTCCATTTATTTTTTCCGTGCTTTCTTGTCTACCACGAAAGTGAAAGTACTGCGCCTAGAAATACTTTTTTCGGTATAAGTAATTCATTTTGTTGAAATGAATATTTTTTAAAAACCAATTTCGAAGGTTTATTATTGAAAATAACGAACCAAAAGATACCTCGAATTCCATAATATCAATTTTCCTCGACTTTTTCAAAGTCCAGGGTTAAACATTCTCAGTTCATCGGCATCCCGAACAATCCAACTTGATTCCCGAAATTGAATGAATTTGGAGCACAATACGCTTTCATTTTTCCATTATCCGGGGCATAAACACAGGTCGGACCGGAGAAAAGCCTGCCCCCGCTTCTCCATCCGAGAATTTTCACGCAAGTTTCCCTCCTTACGTCATATTCATAAATAACAATATGGATTTAAAAATTCCGCACCACACTCGCTTCGAGCCCCCTTTTCACCCTAATTCTGACAAGAAATCATTACGGAGGTACATGAATAATACAGGATGCATTCTTTGTTCCACATGGTCTGCAGGACCGGATAATTCTGGGTTTTTCTTCGCAGAGTATCATCTCCGCAGGAATGATTTTTTTGTTGCATAATGGAGTATCAATGCTCGATTCACTGCTCTGATTATTAGACTAGTTTGCGTCGAGAAAACGAAACATTCAATAAGTTTCGGGTCTGGCGCACAGATGGCACCACAAGTCACGTTAGTACTCGTTAGTACCAAACTTCAAAAATACGGTTCAAAATTTCGAATCAAGTTGGAAGAAAAGACAAAAGTAAAGAACAAGTAAAGACAAAAAAGACACAACGGTCCTTTTTACCTTAACACTGAGAGAAATCAATATTTTTATTAATGAACCACTTATTTGGAGGTTATTTATTCACAACTATTACAGCAGATTTATATTTGATATATTCATTAATAGTCAAATTATGCATTCAAAAAGTATATTAATAGAGAATAAAATATTTGTCAACAAGGTATTTCTAATATTTAATATATTTCGGTGATAAATAATTTATATGAACTTACGTTATCTCAACAAATAACATAAATTCAGTGTCAACAAATTTTCAACTGGTAATTAACGAACATTTGCTATTTATGAATAAACTCTCACAAGAATTCAATAATTTATTCACTCAGAATATAGGATTTATTAATAATTAACAAACTAACATAATTCTAGCGATCCAATATGTGGCAAAGTTTAAGGACACATCCCTCAAAGAGAAGCGCATCTCCTTGAAGGATCTGTCCTTGAACTTTTCCTTTAATTTGAATTTCCTTTTTGAACATAAAATCTGTGTTACTATAGGCTTATTGAACGCCGCTTAACACATATGTACTAAATTTTGGGTTTAGATCGTTTGTACCTGCTTCGTTATTAGTGATGTTGGCAGAACAGTGGTTAGACTGAACAGATGCAATCAAGATGACTAGGGTTCAAACCCGGATACACTCAACATGAACTCTAGAAAAAATACCTAGTTTGGCAAACGGTTCTTCTCAGACCCTAACAATCGGATAAGAGAAACAACCAAAATAATTATCGTAAGTAATTGCACAAGTGCATCAAAATTACCGATAATATTGCATGACAGTGTGTTGTCATAAAAACTGAAAGAGCCCTCCACTTTCGGTGTCGGGCTCTTTCTCCAAAAATGAAAATGACCGAATGCAGTTTTTCAAAGAAAACACGCTGGAATGCGAAATTATCCGGTCATTTTGATGCACGAGTGTTATTCGGGGGAATATTTCCCGAATAAACTGTTACATCACTTGTCAAACTGATGTAGAATGGAATTGCCATAGATTCGATCTGTGTAAGATGCATAGAAACTATGCATCTATATGAACAGAACAATTATCGCAGTGCAATTTCGCTTCCTACAATGCAATTATCGCTGTAATTTTCGATAATTGTTCTCCACATACATAGAATTTTTGACAGGAGGGAAATATTCGCTGTAATTTTCGATATAATTGTTCTCCATATGCATAGAATTTTTGACGGGAGGGAAATATTCTAAGAAATACGTTAACCATTACTGAATTGAAATATTATTTTCATTCAGCATGGATACATATTACATATGAATAAGGTTTATCAATTATTACTCAATGTTATATTATCTTATCCCAGTGTAATTGTATGACATCTACGATCTATTTATTTCGATTACCACTCACCACTGCAGCCATCTATTGCAAAACGGCGGAACCAAAGTTGTAAACCTAAAATCTAATCAGAATATAGAAAAAAATTCCCGATAAACGAATTACACAAATTTTAATCGAATCATTCGAACAATCGATGACACCCGCCCTATTGATTCCCTCCCCCTCTGATCCTAGGGGCCCAAATGGATAGACGCAGAATGATTTTCAGTTGTTCTGGATACCGTGACTAGACGTTTATTTGAACCCTCGTCACGACGTCTGTAATAACAGACAAATTAGAAAAACATTTTAAGGAGTTGCTACGAGAATGGCTTTAATTGTATTCCACGAATTCGTCGAATAAACAAACGTAACCGCATTTCCCGAGGAATTTTCCCCATCTCCTCGGTTAATTCGGATCACGCACGAATGTCCGAACGACTTCCCGAAAAAGGAGGAAACACCTGAAACGAAATTAACCGGAGGGGTATTAGTCTAAGATCCTTCCGGGTGCGGGGTTCCTACACTCATCGAGTATTCAATTAAGATTTTATGTTTAAAATTATTAAAAGTGCTTACAAGATATAGTTTTTTTTTTTAATTTTTTTTTAATGCTTTATTTATCCCCATATGAAAGAATACAAAAAAAAAGTAATACACATGATTTCAATAAATCTCTAAAAACAAAATTTTCCTTCATAAACAAAAATTTATACATTCTTCACAAAAATTGAGTAATGTGATTTATTTCTGTTGTATAATAATAAAGACAATTTGGAACTAACTGTAATTATTTGATATTAATATTCCCTCTGTAACCATTTAAGACGAATCTTGTGAATGGTTATTTGACTTGAAAATATTTCCTGATTGAAGCTGTTCCAATACGACTTAACAGAGTCCAGGAGTTTAACAATATGTTTGGTTTCATCTAATCTGAGCGTTTTTCAAATCGACCAATTGAGCTACACGCTGTCGGGACTGAGAAAAAAGACATCGCTTTATAGTTTTCTTGAAGAGCTGTTCTGTAGTTATTGTAGGATGTTTGACCAATAGTTTTTCGCATTTTTGGTACTTTATAAAATAACTTCCGTGTTCCGTAGCTGTGAAACACTAGTCAGTTAAATAATAACAATAACTTTATTCAACCTGAATTACACCACTTACATAAATCATATCACAAACCACAAGGTCAGAAAAAGGAGATTTTTAGTAAAACCCACCAGCACGCCAATTCTGTGAAAGTTTTTCAATGGAAAGAACATAATGTTTCTGATGGATTTTCGTTTATTATTCGTAACCCAGCATCATTTATTGCTTCGATCGAGAACTTCAATGTAGAAAGAATTTCTTGGGGGTTGCTCCTCATAGATAATCAAAAAATTCTAATTTTATTGCCACCAGATAGTAAATGAGTGATAGTAACTGAAGCGACCCACGAATCGATCCAATTTTTTACTTCTTCATAAGACATAAGTGCTGTACAGCCAGGCCGTGTGCCATTGATCGAAACAAGTGATAGTCCGAGGGAGCAACGTCTGGAGGATACGGCGGGTGGGGTAGGACTTACCATTTCAACGTTCCCAAGTATGTCTTGACCACTTTCGCAACATGCGGTCGAGCATTGTCATGATTTGAAATCACTTCATCATGTCTCTCGTTGTATAGCATTCCATAAAGATCAACTGTGATTGTTTCAGTCGGTTTCAACAACTCATAATACACTACGCCGAGCTGCTCCCACCAAATACTGAGCATGACCTTGGAACTATGAATATTAGGTTTGGCCGTCGACGTGGAGCATGGCCGGGATATCCCTATGATTTTCTGCGCTTGGGATTATCGTAATGAACCCATTTTTCGTATCCAGTCACAATGCAATGCAGAAATCTCTTCCGTCTTCGCCTTGCAAGCAGCTGTTCACAAGCTAACAAACGCCGTTCAACATATCTTGGCTTCAACTCATACGGCACCCAATTTCCTCATTTCTGAATTATTCCCATGACTTTCAGGCGTTTTGAAATGGCTTGTTGCGTCACTCCCAATGATCCTGCCAATTCTTGTAGCGTTTGACACGAGTCTTGATCAAGTAATGCCTCCAATTCTGCATCTTCCAGAACCTTCTCTCTACCACCGCCATGCTGGTCTTCGACGTGAAAATCACCGTTTTTAAAGCATTGAAACTTCTCTCGGCAAGTTCTTCCACTAAAAGCGGCATCACCATAGGTATTTGAGAGCATTAGATAAGTCTCAGCCGCAGATTTCTTCAAGGATATGGCTTGTTGCGTCACTCCCAGTAATCATACTTATTCTTGTTGCGTTTGACACGAGTCTTGATCAAGTAATGGACATCTGGATTTTTTTTTCGACTACCACTTACCGCAACAGCCATCTATTGCAAAACGGCAGGATCAAAGATCTACACCTAATAGATGGGCACCTGGTTGATTTGCTGTGTGAAACTAGATTCTAATGAGAAAAGGGTCTGTAGAATGTTTTTGTTTCATGTTAATAGCACCAGTAATAAAGAATTTATGAGAAGTTTTCATTTCGCGCCATTTTACAAGAATTTAACAATTCGTAAACTTCAATGAAGCTTGTATCGTTCCATGATTGAAAAAATAACCTACTAAACACAAATGACATAAGACATATCAAAAACTAATACACAGTGTCGCCATTAAAACTATTTCAAATTGAACCTTCCTATTAGAAAACCTGCTGGTTTGACTTCTCATTCAAAAACATCCCTTAATCCCTCCATCTGATAAGATGTCCATCTACTTATCCTTCCGGGCAGGAACAAAGAACCACCACTCGAAAAAAACGAAGAAAAAAAAGAAGTAAAAAGCTAAGGGGAAACGAAATCCCCTGTTCTCTAGCAGATGATGTAAATTACTTTAAGGCTGACAGAAACAACATAGCTCTCCGGAATGAGAATCACCCTCAGAGCGTTCGTTTCGGGAATAGATAGACCAGAAACTAATCAGAACGGATTTCAATGAAATACAGCCGGTGCAGGCCCGGAAAAACTCCGTGAAAACTGGGGCTTAATACCGGAGTAACAAAGAAGGCCCATTTCTTAGACGGGAGAGAGAGCGGCGGAATCGAAATTATTTTTTCTCTGTATTTATTGAAAGGAGAGAGGGCGTCCGCTCATATGTGATGATTGAAAACGTGAAATTTGATTTAAGTGAATTACATCCGGGCAGATGTGGAAGATATGTGGATGAAAACTGGCTGGGTGGCTTTCGCTGATGAAATTGGAAAAGGAATATCAAGGAATGGATGCTGGGCGTGGGTGTGCTTATGACTAGATGAAAGAAGAGAAAAATGATATCTTTTTTAATTTGTACATTTTCAAAATTGATTAAATAAGGCAGTGACACCAAACTCGAGTGGACTTCTTGACAAATCCCTATTGACTGTTGATCTTGTCACTCCTTCCATCTCTTCATCACGACTATTATTGTATCTGTATATTCTTATAATATTAGGTGTACTACTTTGCTTCCGCTGTTTTGAATAGATATCTGTAGCGGTAAGTGGTAGTCGAAATAAATAGATCGTAGATGTCATACAATAAGCTTAGGTATTTGTAAACATAACGTCATCGAAATATTAGTCGATTTTTGTCTGCATCATGAAGTTATTCTAGATTGAACATGTCAGTTTACGAGCCAAATTCTCGTCATTTGAGTTAGGTTTTAATTTTCTGCTTTTATATGAAGAAATATGTGGCTGAGGCTCTCAAATACCTATGGTGAGGCCGTTATTAGTGATAGAACGTGTCGTGAGTAGTTTCAATGCTTCAAGAACGGTGATTTTGACGTCGAAGACCAGCATGGCGATGGAAGAGAGAAGGTTTTCGAAGATGCAGAATTGGAGGCATTACTTGATCAAGACTTGTGTAAAACGCAACAAGAATTGGTAGGATCATAGGGAGTGACGCAACAAGTCATTTCAAAACGCCTGAAAGTCATAGGATTGATTTAGAAACAAGGAAATTGGATGCCATACGAGTTGAAGCCGAGAAATAATGTACGGCGTTTGTTTGCTTGAGAACAGCTGCTGCAAGGCAGAGACGGAAGGGATTTCTGCTTCGAATTGTGACTGGAGAAGAAAAATGGGTTCAGTACGATAATTCCAAGCGCAGAAAATCATGGTAATATCTAGGCCATGCTTCCACGTCGACGACCAAACCGAATATTCACGGTTCCAAGGTCATACTCAGTATTTGGTGGGACTAGCTCGGCGTAGTGTAAAATGAGAGAACCGACTGAAACAATCACAGGTGATCGTTATTGAACGCAATTAATGCGTTTAAGCCGAGCATTGACAGACAAACGGCCGCAATACAACGAGATACATGATAAAGTGATTTTAGAGTATGACAATGCTCGACCCCATGTTGCGAAAGTGGTGAAGACATACCACACCCGGCGTATTCTCCAGACCTTGCTTTCTCGGAGTATGACTTGTTTCGATCAATGGCACACTGCCTAGCTGACCGACACTTTCGGTTTTTTGAATAAGTAAGAAAATGGATCGATTCGTGGATCGCTTCAAAAGATGACCAAATATTTCAACGCGGTGGCCAGAGATGGACAATACTAGCAGCTCAACGAGCATCTAGAGTTCATTTCAACATGAGCCACCATGGAGCAGTCCCAAGTCGACCTGCCATTATGAATTGGTTTAGAAATTTTCGGGCAATATAAGTTAATGGTGTAAATGTTTCTCGTGGTCACCCTGTCTTTAGGATGGTATACATTTTTCGATGTTTTTCAAGATTTCATAATATTTCTTGTATGCAATTCATGAAATAAGTATTTCTATAAAAAACACCCACCTTCACGAATAAAAACCATCATCTCCGTTATGCAGATCATTCCTAACGCAATAATACGAGACAACAAGTCAACTTGATATGAATTGATGCCCGACCCCAGTCGCAATCAGAATATGAACGGATGTACTGTCTGGAGCACCATCGAAATCCCATAAATATCTATACATTATGGACGAGCCATTTGGCTGTAACAACCTTGAGTAAAAATATATGTATAGAAACCGAGATCGAAACCCTCCTAAGACACTCGCGTGATACATTTTAAATTCGCATTCTATTTGGGAGTAGGGAAACTAGCTTCGGTCCCGCTCTTTGGGGATGGGAATAACGGCTTTCAACAAAACATGTGCGAAGGGAAAGTCGTTCAGGATTTTGAAGGATTCAATTTGAATTTTAATACGGAAGTGTTCGGAAAGTTTTTCGGTCATTGTGGCACTCTAACTGAGTTGTCTCGTGGAAAAAAAGGTGTTTCTGTGCGATAACTAGGTAAGTCCCACTTCAATATTGAAGCACTGTGGAATTTACATCGAGGCAAACATGCCCTATGACATAAAAAGTTCAACACCAAGAAGGCTTTGGAGTTTTTTGACCAAAATGGGCAGACATGTTAGACTAATCAAAGATTAGATTAGATTTGATAAGGGAGGTTCCGTTTCACTCTGACCTAATGGTCTATTGTGCCCCCCCATCAGAGCTATTCTCTCTATAACGTGATCTACAGCTCGTCTTCCAGTTTCAGAGTATGCCTAATACGCCTAATAAGCTCCAGTATCTGGGATGGCTTCAAGGAGGCTACTTCCTCACTTCTACAAGTTTCTTGTCCAAAGCAGATTTTGCGTTGGCTAGTGATGGCGAGGCAGTCCGTCACTAGGTGATCCGGAGTTTCTTCCTCCTCCTCACAAAATCTGCACTCGTCATTTTCTGCTAGACCTATTCTCATGAGGTGTTTCGTAAAGTGACATTAATCTGTGAGGAATCCAGTGAAGAGGTGTAGTATATTCTTGCTAAGATTCAGATACTTCTTGGATCTCGAAGTGTCAAAGTTTCGAAGAAACTTTTTTGAGTTATCCAAACCAAGAAGATTCCGCCAGAGTGTTTCTCTTTCAAAAAGTTTCCGGGCCGATGAAAAGAGTTCATCTTAGAAGCGATGATATGTGTGCTCAGTGCTTTGATTGCAGCCTGATTATCAGAAAGTATCGCTGAATCACATTTTATATAGTTTCTTGCTTGGTTAATTTCTACACCTCTTTCTATTGGAAGTATCTCTGTCTGAAATATTTCATGAAATACCCCAAATCATTCCAGTTGTAACAACAACTACTATGGAAATGCCTTCCATATTATTTCGAATCATCTCCATGGAATTTACGTAATTGAATTTTTTGTCTGAAGAAGATTTGGGCTTTTCAATCACGTAATCTCAATAATTTTGATTATCGCCGTCCCCATCCTGTTTGGTGCATCGAAGCAAGCAAAAGTCTTTAGAAAAGAGTTTCATTAGGGAAGCAGAAAATAAAAACACCGAAAGTAAATAAAAACCCCTCATTTCCTTCCCTTTTTGATCAAAAGAATTCTCATTATAGGAAATCTGAATCACAAATGATATAAGGCAGAAAGTTTCTTCTGTAAAAACTACGTTTCCATTGTATACAATCCCGTTAACTCATTTTATGAGAGTGAATCTTCTCTGGGAATTAAGCATTGAATTATTTAGGGAGCGGCAACGTGGCCGCCTTGGGTAAGACGTTTTTTCAGGAATTCAGCAGGGTATGAAATCGACATCCTGGAGGATCTTTTCGCCTGACGATGACGTGCCCTTAAAATTGAGAGAAGCAGACGATTGGAATTCGACAGGTTCACTAGCCAGCTTCAAATGAGGAGGGTGATGAAGATGGAATCACCAGTGGTAAGCTGTTTTCATCTGCCATATGGGAAGAATAAGCAGGGTTAAGAGATAACAAAATAACATTCTCTTGGAATTTGGCGGGAACGTTCTAGTGATTATTTTACATGAAACAACTGATAAAATTTCAACTCTATAGTGGAGTGATTCTTTCGATATTCTGTTTGATTTTTTATGCATCTGTAAAGAAGGGCTTCCAAGATGCAGAATTGGAGGCATTACTTGATCAAGACTCGTGTCAAACGCAACAAGAATTGGCAGGATCTTTGACGCAACCAGCCATTTCAAAACGCCTGGAACTCATGGGGATGATACAGAAACAAGGAAATTGGGTGCCGTACGAGTTGAAGCCGAGAGATGTTGAACGGCGTTTGTTTGCTTGTGAACAGCTGCTTGCAAGGCAAAGCGGAAGGGATTTTTGCATCCCATTGTGACTGGAGACGAAAAATGGGTTCGTTACGATAATCCCAAGCGCAGAAAATCTTGGGAATATCCCGGTCATGCTTCCACGTCGACTGCCAAACCGAATATCCACGGTTCATGGTGAATATTTGGTGGGAGCAGCTCGGCGTAGTGTATTAAGAGTTGTTAAAACGGATTGAAATAATCACAGGCGATCATTTTTGAACACAATTACTGCATTAATGCGTTTGAACAGAGCACTGAAAGACAAACGGCCGCAATACAACGAGAGACATGATGAAGTGATTTTACAGCATGACAATGCTAGACCCCACGTTCCGAAAGTGGTCAAGATATACTTGGAAACGTTGAAATGGGAAGTCCTACGCCATCCGCCGTATTCTCCAGACGTAGCTCCCTCGGACTATCACTTGTTTCGATCAATGGCACACGGCCTGTCTGACCAGCACTTCCGGTCTTATGAAGAAGTAAAAAATTGGATCAATTCGTGGATCGCTTCAAAAGATGAACACATTTTTCAATGCGAGAATCGAACGCTGCCCGAAAGATGGGAGAAAGTAGTGACCAGCGAAGGACAATACCTTGAATCATAAATGTATAACCAGCTTTTTCACAATTAAGCCTCGGATTTCGGAAAAAACGATGGAAGCAAAGTTGTACGCCTATGTACATACATGTCAATTCAATTCTTCGGATCTGAAATATTATGCTAAGGTTTCTATGGCTCTGGTCATGGTATCAACATGAAAATTTACGTGCAGATTATAATTGCTAAATTGTATCTACGTGCCTAATCAGTGAAAACATTTCATTTTTTTGTCCACATAGTCAACTTTAAGAGTGATGCATATACTCCAATCTATAACCTTTAATTTTCAATACCCTTTCTTTAGAATGTTATGTCTTTGCTTTCGAAATAGGCTTCCATCTCGACAACCACTTCTTCATTTGAGCCAATTTTTTTCAATAAACCACCTTCCTCCCGTTGTTGTCAATAGAACAGAGTCCGAATAAAACTCATCAAGCCATTGCAAAGTTCAAATTAGTTCATATTTGATCCTGTTTTGTCAAGAATAAATACAGATATCGGTATGAGTGAAACAATAATTCAGTCAGAAAAGATGGAATTCAATTTTCTCATAGCATATTCAAAATTTAAGCGTAAAGTGCATTCTCTTGTGCTTCCCTGTATGTCTACATATCCCTTTATCCTGTTCGTGAAATTCATATCAGAATATGATGAAGATGAAAGAAAACTTTCAAAAATTCACCGAAATTAACTTAAAAGTTATTTTAGATTGAATTCAAGCCAATTTTTTTCTGTCCGGTTAATTTTGCAGTCCAGTATAGTTTTGAAGAAGCCACTACTTTTCGAAAGCTTCCAAGACACTCAGCATCCAAATCCCTATCAGTTCACCCAAAACATGGTCCTTCGAGCCGGATTTCATTTGAAAAAAAAATCATCCCACTCGCAGACTCCGAAATTTTCCCTTACGCTAACGAGCCCCCAGAAACGTACTGCGCGACCTTCACCGATTCCGTATTCATTTTTCCGCATAAAAGTAAGATTTCACGGCCGGAACGACGAAACGAAAATCTCCATACATCATTTCCCTCCTTTCTTATAACTCGACGCTGGGAATGTGCCGCTCCTTCAGAATGCTGGAGGAAGTTATCATTCTTTTCTTTGAAGTATTTTTAGGGGCGACGTTCGTAATGACGTTGGCGCGGTAATCCATGCATATACGGGTCTACCCTTGCACACACACACACACATACACATTCGGTTTCTTTTATTTCGTGAATCGGAAAAGATTTGATGAAATCCCCCATGCTAAAGCCTCGCGTTTCAATCAACACAGCCAACGTCTTCTGAAGCCATTACCCAGCCACTGCGGGGAACTTCTAGCGGAAAACGGCTGAGGAAAACTGTGTTTTAAGATATCGTTTCGATTTTTGTAAATCCCTGCCAGTTGGTGACGTTCGTCGCAAATGTGATGCTGTGAATCGATTGATTGATCTTGGTTATTACTATGGGGATTTTATATCATTCTTCATCTTCATATCAGTGGTCTTCACAATATAAATACATATAAATAACACCTAGTCTTGTTTATATGTAATTGCCTTTTATATGTTAAGTCTTAGTTGTGAAGCGGATGACCAGATTTCAAATCATCTTTAAGATGGTCTGGCAGGAGATCTTGTCGAGCTAGGTTTTTGGTCTTTAGCCCATTTTGTCCATCTGCTCTCAATCATTCTGTCTATGAAAGCTTCAAATTTCAACTTCAGTAGAACCCCATTCACCTTGATACCCCTTCCTTCAGTACTTCCTCAGAATATATATTGAATAGGAGTGGTGAGAGAACAGAACCCTGCTTGACTCCTCTCTGAAATTTCTCCGATATGTTCGGTTTTATCTTGATGTGGATTTTCTATAGAGATTTCTGATGATGTTGATTTCTTTATTGCCTAAATCTATTGTATGTATAAATCCTAACATAAGAAATGTTTGAAATTGGACGGATATTTCAACAAAGCTAGCACCACCACCGAATAATCTAGATATATCTGACATTCAAGCTGTCACACAAGATATGCAGCTAAATATCCCTTAAATTATCGAACAAAACAAAACAAATAATTGGTAAAAACTTTAAGAGTAGATCAAACGAATCTTAAACTAAGCTCCCCATGTCAGACGTCACTCATCATGTGAACAACCATGGTTAACAATATACGAATCTGAAAATTTTAATAAGAACGGAAATTATCCATTATTTTCCATTCCTGGATTAACTTTTACAGAATATGTCTAGATGAATAAAAAACTTATGGCATTTTTTGTGATATTTTATTTATGGCTTTCAAAATGTAAAAAGCATAAATAAGGCAACTTGGATGCAATGCTTTGCAGAAATGAGGAGCAATGTCTATATTCCTTTTTCTAATTCAATTTGGTGAAAGTTCTCCATGAACCTTGCTCCCTTAAAAGATTTGCTCTTTCCGATGTAGCATCTCTTTACTCATTCAAAGTTGGCGGATGGAAAAACTACCCTTCATACCAACAAAACTATTCAGGCAGAAAATTCCCCCAGAACGATAATCCACTGATAATGAAAATAATATATCGGAGTTCACCTCCATCAATAAAGAGAGGAAAAAGTATTTTAACTTTCGGAATGGCTTCTCGAATGTATAATATAGCAAGATTTATCGAATTCATTATGTCGGAATAGACTTCTGCGGCCATTTTCTGCTCTCGAAGTTTTCTAGCCTTGCCGGATAACGGCCTTCTGGATTGCGTTGATTGAAAAGAGAAACTTCAATATGGAGGATTTCATCGAATGGCGGATTTGCGTAATCGATTATAGATGCTCTTTCGAGGAGTGTCATGTTCGTTTTACGACGGACTTTTATGCCGATATGAGTGATGAATTTGAGTCGGGAATGGGAGAATGATGCCTAATGTTTCGTGTCACGTGTTTGATGCTGGGATCGGGAGGAAGGTGTTTTGTTTAGTTGGAGATTGACAGCTCTTCGAGAGGGGTTGATTTTTGTGTTCACAATTTCGTTGAATATATGGACAATATCTAGCTATACAATGAATTTATGTATATTGGTTTCTACTAACCGCAGCGTTTTATGTACAGGGTGGGCAAATTTCGATGTTTTAGCACTACAACTTTTAAACCAGAGGAGATAGACAAAATCTGATAAGCCATTCTCGGTCTCGTTTTCTGAGAAACTAACAAGGGTAGTATTCATTTTTGGCCACCTTCTTTTGTTTTCGAGTTATAAGCGAAAATTGGAAAAATGGCGATTTCGAAAAACATTTATATCTATTCTATGCTAATACTGATGATAGAACTCTGAAATTAAAACATTATACAGACACTTTTTCACGCAAAATCCAGTGGCGTGCTTGTCTTTTCGAAAGGGTCTTCAATTACGGAGCTATAACCCAAAGTTATGTTTTCTCACATAGGAACATTAGATTTCCGTGTCATTTTTTGAAAGCTTAATTTTTCCTGATTTCAAAAATATATAACATCGTATTGTTTGTATTAAAATAAATAACAGAAAATTGTCAAAAACTTTTTTCACCTAAGAGTCTCAATATTTCTATGGTTTCAACTGTTGACGAGCACAGGAAAATCGAGCTTTCTAGAACAAGAGCAGTGTCCTTCCATCAATCTGATTATTTCTATGCTTTTTACTAATTTCTACAAAACTGTCAATATAATAATTGACAAAATTGCGTATAATACTACAGCAGCAATATTATTAATTGCTCTCGAGTGACGCACACGGTTTCGATTCTTCACATCACTACTTGTCCTAAAGCTCAAGTTTTTCGAGTTTCACTATTTTCAATCGTTCAACTATTTTCAATTAGTTGATCGAATTGTGACTGCAAAATCTTCATCATTTTCAAACTGAATAAGGATATAACTGATTCTCAAAACAATAGTTTTCCAACCTTCAGTGGACTATATTTCTCAATGAAATGGATAGATCACACATGTACTAATTGGTGGATGTTTTCAATTAACATTAAATACAATGTATTGCATGTATACATCATTGTCATTGACGCAGACATAAAATTGAGTTTAATTTGATCATTTCCGTTGAAGCATTTATGTAACGTTTTCACAATTATAATGAAATGATCTTCAAAGTTTGCAATTCGATAAAGACGAAATAAGAAACGCGCATGTGCATAGATTTGATAAATACTAAGATAGTAATTGTCACTTGGACATCACTAATGATAAATGGATCCTAAGTCGTATCATTCACTTGATTACCACACCAATTTTATTTCTTGAAACAACCTTGATTGTTCGATAATTCAGGTCTACAATTACTCTTCAACATCTCAGATTTAACTTTCTCCCAAAAAGCTAGAAAGAAGAGAAAATCCCACACCCTTCACGTGAATGTCTGAACCTTGAAATTCCCCAGAAACGCATACCTATGATAAATTACGACGCTATCACTTCAAGTGACAACGGGTATCACTGGAAAAAATGACTGCGTCTGCAAGAACGTTTTCGAGAAGATCTCCTCAAAGTTATTCTCCCAAATTCAAGAACAAACACAAGTTTGCACTTGGACCTACTTGGTGACTCCAAGATCTCGCAATCTCATTCATATAAAGGTGTTTTTTTTAGAGCTATAGAACTTTAAATTGCAATGAAACAACGATGGATTATTCGATTGACATGAATTTTATTTATCCGCAAGATAATCTTGTGGCATTACATTTTAAATATGATCCTGGCATATGACCGCCACGGCTGGCTCGGATGTAGTCCAATCTGGACGTTCAATTTTCGATAACTTCTTCCAACATTTGTGGCCGTATATCGGCAATAACACGGCGAATGTTGTCTTCCAAATGGTCAAGGGTTTGTGGCTTATCCGCATAGACCAATGACTTTACATAGTCCCACAGAAAATAGTCTAGCGGTGTTAAATATCAAGATTTTGGAGGCCAATTCACAGGTCCAAAACGTGAAATTAGGCGGTCACCAAACGTGTCTTTCAATAAATCGATTGTGGCACGAGCTGTGTGACATGTTGCGCCGTCTTGTTGGAACCACAGCTCCTGGACATCATGGTTGTTCAATTCAGGAATGAAAAAGTTAGTAATCATGGCTCTATACCGATCACCATTGACTGTAACATTCTGGCCATCATCGTCTTTGAAGAAGTACGGACCAATGATTCCACCAGCGCATAAAGCGCACCAAACAGTCAGTTTTTCTGGATGTAACGGTGTTTCGACATACACTTGAGGATTAGCTTCACTCCAAATGCGGCAGTTTTGTTTGTTGACGTAGCCATTCAACCAAAAGTGCGTTTCATCGCTAATCAAAATAAAATGGACGTAGTGCGCGATACGTATTCTGCACAGAACCATTATTTTCGAAACAAAATTGCACTATTTGCAAGCGTTGTTCTGGCGTGAATCTATTCATGATGAATTGCCAAATCAAACTGAGAATGAATCACTTGACAGCTGTTAAATCGGTCGCCATCTTGAGCAGTAATGCCAACTTAAAGTTATATACCTCCAAAATAAACACCCGTTATAAGTCTAAAAAACACTTCTTCGAAAGACCCAACACACCTCTGTGCATATTTTTCCGAATGAAATAATTAATGATACTACTTGTCACTTGTCAAAACCGAAAGCATCCACTTCAGGTGTTCGTCAAGAATGTGCACAAACTCATGAATATTTATGGCAGCCTCTTCGTACGGATCTCGCCCTCAGTGAGACGTTCATTATTATTCATGTACCCGATGAGAACATCTTGTTAATTGTGATTGGATTGCGCCAAGGGCTGCACGTTCGACGATGTGCTTTCGGCAGGGTCTTGACCACCGCGTAGACGAGCTTTCGATTTCCGTTTGGAATGTTCGACTTGTTCGAGTCTTACGATTGGTAAGGAACATTTTGAAAACAGCTTGTTGTTGGAGAGTGATCTTTTACCTGCCATATGGCTGATTTTCCTCAATCATCAGCTGCTGCTACCTAATTCTATCTTTTTCGGTTTGGAGATGACATACCAACATAAAATTACCGAATAGATAAATGAGCAATAAGCAGACAGAGGATGTAGACAAAAAGGTATTCATTTGCGCTCAGAAGCATCTTGAAATTAGAGAAGAAAATTGAAAAAAATTAAGGTTATGTATAAAGGTGAGGAAACCACTGTCTTGCATGCAGAGGACCTAGATGTCTGTGTGTCGGCTCTGAAGGATATCTTAGAAGCTCTTTGGTAACTTGGAAGTGGTGGTATCCCATAAATCATCTCGTTGGACGTAAGTCACGTAAGATAGTGGTTCTGTAATCCGTACCAGTGCACAATATCCATATGGTTTGAGAGATCCTTCTACAAGACTTGCGGACTATACTTTTTGGTTCCCAGTTATCATCCAACAAGGTATTTGAAACTATTGAAGAAACATACATACATAACTGAAAGAGAAAAACGCGTGTAAATTGACGAAACGAGTAACATCTCCAAGGGAAGACGATTATCCCGCAAATTTTACTCGAAGGAATCGAACGGTTTCTGTAACAGCCTTTCAAAGTCATTTTTTTGAGGACCTATAGACGGGTAATCACAACCAGCACCTAAGGAGACGGTTGCATTTCTCAAATCCAGGGGCGAGAAAACCTCTAAGAGTACCTCGGCTATCACCTAGACATAGAGATACCCGACGCCAATGGGCAGAACACCGCCAAGACTGGCTTTTACCACAATGGCGTAAAGTACTTCTTTCGGACGAGTCACGATTCGGTTTACAAAGTGATAGTCGACTAGAAAGGGTTGGGAGAGGTCCAGTCAGACCAGAATGACTCAATTCTGCTTAGGAAGTTGTGCCCTTTCAAGGCAGATCAATAATACGCTGGAATGTATAAAGTTCGGTCGCCGTACCCTTCTTATTATCGTTGAACGAACAATGACTGGTGACATCCACGTTGAAAACATCATCGAACCAATCATTGTTCCTCTGCGCAACAAATTTGAGGTTAATTTCATTTATCAGGATGATAACGCCCCACCACACCGCACACGAAGGGTTCTAATCATTCTTCAAGAGAACGATATCCAGAGTATGAACTGGCCAGCAAACTCACCTGACATTAAACCAATTAAGCACTTATGGAATTACTTAGGAAGAACAATATCCAATCGCCAAAAGCCACTTTCAACTTTTCAGGAATTGAGTTTAGCCCTAGAGGAAGAATGGAACGATATGCTTGAAAATTTCATTAATGACTTGAATCGTGGGAGTAATAGAGACTATTGCTTTTGGATTCACTTGTACAATTAATCGATAAATTCAGATTTCTCCTCATTTTTCCTATATTGTCTTATCCTGCATGAAGCAAAGAGTAGCAAACGAAGGTTTTCTATCAAATATATTGCACTTGAAATAGAGGAAGATATGCATCATATTTCCAAAACATAGATTGTTTATTTCTTGAGAAACCTAGGGGGGCAAGACTTTTGATGATGTGTGTATATATATTTCATTACAATCGAATTGGTTACGAAGAATTATAAATACCATAACAAGATTTTTATGATTGATAGAATTTTAAATAATCATCAGATCATATCAGTTGCCCTGAGCAATCATGAGGGATATATTTCCTGTTATAATGTAGAAAACAGTATTCATCCTTATTCTGTTTTGAGCTCTCTAGAGACAATATACATCGCCGACATCTACAGAAGGTACCATTTGGCTGAAACCGACCCTCGTATAACATCACCATGAATATCGGATTCGACTTAGCGAAATGAATCTGCTCCTGGAAGTCTCTTATTGCTCTCGTCATGGCTGAGGTTGCGCATCCAACCAAAATCGAGAAGCTTTTACGATCAACGATTTCTCCGTTTTTATTGAACAACTTTAATTATCGGTAGCCACATTAGACCACCTTATTATTCGAAATGACGATCCTGCCTTTTGATGTAAGCGTCCAGCTGGATGAATATTTCGGCTTAATTAGTGCCACAATGACACGGCAGTTCCAACGTTAATTATTTTCAACGTGGTCTGGCTCTTACCAATTCTGAAATGACGTTTCGGTCGTCAAAGTCGACTCATTAAGTTGGTATTATCCTTTGTACATTGTTGGAATATGCTGTTTATTTAATTTAATCAGAAATAACTTGGTGGGATATGGCTGCAAGAACTGTTGTATATTTTCGATTTTATTGTTTATTTTTCGATAAAATAGTTATAAATGCACAATATATATTTTATAGGTTATGATCCGATACGTTATTTCTTAAGTGCAACTTAAAGGAATTATCATCCAAGACGAATTAAATATTACGCATAAACACATAGTCAAAAGCCTTGGCCCACTAGATTTCTTAAGAAATAAACAATCTATGTTCTGGACATGAGATACATATTTTCCTCTATTCCAGCTGCAATATATTTGATAGGAAATCTTTGTTTGTTACTCTTTGCCTTATGCAGAATTAGTCAAAATAGAAAAACTATAAAAAATCTGAATTTATCGATTATTTATTATTGATTCATTATAGTTATTCCACAACTAAATCTAAATTTAATAGTTCGTATTACCACCTCTTTTCTCAATCAACTGCCCAATATGCCTAGGTATCCCACAAATCAAGTCATAAGTGTAATTTTCAGACATATTATTCCATTCTTCCTGAAGGGCTAAACTCAATTCCTGAAAAGTTGAAGGTGGGTTTTGGCGATTGGATATTGTTCTCCCTAATTAATCCCATACGTGCTCAATTGGATTCATGTCTGGTGAGTTTGCTGGCCAGTTCATTCATTGGATATCGTGCTTTTGGAGAATGTTTTGAACCCTTCGTGTGCGATGTTGTAGGGCGTTATCATACTGATAAATTTAATGTAATTATCGTGTAAGTATTCGTTGCGAAGAGGAACAATGATTGATTCAATGATGTTTTCTACGTAGATTCCAGCAATCATTGTTAGTTCAGCGATAATAAGAAGCGTAAGGCGACCGAACATTATACCTCCCAAGCACATTATTGATCTGCCTTAAAAGAGCACAACTTCCCGAGAGAAATTGAGTCTCTAGTCTGACTGGACCTCTACAAACCCTTTTTCGTCTATCGTACTATCACTCTGTAAACTGAATCGTGGCTCGGCCGAAAAAAGTACTCTGCGCTATTGTGGTGAAAGACAGTTTTGGTGGTGTTCTGCCCATTGCCGACGGGTTGGTCTATGTCCAGGTTATAGCCGGGGTACTCTTTAAGGTATTCGTGCCCTCAAATTTGAGGAATGCAACCGTCTCCTTATGGTACTGGTTGAGACTACCCGTCTATGGGTCCTCAGAAAATGACTTCGAAGGCTGATACCGTTCGATTCATTCGAATCTTTCCTTGCAGATGTTACTCTGGGTCGACCCGGCACTGGCCTCCGGGCAACGCTGTCGGTTTCCAGGATAAAGGCCGCTATGCGCCTTACTGAAATCCGTGAAATATTCTGTAGGATTTCACATATGCCTACTTATGCGTTTCGTCTCTGGCACACACACCGGACTCATCAGTGTGACTTTGGTATATTTGTGTGTGCCGTGTCATAGACGCTTGGGGAATTTATAATTATCGGGAGCCGCCGGGACTCGAACCCGGCACCTTGTCACATCTGAGTGAGTGAGTCTACACTCTTAACCTCTAGGCCACCAAGTGCTGTGTTTATTGTTGCTATGTGGAGCTTTATGAGAAGCCGCCATAATTCAAACGTTGCGCAATCTGGTGGTTCGACAAAGCTTTTTGATGAAGGGCTACTATTCTAGCCCGGTCAATCTGAGAAATTGTCATTTTAAATTTGTGCTGAAACTTTCGAGACATGCAATTTACACATGGCAAATTTGGTGGCCATCAGTACTTGCCTCCAGTAGACTAGCCAGATGTAAACGAAGCACCAACAATATCTCACGGCTTGTAATTTGTAATGGATGTTCAGCAGCTCCTCGTCTTCCTTGTCGAGGTCGTCTAACTAACGCTTCCTGCACGTAGACTCACCATACGGTACTTAATGGATAAAATCGTCGGAATCTCTATTTCCCCATTTTAAAATAACAAGATGTCCGATCACCAATCGAGGTACCGAGGCTAGCATTATCCGCGCGGCAAATACGTAAATACGATAAATACATATTCCGATTTCTTATTGGAAATAGTTGAATGTACATATATATATCGACGTGTAGCCGGTCGAAGCGCGGCATCTTTTTACGACTCTTGGCGGAATTTGCATTTGCTTGATTGGACGGATGATGGAAAATATCTCCGGGGAGTCATCCATCACTTACCTGGGCGACACGGAGCGCGCAAAACCTCCCCCCGCGCCGCCCCCCTCTCCACGTCTCTCCTCGGAGGTGCTGCTCGGGTCCCATGTGCGGCGGTGACATTTTTTTTCCGGGGGAATTGCGAACCGCTATTAGCGATCCGTTCATCCGATATGAAATATTGCCGCGTGAAATACGTGGACCTAAATTCCGAAAATGGCGGCGCGGTTTTGTTTTTTGATCGTTACGGACGTGGGTCGGTGTTGCGGAAGTTTTGGGTGGGGGGGTTGGAGGTCATGGGCGTAGGGGTCGATGGGGTTTCGCACCTGAAAGTTTGAGTAGGGATGGAATTAGATGCATGAATGAATATGCGATATGTAGAGTTTTCAGTGTTTTATTCTTACTAATTAAAACAAGGGTGAACATGTAGATGAGGTATATGACCTTGAGACCCTCGAATGACGTCGAATTTTCTACTTCAAATTGGCAGCGATGTTGGCAGATTGGAAAAATTGTTTATTCATTCATTCTTTGTAATTAGGGGAGGCTTATGTCCAGCAGTAGATGCAGAGGATGGGTGATATATATCGGGTTTTCCAATAAGGACTTGACAACTTTTTTTCGAAATAAAATGCAAACCATTTGAGATGATTCAAAAACTTTATTATCGGGTTGAAGTACAATCAAAACATTTATGAATGGAACTCGACCTCGTTCATATGACCACCGCGGGCACGTTTGCAGTGGTCGGAACTGTGAGTTTTCAATAAATTTCTTGAATGAGAAACATTTATTTCAGAGAATTTATTTGAATATTTTACTCGCTTAGTTCTCAGATCTTTCGAAGGAAAAAACCAAACAAAGAAAAGTCATTTGTGCTAATGAGCGGTCCATATAATTCACAAAAAAGTTTCACTATCACATTTATTTCAGGAAATTATATACTTAAGTGAATCAATAGTCATGTTGAGATAACAATGTATTCTCTGAACCTTTCTATTTGAAGAGTTCTGTCAGTGCAATTCCATCAACATCTAGGATGAATTTTGTCGTATTTGAAATCAGAATAAATAGTCAAAGATATAGGTAACATTTTATTATACATACGCGTTTGCTTCCGCCGTTTTTTTCCGAAATTCGAGGCTTTATTTGAAAAACTGGTTACACATTTATGATTCAAAATATTGTCCATCGCTGTCCACTACTTTCTACCATCTTTCTAACAGCATTAAAAAAACTGGTCATCTTTTGAAGCGATCCATGTATAGATCCAATTTTTTTACTTCTTTATAAGGCCGGAAGTACTGGTCAGCCAGGCCGTTTGCCATTGATCGAAACAAGTGACGTCTGGAGAATACGGCGGGTGGGGTAGAACTTCCCACTTTAACGTTTCCAAGTATGTCTTGACCACTTTCGCAACATGGGGTCGAGCATTGTCATGCTGTAAAATCACTTTATCATGTATCTCCATGTATTGCGGCTTTTTTTCTTTCAATGCTCAGCTCAAACGCATTAATTGCGTTCGATAACGATCGCCTGTGATTGTTTCAGTCGGTTTTAACAACTCATAATACACTACGCCGAGCTGGTCTCTCAAATACTGAGAATTACCTAGGAATCGTGAATATTCGGTTTGGACGTCGACGTGTTTTTGAATCTTTCCCATGACTTTCAGGCGTTTCGAAATGGATTGTTTCTGAACTCCCAATATTCCTACCAATTCTTGTTGCGTTTGACACGAGTTTTGATCAAGTGATGACTGCAACTCTGCATCTTCGAAAACCTTCTCTCTTCCACCTCGAAACCACTTTCGGCACGTTCTTTCACTAATAGAGGCCTCACCATAAGTTGTTGAGAGCATTCGATGAGCCTCAGCCTCAGATTTCTTCATATTGAAGCAGAAAATTAAAACCTTCCGCAAATAACGAAAATTTGGCTCTTATTGCTAAACTTTTTATGTTTTCACTACTAAAAAGATTGGATATTAACATTTTGAGAAAACTAACTGCATACTTTCGAACTCATCCCAAGTTCAAATTCATCAGAATGTTCTACAAAGGTTACAGTGTATTCATATGAATTCTGGTACAAAAGAGCAATAAAAAACATCCAAAAACCAAATTTCTATAGAAAAATTTTCGGAAGATTGTCTCACATCTTTCGAAGCTTCGTACTCACAAGAAAAAAGTATCATGACTCTGACGCCAGGCCTGGTACTCATTCAGTAACATGGAATACGATCAACATCATGCTAAAAAAGTGTTCGAATCGACGGTTTCAAGATTCTTGATTAGCTCTTTAGAGATTTGGGTGTCATATTTCTATAACACCCAAATATAAATTTTTTCCAAGCGTGTTTTCAATCGAAACTGGGAATTAAGATTAAACAAAAGATCGTGTAGGAACCAAAAGCTCCAAGGTAGAGTGACTTCGAACAATCAAAACTGCTCCATATAATGTCCCTAATTGTCAGCCAGTGACATCCTCATTCTGGGCGCAGTGTCAGGTTATATAATTGTTGTGTATTTAAAATGACATTAAACTAACGCGGACTGACAATTACTTCTTGGGAGTAACAATTAAATCTGACGGATATGCCCACATGTGATTCATAGATTTAACAGGGAACTCATTGTCCAGGAAAATGTTTAAACACGCATATCCGTTTGTTATGTCTCATTCTGACGTAATCAGAACGTTTTGAGATTTTAATGGTACTTCTTTTGGGGAATTTTGTTGCTGTGATTTACTTTATATTCAATATAAGGAATCTCTGAGAAGCAGGCAGTTCAATAAAACCACTCTTTCTCGAAGTTTTCACAATTTACACTCGAAGAAATCCATATTTTTTATTGATAAAGCACTTATTCGGAGGTTATATATTCACAACTATCACAGCAGATTTATATTTGATATATTCATTAATAGTTAAATCATGCATTCAAAAGAGTTCATTAATAGAGAATAAAATATTTGTTTAGAAAGGTATTTGATAATATGTAATATATTTCGGTGATAAATAATTTATATGAACTTACGTTATCTCCACAAATAACATAAATTCGGTGTCAACAAATTTTCAACTGGTAGTTAACGAACATTTGCTATTTATGAATAAACTCTTACAAGAATTCAATAATTTATTCACTCAGAATATAGGATTTATTAATAATTAACAAACTAACATAATTCTAGCGATCCAATCTGTGGAAAAGTTTAAGGACACATCCCTCAAAGAAAAAGCGCATCTCCTTGGGGGATCTGTCCTTGAACTTTGATTTGAATTTTGAATTGGTACAGGGTGGACAAAAATACAATAGTTTTGTGTGGGCTCATAGTGTAACGCAAAACATTCTTTATTAGTTAAATTAACAATATTATCAAAAATACTTATTGTCTAGCGGCAATTGGTTTGAATGTAACACCCTGTAGTTTGTTACATTTTTAGATTGATAAAAATATAAAAAAATAAGAAATAATTTCTTCCATATGTTGTCTGCTAGACCACAAGTACCAAACATGTTTGGAAACAGCTCATATTTATTAATCTAAAAATGTGACAAACTACAGGCTGTTACATTCAAACCAATTGCCGCTAGACAATAAGTATTTTTGATAATATTGTTAATTTAACTGATAAAGAATGTTACGCGTTACTTTATGAGCACACACAAAACTATTGTATTTTTGTCCACCCTGTACCAATTGAAATCAACATGTGATACATTTTTGGAATCAACTCAGCTAGAGTAATCGGAAAATGGGGACAAAATGAGGGTGTTCCATTCAAAAGAAAATGACGGTGACTTCATTACTCGGAAGTAATTCACCCTGTATATTAGATTATTACTTTAAAATACGCTAAATAAAAATCAGAAATCGACGTGTTTCAGGATTATTTCTTAAAATGGTCTGTTTAGCTAAAAATGAATTTGTTCCATACCTAACGGACACAATGTAGAGAAACGAAGAAGGGTAGTTATCTTAATATTCACACTTCTTTGTACAGCCAATAGAGAGTGTTAATATGACAAAAACTCGGAGTGTATCAAGGTTAGGACAAAGTTGGGAGGTTTTACGGTATACTTTCAGGAAAACTCTCTAATAAATCGTGATGCTCGTTCACTATTTCATGCCTTATAAACAAAATCGTTCCAATTTAAAATTAAAAGATGTTATCAAAAAAAGACGAAACAAATAGCAACAAAATGCGATTCCCATTCCAACTAACCTAAAATTCTCATTTATCCCCCTCATCATCAGTCCAATCAATCCCTTTCTCACGAAAAAATCTAAACGATTTTCACGGAAAGTTGACGTCTCAACAAGATCGGTAGGTAAAAACGCGTCCACAATAACAATCGGCAAATGTCAATAAGTGACACTAACATCGGAAGACAAAACAATCTGCGAGTTGGTCTGGAAGCACGAAGACAGTTTTTCGGAGGTTCCTCGGCATGCCAGGAATGGGTCAAGCCGCCACAGGATTAGCGCTTCGGACGCCATAAAAATGCCGAGTCGTAGTCTTCAACTGTTTTTATGGTCCTCCGTCTAAGAACGTTGTCAAGGTGGCTTCTGATTTCGTGGGGCCATAGATGTAGACGTTATACTAGGACCTTATGTCTAGGCATTTTTGCCATGAACTGAGTTTAAGTGCAAGATGACTCTTATTCATTTTATACAATTAGGATTGTAGGGATTAAGGTGGGTTTATGCATCATTCCTTAGAACTAAGACTAAACCTAAGAACTAAGAAGAGAAAAAGAAGTACAATTTCCAATAGTGTAATAATATCATACGATATTAATTATCTATCTGGTTAATGTATCAGCAAAAATGCCATCAACATAACCATTGTCAGACAGAAGATTTCTACGCTATTACGTAGGAATCATAATCGAAAGTAACCCGAGGAGAATGCATGTCATCGAGGGAGAATAGCGATATACCATTTTCACCCTTATTAGGGTATCATCAGTACCGCATAACTCTACCCAAGATGACAAACAAACGAAATAGCAGGCTATGTAGATCACAAAAATGCTTGCAATTGGGCGATCCGTACATTATCTCAAAAATTATAGGTAAAAATCTGAAATTTTCGAGAAAAAAATTGATAATATTCCCGAGGCTGCAACTTCTCCTGGACGTAAGCTAGGTCCTTGAAATCTCAGTATGTCTTAGATGACAACTTGATGTTCAAAACCGTTTTTATTTGAGGGGTCTGTGACGAATAATTCAGGAGATATAACGATTTTTCGAGGCAAATTCAATTTTTTCCCAAATTTCGAGTTCAAATTTCCTCGAAACCGTGAGCTCTACGAAAAATCGGTGAGCGGTGTCAGAATTGACGATCTCTAATAAGCCGAATTTTGATCTCACCTGAAAAATTTTTAGTCGAAATTTTTTCGTAAAATTTTCTATACCTAACCCTTAGAAAATTGAATAAAAATGAAAGTACCTTCATGGGAATATTGTATCATTTCATTGATTGATTCGACTATGGAGATCACGAAAATGTTTGCAGTTGGGCGATCTGGGATTATAGATTAAAATCTGAAATTTTCGAGAAAAACATTGATAACATTCCCTAGGCTGCAACTTCTCCTGGAAGTAAGCTACGCCCTTGAAACCTCAGTATGTTTTAGATCGGAACTTGATGTTTGAAAAACGTTTTCATTTGTGGGGTCTGTGACGAATAATTCAGGAGATATATAGATTTTTGAAGTAAGTTATTTCCTCCACTACGCATGTGCCATCCCGCGCTCGGCCACCGTTCCATCCAGACCCGTATCAAATGTATCACCCGACCGACGAAGCGGCATTCTCCCGTTCAAATTTCAATCAAGAGAGCCCCAACTAACAGGTGTCTGCTGGACGAGTGAGATTGAATCCGGACCGAGAAGTGTGCATGATTGATCTTTATCGGACTGCCGAGAGAGTCTTGGGCTACGGCCCGTTTTAATTACCTACGTTGATTACGCCCGAAGATGCCCCGTCCGCCCTAATGGCATTCCGAGACGTTTATTGTACTCGTTGCTACTGTGCGCGCAACACCGTCTTAATGTTTGTAAATTATTTCTCACAGGTGTGGTGGATTGTTTATTGCTTCTGCACAAAAACGATCCTCTTTCTCATTATGGAACGATGGAATTTCGTTATGACGGGGAAGAGTTGCGGAATGGGAGGTGGATGAGTTTGAGTGAGATTTCTTGAAGATTGATCAGCGCAAATTTGGACTAATCAGTTGTTAAAAATCATCATAGAAGTGTTTTTTCGAAAATGTATACGAAAATTCACCTAAACTAAATTGTCCCCTGCTAAAATTGTCCTAATCTAAAATTGTCCTTTACCAGACGGTCCTACACTCAACTTACATATGCTAGAGTAATCCTACCCAAAAATTATCCCACATAGAAATTATTCTTGTTCAAATTACCTCACGCTGAATTGTCCTTCACAAAAATTAACGCAAGCTGAATTGTTCAACACTATACTTGGCTTCAGCAAAATTGTTCAACTCTAAAATTGTCCGACTCTGAACTAATCTATACTCAAATAGTCATACACGAAAAGCATCTGAAACTGAAGTTATCCTAGTCTGAACTGGCTCATGCTCAATTGACCTTCACTTCACTTTCTCACGCCAAAATTTTCCAACTCTAAATTACCCAACACTTTCTGTTTCTCAATGAAAATTCATTAGGATGGGAAGATTTGCGGAATGGGAGAAGAATGGGTATGATTGTCCTACTCTAAAATTGCCCCACTGTAAAATTGTCCTTTACCAGACGGTCCTACACTCAACTAACCTATGCTTAAATAATACTACTCAAAAATCATCCCACATTGAAAGTATCCTAGTTCAAAGTAGCTCACGCTGAATTGTTCTACGCCAAAATTATCACAAGCTGAATTGTCCTACACTACACTTGGCTCCAGCAAAATTGTTCAACTCTAAAATTGTCTGACTCTAAACTTATTCATTCTAAAATAGTTATACTCAAAAATATCCCAAACGAAAGTTGTCCTAGGCTAAACTGGCTCACACAGAATTGATCTACATTACACTTTCTCGCGCCGAAATAGTCCAAATCTAAATTGCCCCACACTTCTCTTTCTTAATATAGACCTATGGAAATTTAATAGGAATAGGAGGAGAATGGGTATGATTGCCCTACTCTACAATTGCCTCACTGTAAAATTGTCCTTTACCAGGCGGTCCTACACTCAACTAACCTATGCTAAAATTATCCTACCCAAAAATTATTCCACATTGAAATTATTTCAGTTTCAAGTATCCCACGCTGAATTGTCCTACGCCAAAATATCATAATCTGAATTGTTCTACACTATACTTTGATTCGGCAAAATCGGTCAACTAATTAATCTATACTAAAATAGTTACACAATTATCTCAAACTAAAGTTGTCCTAGTCTAAACTGGCTCACGCTGAATTGGCCTACACTACACTTTCCCACGCCAAAATTTTCCAACTCTATATTACCCCACACTTTCTCCTTCTCAATATAGAACGATGGAAATTCATTAGAATGAGAAAGAGTTGCGAAATGGAAGGAGAATATTTTGTGATTGTGCGAGTAGTATTTCTTGAAGATCATTCGTCGCGAAAAATAGCTTATCTACTACGGACAAGTATCAATTATGTATTTCTACAAAAATCAACACGAAAATTATCCCTGCTGAAATTGTCCTATTCTAAAATTGTCCTTCACTAAAATAATTCATGCTAAAAAAAAAAGACTTACTCAAAAATTATCCCACACTGAAATAGTCTGAACCGGCTCACAATGAATTGTCCAAGACTAAAATTATCTCGAGTTGAATTGTCCTACACTACATTTCCCCGCGTCAGAATTGCCCAACCCTTAAATATCCCCACACTTCTTAAGCTGAATTGCCTTACACTGCATTGTTCTACACCAAAATTGTCCTTTTCTAAATTTGTTCCACAGTCACTAAAATTTTCCTGGACTTATAGTTCTATACTAAAATTGACCTAGTCTCAAATTGTCCCACACTAATTTTGTCCTTCACTGAACGATCCTACGCTGAACAGAAGTTTGCTAAAATAGTGAACGACAATTTTTTTTTATATGTTCGAGTAAGAACAATCTGAAGATATATATTATAGTATCAAATATTTTTTGAAAACCTCGTTTTGTTTTTTAACTTCCCAATCTATTCAAACAATGAATATAAGGAAAGTGTACTAAATCATTATTTGCATACAAGTTGTTTTGCGCAATAAGATGAAATAATCAACCGTTGTGTAATCAGGAGTGATTCTTTATGTTTTCTATTTTAAATCTATTTTTTTTTCAGTGGTATAACTGCAATATCGAACAAGTACCCCCAGCCATAGCAGCCAAATTTGTTCAATTGGACCATGATAAAGAATCTATGAAGTTCATTCAAGAATCAGAAGAAAAGTCTGACTGGATATTCATTCAAATATGGCACGTTATAGTTAGGAGTATATTAGGCTGGTTCATGACGCAAACTTCTATAAATGGGTGAGTTGATATTAGACGAACTAGTTGAAGAATAAACAAATAAATCACACAATTCCATTTAATGACTATTTTGTCTTCAAGACCAAGTAACAAATACTTTGTGAGGTATTTTTTCCAATGTTCTGATCCAAATGAGATTGGTAGTAAAATGTATCTTTCTTTTTCGGAAATATGACATCCCCAATACCGGTATAACTCAGCAGAAACATTTCAAGCTTAAGAAAAACGTATTATAGTTCCCTACTTGTAGTAGCTGACTTACTGTATCGTAGTTCCTTATATTTTTGTCAAAAAAAAATTAATAGCTTCTATTAAGACAGAAAAATTTCTTTAGACAAGCTACCAACTGACTTACTACCTTCTTGGTAGATCTTCCATTTCCACAGGTCTATCTAACCCACAGTCTAACACTCAGGTCTGTCTAACCCACAGATCTTGATAGATCTGTGGGTTAAAGAATTTAGAAGAGGCCTATGAGCAATAGTGAAGAAAGCAATAGTGAAGTTGAAGAAGAAAAATATGGTAAAGATCGATCTGTAGGTTAGATAGATCTATCTAACCCACGTATCAATCTTTACCACAGATTCTTCTTCTTCAACCATTATTGAACCACCACTGCTCATAGGCCTCTTCCATAATTCAAATATCGAAACAAGTATTTTCGATAGTTTGTAATAAAAGAAATTTTAAGTAATTTTGGTGCACAAACGCAACAAATTGAGCATTGGTCAATAATCGTTGTAGATTTTATTATTATGGTTGATTCCTAACGTCCAACAAAAATGAAGATTTCTCAACCCACACCTGACGAAAATTCTGTTGTTCTCCATTCTGAAAGTGGATTATAATGATTTGCAACCAGGTGAAAAACAAAATCCGGATTGTTTTATTTCGACTCTATCTTTTATTTTCACGAAACGCCGAACATCTGGTATTCAGAATACAATATAATTCGTTAAAAAGAGGAATGAGAACAAGTCCGGCGAACAAAAAACAAGAAATCACTAAACCAGTTATTAATCTGAAAAAGTGATTAAACATAATTTTTCATAATTACAGTTCTGGCGGGCATTGTACTACCCGCTCATTGAGGATACACGTCGACACTGTGTTACAATAATTATTGAATAATATGCTTTTTTTTCGGTGAGCTCCTACCTCGACTTAATGACTTTCATCGTTGGACAAAAAACCTAATTATATAATTAGTTATGCCCAGAATGACAGTCAGGTTGAGGCAACTGAGGCGAGCCTTCTATTAGTGCACCTAATGAACAGGCATTTTTCAAAGAATCTCTGGCGCATTCGCTTTTTTATTTTCAGTTATTGGATAATCACGATCTTTGACGGTTGCCAACTTATTTGCAATCATCAGAGCACAAAAGCAGTTGTTGATGCGCCTCTATATGCAATTATTGTATATTATTTGTCTCCCCGTGGGTAGAAAGGATATCGGCCGAGGTGTATCTTCAAAGCGGCATTTCCGACTAACATCACTTTTTTCACTCGAGGTTTTTTTCATCGTTCGGGCATTTTTCCCAGATTCACCTAACTATGGTCGATTCACCTATTTTATTCCAGTAATTGAGAATCATAAAGATTCATAAAACTGTAGGAAAGGATTAATGTACAGACTTAACCTAGCTGTGACCTGGCCATCCTGGAAGTAAACAACGACGTCATGCTTTTATTTATTTAAATTTTTCAACAATTCACAATAATAGAGGCTATTCTTATAACAACTAGAAGCAATATTGCTTCTCATTGTTATGAAATAATTTTGTTACTTTATAAGCATTGTTTTGTGTTGTTTTTATTAAATTATCTCAGAAAAAATCATTGTTGTATATTGTGAGCCTGTTTTTAATATCTATATATAGGGTGTTTTTTTTCGAGGTATATAACTTTAAGTTGGCATTACTGTTCAAGATGGCGACCGATTCAACAGCTGTCAAGTGTCAGTTTGGTTTGGCAATTCATCATGAATAGACTCACGCCTGAACAACGCTTGCAAATAGTTCAATTTTATTTCGAAAATAATGGTTCTGTGCGGAATCCGTATCGCGCGAATTTTGTTTAGCGATGAAAAGCACTTCTGGTTGAATGGCTACATCAACAAACAAAACTGCCGCATTTGGAGTGAAGCTAATCCTCAAGTGTATGTCGAAACACCGTTACATCCAGAAAAACTGACTGTTTAGTGCGCTTTATGGGCTGGTGGAATCATTGGTCCGTACTTCTTCAAAAACGATGATGGCCAGAACGTTACAGTCAATGGTGATCGGTTTAGAGCCATGATTACTAAATTTTTCATTCCTGAATTGAACAACCATGATGTCCAGGAGCTGTGGTTCCAACAAGACGGCGCTACATGTCACACAGCTCGTGCTTCAATCGATTTATTGAAAGACACGTTTGGTGACCGCCTAATTTCACGTTTTGGGCCTGTGAATTGGCCTCCAAGATCTTGTGATTTAACACCGCTAGACTACTTTCTGTGGGGCTAAGTAAAGTCATTTGTCTATGCGGATAAGCCACAAACCCTTGACTATTTGGAAGACAACATTCGCCGTGTTATTGCCGATATACGGCCACAAATGTTGGAAGAAGTCATCGAAAATTGGACGTCCAGATTGGACTACATCCGAGCCAGCTGTGGCGGTCATATGCCAGAAATCATATTTAAAATGTAATGCCACAAGATTATCTTGCGGATAAATAAAATTCATGTGAATCGAATAATCCATCGTTGTTTTATTGCAATTTAAAGTTCTATAGCTTTAAAAATACACCCTTTACTACAGAGAATTCCGTCAAGTTGTTTATTGTTTCCAAGCCCAACAATAAACTCCTGACAATAAGAAGAAAAAATCCATTTGATTCGCCTTCGTAGGTATCTCAATATGCTGCTAACGAACCAGTCAGTGTTAATTACTCGTCTGAAGAATTAGCATTTAGATTTGAATGAATAGTTTATTTATGGACAATTAATAATCATCAGTCAGAACTGTGGAATGAACAATGTTTTGCTCATAAAGTGGAATAATAATTGAATATTCGATTAGTACGTTGAATCTTCTGAATCATTTGTGACGGTTGACAGATCTGAATTTTTCATAGAAGATGGCAGCTTTGTCTCATGCATAGAGTAATAAAAAAAGATAGAGGGATTTACATTTTGCCATGTCCCCAACATGATTAGATCACGTTGTCGGATTGTGATCTATTTTCTAATCCACAATTTTATTATATCATTATAAATGAAATATATCTATTTGAGTGATTCCCGATTAAATATAAAGGGTGTTTTTTTTATAGCTATAGAACTTTAAATTGCAATAAAACAATGATGGATCATTCGATTGACATGAATTTTATTTATCCGCAAGATAATCTTGTGGCATTACATTTTAAATATGATTTCTGGCATATGACCGCCACGGCTGGCTCGTATGTAGTCCAATCTGGACGTCCAATTTTCGATGACTTTTTCCAACATTTGTGGCCGTATATCGGCAATAACACGGCGAATGTTGTCTTCCAAATGGTCTAGGGTTTGTGGCTTATCCGCATAGACCAATGACTTTACATAGCTCCACAGAAAGTAGTCTAGCGGTGTTAAATCACAAGATCTTGGAGGCCATTTCACAGGTCCAAAACGTGAAATTAGGCGGTCACCAAAAGTGTCTTTCAATAAATCGATTGTGGCACGAGCTGTGTGACATGTTGCACCGTCTTGTTGGAACCACTGCTCCTGGACATCATGGTTGTTCAATTCAGGAATGAAAAAGTTAGAAATTCATCGTTTTTGAAGAAGGACGGACCAATTATTCCACCAGCCCATAAAGCGCACCAAGCAGTCAGTTTTTCTGGATGTAACGGTGTTTCGACATACACTTGAGGATTAGCTTCACTCCAAATGCGGCAGTTTTGTTTGTTGACGTAGCCATTCAACCAGAAGTGCGCTTCATCGCTAAACAAAATAAAATGGACGTAGTGCGCGATACGTATTCCGCACAGAACCATTATTTTCGAAATACAATTGTACTATTTTCAAGCGTTGTTCAGGCGTGAGTCTATTCATGATGAATTGCCAAACCAAACTGAGAATAAATCACTTGACAGCTGATGAATCGGTCACCATCTTGAACAGAAATGCCAACTTAAAGTTATATACCTCGAAAAAAAACACCCGTTACAAAATTGAATATTTGGAATCCGATATTTGTCCTAATTGTCGAATTTATAATAAGCGGAATATTCATTATTTTTTGTATCTACCTGCTGAAATCCAAGGTTTGGCAATTTTTTCTCTCCTAGTGTCATCGGTTGTTTCACGTCGTTTGGCGCGTTTGAGTTTGTTTTCTGAATTTCTGATATATTGAGGTATTCATTTCAATATATTTTGGGTTAATATGAAACGTTGATTCACTACGGGACATAAGAAGTGCGTTCTTTGTGGAGAAACTCGCGAATATAGTGAAATATTGTATCACTGATATGTTTCCATTTCCGCGCGCTTCATGTCAAAATTGATAGTTCATGTTGGGGACACAATTTGCTTACTGAAAATGACATATGCTCCCTCTATCTATGTTTATTACTTTGAGGTCTCATGTCATGAAATTATCTTTTTAGTTCAATCTGTGAAGAGGTTTTTTGAGTATCTACATATTATAGATATTCTTATAACGAAAAAGTTAGACTTATCTGATATATAGGGTGTTATTACAAGGCAACAAAAAATGGGGTTTTCAATAGGAATGATACAATTTTGTATTTTTTTTCTCATGTCATTTGTGTTCAGTAGATTGCGTCATTTAATTATGATTAAAACAAGTTTTGAATTTGTTTTCACATAAAAAAATTAGATATCAACAATAGTGTCTGAATATGTACTTGAAATAAATTCTGCCTGGTATTTCAATATTATCATCATATTGTTAATATCCAATTTTGTTATTAATTGAAAGTACATATAAAGTTCAAAACTACATTTTAATCAGGAATTATCCAATTAATTCATATTGAGGGGCCTGTACGAATCATATTAAAAATTCCAATCATAATCTCCATTCGAATTCATTTGAAACTCTACATCTGACTAATAACTTTTTGACTGATCTCTCCGGTCGAGTACACACATTCTTCCTTCAGCTAGATAATATCCTTTGGTGAAAAGCATCGAGATAAAAAATTATCATCGCGGTTGAGAGTTGTGAAGGAAGGAATGCCAGTCAATAAAGTGAACATATTACAGTTCTTGAGTTGATGTCTACAACAATATGAGTAACCCAGGTAGCCAACGAGTTACGTGAGTAAAAGATGAGAGGTGAAGAAGCCGATAGAAAACCTCAATGAAAGCGATAGTGGTTCCACACACGTCGTTGTTTT
Organism: Harmonia axyridis; assembly: GCF_914767665.1. Lineage (NCBI taxonomy): Eukaryota > Metazoa > Arthropoda > Insecta > Coleoptera > Coccinellidae > Harmonia > Harmonia axyridis. The sequence goes on along the minus strand of NC_059502.1, from coordinate 10,689,187 downwards.
CTGTTCATTCCTTTCATTCAGCAGATCTCAACTCATTTTGGATTATTGGATTCAAAAATCAGAGATTAGCACTGATTAGACGTCAGGTGCTTTTGTGCGCTTGTTGATTCATACGCCTTTTACGGCTATTTAGACAACATGAAGAATTTTTGTTTTTTCGAATGGGTCAGCCTGTATATTTTTTGCCTTTTGAAATATTGAAGAAATACTGAATAAATTTCATATAATGTTCCCTCAACCTTAATGCCCAAATTTGAGAGTGAACAGGCCAATTGAAAATTCGATTTTATTATTTAAAATAGTTGCCTTCGGGGGCGACACAGCGATTATAGCGATCTTCCAACTTTTCGATACCATTTTTATAGTACGATTTGTCTTTCGCTTCAGAATAGGCCTCACTTTTGGCGATTACTTCTTCATTGGCGCTGAATTTATTTCCAGCAAGCATTCTTTTGAGGTCTGAGAACAGAAAAAAGGCGCTGGGGGCTAGATCTGGCGAATACGGTGGATGCAGAAGCAATTCGAAGCCCAATTCATGCGATTTTGCCACTGTTTTCATCGATTTTTGACACGGCGCATGTCTTTATGAAACAGCACCTTTTTTTCCTTCAAATGGGGCCGTTTTTAACGATTTCATCCCTCAAACGATCCAATTACGCTATATATAATAATCGCTGTTGATGGTCTGGCCCTTTTGGGGGTAATCAATGAATATTATACCTTGCGCTTCCCAGAATACTGATGCAATCGCCTTGCCAGCTGACTGTTGTTTCTGACGCTTTGGATTCGGTTCATCATGTGTAGTCCACTCGGCTGACTGTCGATTGGACACCGGAGTGGAATTCTGGAGCCATGTTCCATCCATTGTCACATATCGACGCAAAAATGCAGGTTTATTGCACTTAAACAGCTTCAAACACTGCTCAGAATCAGTAACACGTTGTTGCTTTTGATCGATTGTGAGCTCACGCGGCACCCATTTTGCACACAGCTTTCTCATGTACAAATAATCGTGATTGATATGATGTACACGTTCAGATTGTCTGCTATCTCGATCAACTTCATTTTACGGTCATTCGAAATTATTTTGTGAACTTTTTTTATTTTTTCGTCGGTGACAGCCTCTTTTGGGCGTCCACTCCGTTCGCCGTCTTCGGTGATGCTCATTTCACCACATTTAAACTTAGCATACCAATCAATGATTTTCCTGGTGCAGACCCCGGAAACTCTTCAGCAAGCCAAGATTTTGCTTCAACTGTATTTTTTCCCATCAAAAAGCAATATTTTATCAGCATACGAAATTCTTTTTTTCAATATTTTGTCAATTAACATAAGTAGTTACACTCACAACACAATATCTCACAAACTAATGGTCGGACTGCTGTCAAATTTTGACACGTATCGTTTGAAGGTTGGTACTAACTAAAAATCATATGAATTTAATACTAGCACAGCCATCTGTGCATCATACCGACAACTTTTCAAATGGCCTAATATTCTGCTGCCTAATAAAACAAATAACTATTCCATTTTCGGAAAATATGTAATCATTACACACGTGTGTAACAAAATCCGGTATCGCCTCGAAACCCAAATGAGTGAACAAACCCATAAATAATGTTTTTTCTGGGTCCAGCACCCGCGAACCCATGCGGATACCTGAGCAATCCATGTGATATGCGTCTCGAATGCAACGACTTTCAATGCCAAAACCAATCATTCCGAGAAAGAAACATAATTTGACATCTTGATTATGTCCGAGAATTTCAGCTGCTGAATATGAATTCCAACGGTGGCCGTTCGCAAAATAGGCCGTTGTCTAAACAGGCCGACATATCGAATTGCACCTTGCACTGCGCTGTGGTGCGCAAGGGCCTGGCAACAAATTGTTTTCGTGGCCGTTCATTATTCATTCTTTTAACAAATCATCTAAGCGTGGAAACAATCTGGCCAGGCGGGCATTTCAAGCAAAATATAATTATCACGCTACCGCTCTCGGCATAACATCATGTCCCTTTTTGGTTGCACCACGCTTTGAAAAATGAGCTGCGCCGCTGTCGGTCAAGCTGTTGTGCAACTCGTCACTATACAGGGTCTTTTACAATGGACTGAATTTTGATATGTTTTAGGGATTGCTGGCAGTATTTTTTTTGATTTACCTGGACTATCAATTTTTCCTTCGAGGAATTTTTCAGGATATTTCTAAGGCTTTCGACAATGTATGGCACGAGAGTCTCGTTTTCTAACTACATAAAGCGAATGTGACCCTTCCAATATGTCAACTCATTCGTTCTTTTCTTCGAAATCGCTCCTTGAGAGCACAAATCTCCAAAAGAGTTCACGAAGCTGGAGTCCCCCAAGGTAGCTTGTTGTTCCCTCTTCTAAACTCAGCATACACATCCCCAAGTCTGACCGAACTTCTTTAGCCATATACGCAGACGAGTACGCAGATGACACTGCTATCATGACAGGGTCAAAAATTCATCTGGAAACTAAAAACCTCCAGGGCTACGTAAGCCTTCTGGAAGAATGGTGCGATAAAAGGCTAATCAAAATGGACCCATTAGGTTTCTTCTGTTGCTTCTCTTTTCACGTAGGTAAGTCAAACCGTTCGGTAACGTCCAAATGTACAGATGTGATATCACCAGTGAATCTCACGTCAAATACTTGGGAGTCATCTTGGAGAAAAAACTTTAATTCAGCAGCACCTGGACTTTGCCATCCAAAAGGGTAAAATGATGCTTGCAATTTCGCAAGCATTTCCTCAAAACTGTGAGGTAAGGAAAAATTGGTGTCAGAATTGACGATCACTAGTTGGCCGAATTTAATGGTAATATTGTACAATTTTTTTTGATTGATTCGATTACGTAGGTCACGAAATTGTTTGCAGTTGGGCGATGAGTCCATAAATTATAGGTAATGATCTGGAATTTTCAAAAAAAAAATTCTAAATTTTCCCGAGGCTGCCACTTCTCCTTGACGTGAGCTACGCACTTGAAACCTCACCATTTTTTAGATCAGAACTCAATCTTGGAAAAACGTTTTTATTTGAGAGGTCTGTGACAAATATTTTAGGAGATATAACGATTCTTGGATAGAGATTCAATTTTTCCTGTTTTTTCCCAAATTTCGTCTAAACTGTGAGGTCTACGAAAAATCGGTTAGGGTTGCCAATATTGACGATCTGTAATTAGCCGAATTCCGAACTCACCTGAAAATTTTTTTGTCGAAAAATTTTCGTGAAATTTTCCATACTCTACCCTTAAAAAATTTTAAAAAATTAGAAGTTCCTTCATGAGAATATTGTACCATTTTACTTTTAGGTCTACGAAAAATCGTTGAGCGGTGTCAATATTGACGATCTCTAATTACCCGAATTTTGAACTCACCTGAAAATTTTTCGTCGAAAATAAAAAAAAATTAAAAGTTCCTTCATGAGAATATTGTACCATTTTATTGATTGACTCGATAACGTAGATCATGAAAATGTTTGCACTTGTGCGATCACTCCATTATTCTATAAATTATAGGTGATAATCTGAAATAAAAAAAAAATTGTTAAAACCTCACTATCTTTTAGTTCTCAAATAATTCATAACAAATATCTACTCGAATGAGTTTCATAGTGTCAAGATTTCCCCGATTGCATAATTGTGGTTTTCTTCAGTCCATTATGAAACTAATTACCAATCGATGCGTCTTTTATGGTCGGTATCATGGTTTACTACATTTTTTGTATGTAAGTGCAGTAGACATCAATACAGTTGTTTGTTACATACTGGAAGGTGTGTTTTATAGATCTTCCTGGAAACGAGTGCGGTTGGAATAACATGGATGTAAAAGAAATTATATTCTAATTATGAGTTAGGTACGTTCCTTCCATCAGTAGAAGAATGCACATAGAACTCAGGTAGCGTTTTCAGTCATTTGATCGGATTAAAAGACAGGATGTTAGCTTATTAAAGAATTATCAAATTTTCAACGCATACTCCAATTAGACGGTGTTGTGTGGCTTATGCTCGGTTTACACGACATGTTATTTTTTTCACATTTTATAATTCTGCTCCTATTATTTCAAATTACAGATTGCAGGGATTACCAACTATTATAAAGTATTGGTTAGTGCTGAATTGAATTTGTAGTGTTTTTGTAACATCTATTAATTTTTGAGAGAAAATAATTGATTAGTTTCAAAATAGGTGACACCCCTCAATAACACAGGGCAACAACAAAAATTTTTTGGTGCCTGGTATTTTAGAGCTAATTTTTAATGTAAAGGGTGTTTTTTTTAGAGCTATAGAACTTTAAATTGCAATAAAACAACGATGGATTATTCGATTGACATGAATTTTATTTATCCGCAAGATAATCTTGTGGCATTACATTTTAAATATGATTTCTGGCATATGACCGCCACGGCTGGCTCGGATGTAGTCCAATCTGGACGTCCAATTCTCCATGACTTTTTCCAACATTTGTGGCCGTATATCGGCAATAACACGGCGAATGTTGTCTTCCAAATGGTCAAGGGTTTGTGGCTATTCCGCATAGACCAATGACTTTACATAGCCCCACAGAAAGTGGTCTAGTGGTGTTGAATCACAAGATCTTGGAGGCAATTCACAGGTCCAGAACGTGAAATTAGGCGGTCACCAAACGTGTCTTTCAATAAAACGATTGTGGCACGAGCTGTGTGACATGTTGCGCCGTCTTGTTGGAACCACAGCTCCTGGACATCATGGTTGTTCAATTCAGGAATGAAAATGTTAGTAATCATGGCTCTATACCGATCACCATTGACTGTAACGTTTTGGTCATCATCGTTTTTGAAGAAGTACGGACCAATGATTCCACCTGCCCATAAAGCGCACCAAACAATCAGTTTTTCTGGATGTAATGGTGTTTCGACATACACTTGAAGATTAGCTTCACTCCAAATGCGGCAGTTTTTTTTGTTGACGTAGCCATTGAACCAGAAGTGCGCTTCATCGCTAAACAAAATTCGCTCATGAAAATCGTGAACAACGGCAATCTCATTTTGGGCCCATTTGCAAGCGTTGTTCAGGAGTGAGTCTATTCATGATGAATTGCCAAACCAAACTGAGAATAAATCACTTGACAGCTGTTAAATCGGTCGCCATTTTGAACAGTAATGCCAACTTAAAGTTATATACCTCGAAAAAAACACACCCTCTATAATTCTGCTCCTACTATTTCAAATTACAGATTGCAGGGATTAACTCGGGGATTACCAACTATTAGAAAGTATTGGTTAGTGCTGAATTGAATTTGAAGTGTTTTTGTAACATCTATTAGTTTGTAAGAGGAAAGAATTGATAAGTTTCAAAATAAGTGACAACCCTCAATAACACAGTGCAAAAAAAAAAAATTTTTTTGGTGGCTGAGATTTTAGAGCTGATTTTCACTATATTTGGGACGATTAATCTGTACATGGAATCCGTTTTTCTCTATCAACTTTACTTTTTTAGATGCACCAACTTATCTACCAATGTGGGTTTCATTCAGTGTATTCATTTATGAGAGTTCTAAAATTATTATATATTCATTAATGTATAGGTTTTATTGTCAGTCTGTTATTGAGTGAATTCCAGGTGGAACCATTGCCTATCAGGTACCTGAACTGACCCTTTTATTTCTCCAACTCGGGTAACTAAGAGAAAAAATCATACTTCCTTCGTTGCATATAAAGTTGGGCTTTGAAGTAATTTTTAAAGGCTCATAATAAGAATGAGTCATATTTTGCATATATAGGTGTTAAAATGCATCAGCTGAGCACAGAAAAACTCAAAGCAGAGATATTTGACGGCCCACAAATAAGACAATTAATTAAGGATCCTGCCTCCATAAATTCAATGAATCAAGTTGAACGAGAAGCTTGGACATCATTTGTTGCAGTTGAAGAAAATTTTCTAGGCAAACATAAAGCTCAAAACTATGTTTGAATGGTTAACAAGATGCTCAATAGTTTCAAATCTCCAGGGTGCAATATGAGTATTAAAATACACTATTCACACAGCCACCGTTTTTAAGAAAACTTAGGAGACATGAGTGAGGAACAAGGTGAAAGATTTCACCAAGATATTAAAGTTATGGAGGACCGCTACCAAGAAAGATAGGACATGTACATGATGGCAGATTACTGCTGGAGTTTAAAAAGGGTCCGTTCAAAAAAACATTCAATAATGGCGGGGAAAGAAGCTTTCGAAGCGTTGACTGAGTATTTGATTTCTTCAATGCTTTTTTCTGTTTGTAAGTACCAACGACAAAATATTGTATTTTGTATAACTAAATAAAAATTCCGTGGCTACTTTTTTTTACTACACTTATGGATTTGAGTTAATAGTATATTGTGCAACAAGTGGGGAAAGTCCATCTTTTCTCGCGAGTGTGGAAGTTTGTGGCACGAGCCTGAAAGGCGAGTGCCGCAAACACACGAGCGAGAAAAGGACTTTCTCCACATTTTGCACACTATATTTTTCCTACAACTGCACAAATTTCAATAATTCAAGTAATGGACTTGATTCAAATCAAAATGGCCTTCGTTGACAGTATGTGCTAATTTATTGCGTCTCTATAGAAACGACTCAAATGACCAATTTCATTGATCTACCAAGCGAGTTGTTGGCAAAGTGCCGTGGGGAATAATATTTCCCACAGTATGAGCAATACATAGTTTTGGAATTGAGTAAGCTGTGGAGAATACGCTACTTTTCATAGCAGTTGTAGGAAAAATAATGTAACTTATATTTCTCTAAAATTGTATATCTTAAAAATTTGAGCTCTTAGGAAGAAATGAATACGTTATTTGAATTCAGGACATTAAATTGATATGGAATCAGCACAAAAAACCTCGAAACCGAAACAGCTGTTCCACTGTGTAATAAACTCAAGGTTTTATTCTACCTTGTTGGAAAAGTTGGACTTTCCCCACTTGTTGCACGATATATTATTTTTCAATATTATTCTTGAATTTTCAGTATACAAAAATGTCGACGACCGGTCAAAAATTCCGAAAAATTCTCGAAAAACTAAATTTTGCTATTCCAAGACCATCCTCTAGAGTTAGAAATACATTTTATATGCCGACACCTCGTACGAATACATTGAAATATTCACCTCTTTATAATTTGTGTGATGCCTGTAATGCTGTAAGTTCTCACTTGGATATTTTTAATTGTTCCATTTCAAATATCAGATCTCATTATTTTGACTGACTGAGCATTTTTTGTTATTTTTTTTTTCTCAGAATATGTAATATTATTTTTCTTTTGCTCCTTGTTCTGTAGTTGGGTTTAAACCTGTAGAACATTGTATATGTATTAAATAAATAAATAAAATATTCAATGATCAAAATAACATTTAAATGATTAATCATTTCTATCCAAAGCAAGTGTATCAAATCAGATTACACTCCAATTTCCTTCGAACGTAAATAATTCAAGTAGAAACCTACAACAAGGTGCGAACTACTGACGTACTCTAGACGAAAATAAAACACCACTCGTAGCACATCTTGCGTGAAGTGTAAAAGCAGCTTAACGAGAAGCTGTAAAACTTTAATCAAGTGACGCGAGACTTTTTAAGAAGCGATTATATTTCAGTGCCTTTTTCTGGCCGCTATTAACGATATTTAGTTAACCGTGAATATTCCTCAGGTTCCAAATTAAAAATTACCAATTGTCCGCTCCTCGCTCGGGGAATACGTGCCTCTGTTAATTATTTGACGGCAAACCGGACACGTATACCGAATGTGGAAGGGGAGGGGGAACAACGTCGACTTCTTTTGTTGGCTGACCGATCCTTGTAATTGAATCAATTGGTGTCATTTACCTCTTCGGTGGTGTTGGTCAATAGGTCAGAGAAAACCCTGGTTATCCTACATCTGGTGGTTCAATTCCTCAATAGTCCCAATGCCTAGCTCCATCTTGAGGCGAACCTACTAAAGTTGAAGAAAATGTCTTCATGAAATCGCTGTGAAAATTCTTGGAAAAGCAGAAAACCACCCCAAAAATCAGTCAGGGAATCCCCCAACTACGACGAATCTTCCACCGGATCCAAGCGTCCAAAACTTGTACTTCAAATGGAATTTTTCGATGACCTTCAGTGAACTACTCAATACCTCCAATAGGCTCGTTCTGCCAATGTATCCTTTTTAGAAGTCCACGAAAGATGACAGACTATCCCGATACTTATCATTTAAACCCTGTCAGTTCGGGATAAAGGAATCTAAAGGGTGTTTTTTTGGAGCTATAGAACTTAAAATTGCAATAAAACAACGATGGATTATTCGATTGACATGAATTTCATTTATCCGCAAGATAATCTTGTGGCATTCCATTTTAAATATGATTTCTGGCATATGACCGCCACGGCTGGCTCGGATGTAGTCCAATCTGGACGTCTAATTTTCTATTACTTTTTCCAACATTTGTGGCCGTATATCGGCAATAACAAGGCGAATGATGTCTTCCAAATGGTCAAGGGTTTGTGGCTTATCCGCATAGACCAATGACTTTACATAGCCCCACAGAAAGTAGTCTAGCGGTGTTAAATCACAAGATCTTGGAGGCCAATTCGCAGGTCCAAAACGTGAAATTAGGCGGTCACCAAACGTGACTTTCAATAAATCGATTGTGGCACGAGCTGTGTGACATGTTGCGCCGTATTGTTGGAACCACAGCTCCTGGACGTCATGGTTGTTCAATTCAGGAACGAAAAAGTTAGTAATCGTGGCTCTATACCGATCATCATTGACTGTAACGTTCTGGCCATCATCGTTTTTGAAGAAGTACGGACCAATGATTCCAACAGCCCGTAAAGCGCACCAAACAGTCAGTTTTTCTGGATGTAACGGTGTTTCGACATACACTTGAGGATTAGCTTCACTCCAAATGCGGCAGTTTTGTTGGTTGACGTAGCCATTCAACCAGAAGTGCGCTTCATCGCTAATGGACGTAGTGCGCGATACGTATTCCGCACAGAACCATTATTTTCGAAATAAAATTGCACTATTTGCAAGCGTTGTTCAGGTGTGAGTCTATTCATAATGAATTGCCGAACCAAACTGAGAATAAATCACTTGACAGTTGTTAAATCGGTCGCCATCTTGAACAGTAATGCCAACTTAAAGTTATATTCCTCGAAAAAAAACACCCATTATATTAAGTATCGAGAACGGTAAGGACATTTTACCGATCAAATCAATAGTTTGAAGGAGTTAGTTATTGTCTGAGATCGGTAGTCCTTAACGTTCAAGATACTTACAGAATTTTTGTACGATAAACACAGTTTTTACTTAAACTACAAAATAATTATCCAAAAAAATTAAAACAGTCATTCCAAGAAATGGATTCAGGGAAAAGACAGCCAAATCAATGAAAAAGTATTGCTTGCTCATTTGAATTGAATGAATTAAATTCAAATTGTTTGTGAATTATTTAATTTTTTCAATGAATATTTAGTTATTCGCACTTACTGTTCAGCGAACGGTAAGTGATTCACTTGCTGTTCTGTTTATCTTAGCAACCAGCAAATGATCGGTAACTTACAAAAGTCGTTCTATCGTGCAGAAAAATAATAGCTAATTTTTGATTTATTATGATCAATTGAAAATGATTCATTTCGGCATATCCTTTTCACCATTTCACTGACATCATTTTTCATTTTTGAATTCAATTCTTCTCATTAGATACCATAAAGATACAAAAAAATGCTTCCTTGAATTACGATTCAGTAATTTCTATAATGAACAATGATATCATGTCTCTGAGAAGACAGGCACAATTAAATCACATTGTGTTTAATTACCATACACCATTGTCAATTAAAGAGGTATGAAGTCATTAAAAATCCATTACGAAAATGATGTCATACGAGCAGAGTAAGTGTCACTGGATTTGATCAGACAATTGGTTCAATCAGCAACTATAAAATATTTCTTAATTATGGATTATTGTAGTACTGTGATTAATGGTCATCAAGTTCTTAGATTCGAGCATTGATGCATCATCGTTTTCGTAGTTTTGGTTCCCCGAAAAACTCTAGTGCATCTCGTGTGCATTTATAAGGCATCAAATAACAAATGGACGAAAGAATTAGCAATAGTAACAAATAGCAGTGAAACATATGCATGAGTTATTTTTGTATATTTCAAAATACGACTTCAAAGTTATAAGTATATATAAATTTATTGCCGTATTTTCCCAATAGCAAATAACAGTTATCAAATAACAACTGTTATTTTATAATGTGTCATCACATAACAATTTGTTAACTGTTATTTAATAACTGTTATATACACACTTAGAAGTTGGCTTCAACAGGATTTCTTCAATTTCCTATCGAACCCTACGCACCTTCAACTTCACCAGAGTTGTTCCAGCCTGGATCACATTGTCTTTTAACGAGATACAGTTGAGAATCCAATACTACCCTGATTTTATGTTGAAAGAAATACCTGAAACCGAGGAACAAATAGACCCACGCTCGCGGAAGAGCAAGTCTGCACGACTCGGATAATCTCTCAGTCTGTTGCATTTGCCTATCTGCAATTATTGCCTGAAACAATCGATGGAAAAGGTTTGGATTGAACAGGACCAGCGAAGCTATTAAAATAGATGGAGTCGGTACTGGATTTATCTGGTTGAAATCCATGCAATGGGATGAAATCGAAAATTTAATTTCGCAAGAATACAGCGAATATGGTTTAGGACACTTGCAGCCAAATAAACAGGAAATTGTTCAATGTACCAAAAATTAAAAACAGATCTAGAGTTTTTATTTCCAGCCAAACACCAAAACTATAAGTCGAGGGCTACTCATGCTCTGTTAAGGCTATATTTTTTCCCAAAGAATTTAAGAAAATACGAGATTTGAAGTGAATATGTTCTATATTGCTCACAAAATTACAAGCTTACTCTTACGAAGCGCACTTCTGGTTGAATGGCTACGTCAACAAACAAAACTGCCGCATTTGGAGTGAAGCTAATCCTCAAGTGTATGTCGAAACACCGTTACATCCAGAAAAACTGACTGTTTGGTGCGCTTTATGGGCTGGTGGAATCATTGGTCCGTACTTCTTCAAAAACGATGATGGCCAGAACGTTACAGTCAATGGTGATCGGTATAGAGCCATGATTACTAACTTCTTCATCCCTGAATTGAACAACCATGATGTCCAGGAGCTGTGGTTCCAACAAGACGGCGCAACATGTCACACAGCTCGTGCCACAATCGATTTATTGAAAGACACGTTTGGTGACCGCCTAAATTCACGTTTTGGACCTGTTAATTGGCCTCCAAGATCTTGTGATTTAACACCGCTGGACTACTTTCTGTGGGGCTATGTAAAGTCATTGGTCTATGCGGATAAGCCACAAACCCTTGACCATTTGGAAGACAACATTCGCCGTGTTATTGCCGATATACGGCCACAAATGTTGGAAAAAGTCATCGAAAATTGGACGTCCAGATTGGACTACATCCGAGCCAGCCGTGGCAGTCATATGCCAGAAATCATATTTGAAATGTAATGCCACAAGATTATCTTGCGGATAAATAAAATTCATGTCAATCGAATAATCCGTCGTTGTTTTATTGCAATTTAAAGTTCTATAGCTCTAAAAAAACACCCTCTATAAATTTGGATGGTTTTCAACACTTTCACATACAGCAGCAATATTGTATATTTTTCCTGTAATGCATGAAATGTACTCGCTACAAAAACGTTAGTTTGTAGTTCAGCAGTATCTAAAAGATCGATATTCTCAAATGGCTATACTTCTACTAAACATGACGCTTAGGATGATAGTTTTGTTTGACATAGGTCATTGAAATAGGGCTGTGTAATCTGGAACAGGACATGGATAACCCAGTATTATGATAAAAGTCAAAATGACTTGAAAAAATCCCAACAAAAAATTCTCGTATTCACAATTATTGTCTTCCCATTTTTTGTGAATTTCTCACCCTAAAACCATAAGAAGGAAAATATTTGAACCATTCAGATTTCTCACCGAAGAGACAATTCAAAATTCCAGTCGATATACAATTTGTTTCATGAATCTTTTCGAGAGAAAAATTCATTGTGATTTATTTTATTTTATCCATCGCACAGTGGGGCAAGATACCCAGAATTTCGGCAAAAAATCAGAAAACTGTTTTTAACTTAAGAAATGATTTATTTATTCATTGATAAGGTACAATGAAGCCCATTAAAAAATAAAAGTGTAAAAAAACCACAGGAAGAGGTTCGATTTCCGGCAGAAAAGAATTCGAGGCTACTAAAAATTAAGAATTTTAATGAATGATTTTCTCCAATGAAAAACAAAAAAAAAAACTTCGATACATATTTTGATTATTTAGATATCAGAATCGTTATCATTATAAATTTTTTCTTCCTCCTCTTCTTCTTCTGATGATGAATCAAATGGAGATGAAACTTTCAACAATTGCAAGCCCTTGGAATTTTTTATTGTTTCCTTTTTTTTATTTTCCCTGTGCTTGTAATTACTGGATCGCTTCTGATCAAAAATAAATTGAAAATATCTTCATTTCTTTTAGATCTACTACACTTTCTAGAATTATGTATATCTTCTGAAATACTTATTCCGTGCTTCCTGAGCATCCTCACTCAACTATCCAATAGGTAGTAGTGCAGAAGATATGATCCTATAAAAGAAAGCAAAAGACACTTATTAGTTTTTTGAACTATAGACTTTATTCAGTTCCTTCAATTGAAAACATATTTTAAATCATGGTATCGAGATCTTTCTTGAATTAAAATCTTTTCGGGCCACATTTTGGGCTGCTAATTAGTATTATTATTAATATCAGTATATAAGACTTTATTTTTTATTCCATAAAACATTCTCAACATACAAATGAATTGAATAAATAAATATAAACAAGTATGAACTCCGGGGCAGGTTACGATGCATTATCATTATGTATCAAAACTACTCATGAAATTAATGTCCTTTTGAGTTAAAAGGCAACAAAAGGCAAACAAAGACAAGTATATTTCAAAGAGGACTCCTCAAGCTTTCGATTGAATATAAAATGAAAGCGGTATCTGGTGGAGCTCCATAACAAAAAATCCAAAATATTTTGATACAGTCACAATAATAGCCAACTAACAAGTCACTGAAAAGTTCGGTGGGGGAAATAATGATATTATCTAATCCGTAGGATGGTTTACTACGTATTCTATACAAAAAAAATCCTGGACACTGATTTTAATTTTTTGAATTTTTGCCAACTTTCTGGGTATCTTGCCCCACTGTGCATCGTCCAGAAAATCAGTGTAGCACGCTCTGTCGAGCCTTTTAGCTCTGGAATTAAATCCTAGATGTTCCGTTCAATAACCCATGGTTTTCCGGCGGGTCATATGGGTTCATATCCGAGAAGTCATTATAAAATTATTAAAGAGGGACAATTCCGAAGCAGGAAGATATGAATTGTATGGTTTTTAACGTGCAATCATAAGCGCATTACTGGCCAACATGGGTCGCAATTAAAGCCATATGCTTCTTGGCGAAATTGACATTAAGTCAGCCAAGGGCACAATTAAATTAATTAACAACGAGCTGAATTTTTCTTGCGTCATTTCTTTGTTTCCTCGGTTCTTGGATGTCGTACGCTTTCGACTAATCGAGTAAAAATTATCGCACAATCTGACGCTGCAGCGTAAATCAAAGCTGATGAACCGTGGTGGAAGGATTCGAAGCTGGAAAAGCATCATACAACTTGTCTAGAATGTGCAAAATATCAATCTTATTAACGATAAAGTTCGTGCTGTTTTTGGTGACAACATAACACAAATTCATAAAAATGATAAAATAATAATAAAATAACATATATCGATCCCTTCAGACATTACAAATGTATGATACAAGTAATATCATAAAGAAAAAAAAATAAATAAATTACAATTCAGTACAGAGGATAATAACATTAATACAACAAATACCTATAAAAATTCAGGAAAGTATTATGGAATTATTCGTTTATGCACTTTGTGAGCACGTTTGCGCTCAGGTTTACATCTAAATACCTAATTGTTTGTCTAGGCTTTCTATTTAATCCCAAAATAATTGGTGAAAGAATCACCAAGAACTTCGAACGTCTCCATTATGCACATCTCCACACCTCACCAGCGGAAAAAATGTGTCTAAATCAAGCATCCTAAGCGGTGCCGTTTTTCGTGGTATTGCGCAGCATGTGGCGCCATCCCAAAGGCATGCCACTAATCTTTCATCACTATACGCTCTATTAGTGATGAGGTCACACACCGCCATTTTAGTTCTTCTGTCAGTGTTCGGAATCCAAACAAACAAATTGTCATTCAAATTAGTACGTTGTCGTTGAAGAAATTGGCTTATTTTGATAAATAAGATTATTTAAGGAACTATTTTACTATTAATTGATAGACAGAAGGCACGAGATTAATGCCAGTAAGTTCGAACTTGAAGTTCAACTAATAAACACGGCTTTTTACAAAATCTGGAGAATGATACAGGATTCAAACTTACCGTATCAACCTAGTTCCTTCTATTCCAATTCCAATTCCAAGACAATTCCTTCAACGACACCGTACTAATTTGAATGAAAATTTATTTGTTTGGATTCCGAATACTGACAGGAAAACCAAAAATGGTGGTGTGTGACGTCACACTAATAGAGCGTATTGACTACTCGAAGTTACAAATGGACAAGTGAAAAGAGAACGCGAGAACTCTGCGAAATGACTGCAGTCGAATATTGTCTAATTTGCAGTTTGATTTGACAGAAATTAGAGATGAAGAGTGAATATTAGTTGGATTCTGTAAAGTTAGGACATTATAAATGTTGAATGGTAAAAGCTGCGTTTCTTCTAGAATATTTCACTTTTAATTTGGTCGTTCTTATACCGTTTTTTCAGAGAAAAGTACTCTTTGTGTTTCAATTAAAAAGAGAAAAGAAACATTCATTCCCGCTACATAAAACAATATACTATAATTCAATAGCTAGTGATCCAGTTGATCAACTCAAGACGCAGATCTATCTGGCTGGTACACCATGGTCCATGAGTCAACCTACAGGACAACTCATAACACGAGCAGAAACCCTGACAGGATCTCCGCATATCGTCAGATCTTCAATATATTTTTTCCAACCACTAATTTCACACTTTGCCGAAAGCGAATTTTTTCTTTATATTCTCTTCGAACGCGAAAGCTCTCTACACGTATATGTCCGTTAGTATGAGGAAATTAAACATATAATCCACCTGTCATGCCATCATCAACATACCTGACCGCGTAAGACGGTAGCTGGAAATATAATAAGCAATAAGCTGTGTGAGCGAAGAGAAAGAAGGTAACCTTGAGAACGGATGAATCGAATCTTACCAGCTTCAATTATTATATTCCAGCGGTCTAATCTTGGCTTTCTTATTATTTCGTAGTACGTTGATCCATTGGAAGCAGCGTGGGATGATTCAATTCATATTTGTTCGATGTCACGGTGGTTTACTGTCAATTTGGTCTGCTACCTGATCTTGGAGTGCATAGCTATAGTTTTTACAGGTATAAATAGTAGATGAGTTAATAGAAATTATTGAAAAACTATTCACAAGGTAGATGAAAAAGGGAAAAATGCGACAACATAAAGGGGGCTCCGATTTGTATCTCCTTGTTACGTGTACCAAATATCTGTAATTTTCTGATTTGTGCCAAAATGTTGGCTATTAGTGTAAAATCTGTTTGTTCATCGGACCATCCACAGAAATGAGGATCCAAAGAAACTAAATATTGGCAGAATTAATCCCAAATTTATTTTGATTTCCTTGAAAATCTTAATGTGATGATTTCCATAATTGAGTTATTTCTGTGTTCCAAAAATATACAGGGTGTTCCTGGGTGGAGGTACAAAGTAAAATGAGAGATTCCTTGGAAAATTAAAAAAAAAATTCAAGGATCATAGGTCTGCAAACGCTTTATTTTCTAGATACAGGGTGTGTCTTGTAGTACTT
The DNA here is from genome assembly GCF_914767665.1 of Harmonia axyridis. Lineage (NCBI taxonomy): Eukaryota > Metazoa > Arthropoda > Insecta > Coleoptera > Coccinellidae > Harmonia > Harmonia axyridis. The sequence goes on along the minus strand of NC_059502.1, from coordinate 10,673,154 downwards.
TTTTTGATGATTATATCAGTTTATAGAATCTTAATGAATCTTCACTACATATTGGATAAATATGGACCAAACTTAATTAATGTATTCATCACAGCTTCCTAACGGGCTCTTTACAATAATTTGGATTATACTGAGTATTACTAGAGAAGTAGCAAGAACGACAAAACTACAAAAATCAAAAAGTGTATAACTGGACCAAAGTTTGTTTTCACATTTTTCTAAACTACCAATGTTCCACCTAATCTAAGTTCTGGAGGAAAGAACTAAGCACTGTTTCAGAAAAAATATAACCCTATAGAATTGTATTCAAAAGTAGCATATCACATGATGAAAACTTCAATTTGGAATATCTATGCCAAATTTAAGTTGAATATCTTGTGAAGGGAAAGTGTTATGAAAAAAACTTGAACAAAAAAAAATCAAAATCGCAGAGAAATATGCCATTTCCATTCGTACTTCCAATTTTGGAACATCCTGTATACATAACTCCTTAATAGAGCGATAAAGAAATATTCAGTTATCTGCCAGAAATATCACCCAAACCAGCATTAAAAAATTATGATGTATCAATTAAATAAGGATCCATCCAAATAGTAATTACATAACGGTCGTTACAAACAGTTATGAGATATTTCAATTATTGTATTGGTTTATTGTGATTTGGCCATGTTCCCAGATGACGTAATGACTGTAACAGTTTTGCGATCCAATTTTCCGACTATTGACCTCCCTTTTTGGAATTGAGTGCTGTTTCTATGTCGAAAATATTCGAAAAAGGAAGTTAAATTTTTTAATGTAGAGTAAATTTCAATTTCAATTCAACTTTTTCCTCAAACGTCGAATTTAGTAATATTAGTCAATATTAAAATGTGATTTCAAGAGATTTACTTTCCTATCTTGCCGTGAGCTTACAAAATTACCTTTGCATCAGCTCACGGCCTAAGCTGAAAAGTGACATTTAAGAAATCACGTAAATTGAACATTGGAAGTAAATATAGGTTCTGGAACTAAGGCCGGAAAAGTACTTGACGCGCGAGCTCACAATCGATCAAAAGCAACAACGTGTCAATGATTTTGAGCAGTGTTTGAAGCTGTTTAAGTGCAATTAACCTGAATTTTTGCGTCGATATGTGACAATGGACGAAACATGGCTCCATCATTTTACTCCGGAGTCCAATCGACAGTCAGCTGAGTGGAATGCCCACGATGAACCGAATCCAAAGCGAGGGAAAACACAACAGCCAGCTGGCAAGGTTATGGCATCAGTATTCTGGGATGCGCAATTTATTATATTCATTGATTACCTCCAAAAGGGCCAGACCATCAACAACAGACCATTATACAGCGTTATTGGATCGTTTAAAGGATGAAATTGTTAAAAAACGGACCCATATGAAAAAAAAAGGTGCTGTTTCATCAAGACAATGCGCCATGTCACAAATCCATGAAAACAATGGCAGAATTTCATGACTTGGGCTTCGAAATGCTTCTGCATCCACCGTATTCGCCAGATCTGGCCCCCAGCGAATTTTTCCTGTTCTCAGAACTCAAAAGAATGCTCGCTGGAAAGAAATTTAGCGCCAATGAAGAAGTAATCGTCGAAACTGAGGCCTATTTAGAAGCGAAAGACAAATCGTACTACAAAAATGGTATCGAATAGTTGGAAGATCGCTATAATCGCTGTATCGCCCTCGAAGGCAACTCTGTTGAATGATAAAATCGAATGTTGCCAAAAAATGTGTTACTATGGTAGACCGACCTGTTATGTTCCTGCTATTGCTTATGAAAACTGTATTCGATTCATTGATCGGGAACTTAACAATTGGATTGTTGTATACTCAGAATCTTGGTATTCCGTTACAGATTTTCCAACCAACAGGTATCAGCGTCCATCGATATCCTTCATTAGCATCCGAACCGGACCAAAAGGACAATGGAGCCTTCATCATAACTTAATTTGGCCCACACCTATTCTCATTATTCATTACCGAATTCCACGGAACCAGCCCGTCTCGGGAAATTTACATATTCCATGGTGGCTTTAATTAAAGTGACTAATGTTTATTTAACATAACAAAACGTATAATCATAAAAATCAATGCGGGAAGCGCTGCCCACCTGGACCTGACTCTTCTAGCGCTTACGGTGAGCGTTGGTTTACACTTACGGATCCCGATCCGTTTCTTCAGAAGCGTGGACTCTGATGGCGATAGCCGCGCCCGTGATAAGGGTTTCTCTACAGGTCGGACCTGTCTACCTACGCGTCCCGTCCATCTTGATAGAACCGTATTAATTTGTTCTTGTAAGTGATGATACTCGAGTATTCAACGGTTAGAACCTCAGAGGAAAGAAAAGATAGAGGTGCCTTATAGCATTTGTTGACATCGCTATAACATTTTTGTTCACAAACACTTATAATGTACTGCGTTGCCATTCTGAGGAAGAAGTAATCTTTTCTCCGTTCTGTGGCATAGATGTTTTGCGAATATTCTGAGGATTTGGCAACACGGTTCTGTTGTTGTTATTGCACGTGTCAACTAGAGGTGCGTTAAGGGTTAACTGTTCATTTTAATTTCACGTTTGTAATCGGCGTTATTTCATACAAGTTTGTGAATTTTATGTTATATATTGTTAATTTTAATCATGGTAAATACACGAAAAACATGTATAGTGTGTAAAACATCGGAAATGAAAACCTAACCTATCATAGATAAGTTCACGTTTTGAGTCCATAGGCGTAGAATATATCTCGTCTATGGCGTAGTATTTGTGAGATATCGAAAACTTAATTCAATGCTAACATTTGTAGGTTTCCTTCAAATAGAGAATTTAGCAAAATATGGTGCCACGTATTAATATTGCAAATTAATAATTTTCCGAAATATGCATATGTTTGTTCCAAACATTTCAGCACCGAAAACTTAATAAGAGGCAGTAAGAGAACCATTGACTACGCCACTGAAATGTTTACCGCCCCTCTAGTTGTCAATTTTGCAGGTTTGTTGTTGTCCTATCTCACTTTATCATCATACTGGTGCAATTGATTACAATACAACGCTATTTACTTCCAAGGGCACCTCTATCTTTTCTTTCCTCTGAGGTTAGAACCGTTCTAAGACGTCGGGAATCGATTACTGAAAGGAGTAGTTTTTGTTGAGTTGGACACTTATATCGGTTTTTTTTTATTGAATTCAAATGTAATGTATACACACCAGCAAACTTTGGCTGCTTTCAGCAATTATTTTTGAAATTGTTGTAGGATTCTTCGGGAATATAACTGTTCAGATGCCATCCCAAATAGAGATTCAAGGTTTGGTTTGAGCTTGAGTTGGAGTTTTTAAATCTCTAGTCAAGTATTTATTTATCAAGTACTTGAATCATATCAAGTAACTTGATTCTTAGTCCTGAAACTGAAAGGGAAATACTCTGGCGGAATATTCCTGGTTTGGAACATAAATTGGAATGATTGATTTTAAACAAGAGTTTCGATTAACGAAATAATAGTTATTTATAAAGGGTTTTTTCCAATCTGGAAACTTTTCTTGCAAAATTGCGATTGTTTCGTTGCTTTTATATCACAAAGCGACGTCTTATTGAGAATAAACGCCATACATGATGTCCCCAATTCGATGCTCACTGAAAGCTTCTTGAGAACTGATAAGACTTCAAGGACCCCCGATCTCTTTTTTCGAAATAATAAGTCATCAACAAGCAGATAATAATAAAATAGGCAAGAATAACAAGGTCTTTTTGATCTGGGTTCCCGCCCACTCAGGAACTAGAGGGAATGAAGAGGCCAACACACTTGCTAGAAAAGGAGCACAAACTTCTTTCATCGGCCCGGAACCTTTCTGTGACGTAGACGAATGTACCTACAAGAAAGAGTTTCAGGAGAAGGAAGAAACCGAAAGAGAAATACTCTGGCGCAATCTTCCTGGTTTGGATCACACGAAAAAGTTTCTTCGAAACTTTGACCCTACAAAATCCAAGAAGTATCTGGATCTTAGTAAGAATATACTACACCTCCTCACTGGATTCCTCACGGAGCATTGTCGCCTTAGGAAACACCTCATGAGATTAGGTCTAACAGAAAATAACGAGTGCAAATTCTGTGGGGAGGAGGAAGAAACTCCGGATCACTTGGTGACGGAATGCCTTGCCATCGCTAGCCAATGCAAAACCTGCCTTGGACACGAAACTTATAGAAGTGAGGAATTAGCCTCCTTGAAGCCATCCCAGATATTAGAGTTCATTAGAACTTTGGAACTGGAAAGCGAGCTGTAGATCACGTTATGGAGAATAGCTCTGATGTAGGCCACAATAGACCATTAGGTCGCAGTGAAACGAAACGTCCTTGATTAAATGTTTTTTAGCTGTTTTATTGTGTACTCAGTGTCACAATGAAAAAATGATGGAATGAACCTTGCAAAAAACACTTTTATTTATCAAACTCATTTTTCAAAAGAATCGAATATATTAACTTTTTTGAAATAGAAACATAAATTAAATCACTATAGATCATAACAAAATAAAAAATAATAAATAAATAAAGTTTCTTAATATTGAGAAACCTCCAAGCTTAGTTTGATTTCATAACTTTCCATCCAGGATCTAAGACACATGATGCATCTTATAGATTTGTCGCCTAACCTATTGCGGGTTTTTGTAACTGCAGCTCAGGAAAATTGTCTTTCAACGGGAGCTAAAGATGCTGGAGTTGATAAAAAATCTTTAACCATTGTGGCCATGTTTGGAAAGATAATTTTGAAACCACCAAAATCTACCAATAGATTTCATAGAAATGTGAGCATACTACTAATAAAGGCACATTGGCGAATCTCGGCGCTCGAGGAATCCCCTTATTTAGTCTAAGCGCGAACGATATTGCAGAAATATATGCCGTGCGACGCGTACATATCAACTCCAGTAATATCAAGTAGCTCGATGTCAAGTCAAGCAATAAATATCTAAAATCAAGTCAAGCTCAAGTATTTAATTTTTCACGTGCTTGATTTTTAAGTAAAGTAGTTGGTTAAAATGTCAAGCTACTTGGCTTGATGAATAATAATAAAAGGGCGAAGAAGAAAAAGAAATCTTTTATTCAGAACAACTAGATTATCTGAATTCAGAGTGAGTAATTTATAGGCTGTACAAATATCTACTGATACACAGACCGACCGACAGACGCGAAATCAAAGTTGAACGAAATGTTTAGATATCCTAAATTCTCAATCAATTGAACCTAAAATAGTGATCAACCAGAAGAATTCTCAAATTGTTGAAAGATTATTTCTCATGAAGTGTCATTGAAATCCAATTGTGGTTATTTCGCTCCAACAGGACTGTAATACGTGCCAAAGAGTCAGTGAGACTATAACGTTATTGGAGGAATAGCCACTTTTCTATACCAATATAGCTTTCCCAAGTATCGAATCATTGAATGCATGAACTGAGTTGTTCAATCTACCAAATCGAGTTGAATCGTGAAGCATTCAACTGATTGCAATAACAATTATTTTAATTAAATAATGTTCGATAATCTCAACGGTACTGCCGTCAAGTTAATAATAGTAAATCAACAATACAATCTAAAAATACATTTATGTACACCGAATACTTCCATATCCAAGCAAATTATCGTCATTATCCCTTCTGACACGACCACGAATTAAAAAAAAAATTACCCATGCATTCATTCCCACGTTAATAAAATGTAATCTGTTTATTTCTCATTTCTGTTGGTACTCTCGTGTCTCGTCTACGCTCTCTACGTCGAACCACAAAAGATATTAGGTACTGATAGAAGCTGACTACTTGGCCACACCTCCATTCAGAAAAACGCGTAAAATCTTTCTATGAAGACGATACCAGTTGAAAATACAGTAGCACATACCGCAGCGTGTCCGGTTTGTACTTTTGTATGTATCTCCTCCCCCCTTACATTTAATATAGTTGGTAATGAATTTCTTGCAGGACCGTCCGCGGGAAATTTTTATAGAGTCGTTGAACCCCTACTGAACTGTCTCTGAGAAGTGCTATCTTAGAGATGTTTCCTTACTGGACAAGTCCTTCAGGAGAAGGTAAAATATATCTCCTATTATCATGGCCATCTGAAGTAAACAGTGGCGTTTTGCTTCGTTGGAGATCGATATAGAATTCCTCCTCGAGTTTACATTGATCCACTCCTGATCTGAATAAATTCGAATAGGAATACGCTCTATTAGTGATGACGTCACACACCGCCATTTTTTATTCTCCTGTCAATGTTCGGAATCCAAACAAACAAATTGTCATTCAAATTAGTACGTTGAAGAAATTGGATTATTTTGTTAAATGAGATTATTTAAGTAACGATTTTACCATTAATTGATAGACAGAAGGCACGAGATTAATGCCACTAAGTTCGAACTTGAAGTTCAACTAATGAACACGGCTTTTGACAAAATCTGGAGAATGATACAGGATTCAAACTTACTGATATTAACCTCGTTCCTTCTGTCTATCAATTAATACTGAAATCGTTCCTCAAATACTCTTATTCATGAAAATAAGCCAATTCCTTCAACGACCACGTACTAATTTGAATGACAATTTATTTGTTTGAATACCGAACTACTAACCGAATACTAACAGGAGAACAAAAAATGGCGGTGTGTGACGTCACACTATTAGAGCGTATTTGAGACCCTTCTTGTAAGGGTTAAAATGTAAGTCTTACGTAATTGTATTCTTTTTTCACTTGACTTCCTTCGGAGTGCTGTACCCATAGAGTAATAAATATAGATACAGGGAGTATACGCAATTTTTACATGTACCCCACATGGTTAGATTACGTTGTCGGATTGTGATATATTTTCAAATCCACAATTTTACTATATCGTTACGAATGTATATCATATTGAATGAAATATATTTATTTGAGTGAATCTATAATAAGCAGAATATTTATTATTTTCTGTATCTACCTGCTGAAATCCAACGTTTGGCAATTTTTGCTCTCCTAGTGTCATCGGTTGTTTCACGTCGTTTGGCGCTCTTGAAGTTTGTTTTCTGAATTCCTGATATATTTTAGGTATTCATTTTAGTATATTGTTAGTTGATATGAAACGATGATTCACAATGGGACATAAGAAGTGCGTTCTTTGTAGAGAAACTTGCGAATTGAGTGAAATATCGTATCACTGACATTTTTTCATTTCCGCGCGTTTTATGTAAATCTATCTATGTTTATTACTCTGAGGCTTCACCTATGCCTATGCCTGCATAGGACACAACTAGTTATTTCATCTTGCTCATACCCTGAGTTACTGAGAGGTCTGAGAGATTCGAGATTAAAAAAAAGTGCAAGGTTTCTCGAAAGAAAGTTTGAAAAATGATAATAACAATCTCGGCATTTTGGGATTTCACACCTTGCACCAATTGAATTTTGTAGAGGTATAGCTTCAGATCTTTGTGTAAAATGCGGTGTACCGATGATCTATGCGCATTCAAAGTATTTTCTCGTTTCATTTTCTTTGAAACATCTTGTACTATACATCTTCTTCAGATCATTCGATTTACCATCATGTTCTAACCATCACACTTGAGACAAACTACCTCATTCTATATTGTAAAACAGTTGTATTCTGAAGAGGTCACTTGGTTCCTTCTCTGATAATCTTATCATATAATTACATACTGGTATCTGGTAAAATTCTCATGAAATTAACTGAATAAAATAGCCAAGTTCTCAATCTTTGTGCGTGTATAGTGGGTGTCAATGATATTGGAAAACTTTCAGGACAGGAAGAAAGTATTCTTATTGCCATAAAAATAAATGTTCAACATCTCCTTCAATACCGTCCCTCTACGAGTGACAACAAGGAATTCGAGTACGGTCCATCTCGATTCATCTGCACAAGCATTCAACATCTGAAATCTGTTTTCATTGAACACTCGAAGAGGTGTCTCACTATCACACCCCATCTCCTTGTTGGATGCTGGGTAAATCGATCATTCACCAGTCTGACATGTTTACATTTCGATTTCATAAAGGAGACCACCACCCGTTGGACATTCACCGAGGATCATTAAATGAGAAATGAGTTCTTGCTGCGTGGGACCATCTTTAATTTATAACGAAAAACCAGTGGGCTTCGATAACCATTGTTCTGAAGTTGGAGTTCTACCTTATCAATTCAAGATATGTTGTTATCAGTTATCATAGGAAATTATGTTTTTGTGGAATTCAAGCCATTTTTTTCTCAGAATTTCTTCCAAAAATTACGATGCTTTGGATTTGAAACTGAGTCATCATTCTCAAAAGAGTGATTAATGATTGAAGTGAGAAGTGACTAGTGACACAACCCTAATAACGGGTGTTTATTTTTTGAGGTATATAACTTTAAGTTGGCATTACTGTTCAAGGTGACGACTGATTTAACAGCTGTCAAGTGATTTATTCTCAGTTTGGTTTGGCATGAATAGACTCACGCCTGAACAACGCTTGCAAATAGTGCAATTTTATTTCGAAAATAATGGTTCTGTGCGGAATTCGTATCGCGCACTACGTCCATTTTATTTTGTTTAGCGATGAAGCGCACTTCTGGTTGAATGGCTACGTCAACAAACAAAACTGCCGCATTTGGAGTGAAGCTTATCCTCAAGTGTATGTCGAAACACCGTTACATCCAGAAAAACTGACTGTTTGGTGCGCTTTATGGGCTGGTGGAATCATTGGTCCGTACTTCTTCAAAAACGATGATGGCCAGAACGTTACAGTCAAAGGTGATCGGTATAGAGCCATGATTACTAACTTTTTCATTCCTGAATTTAACAACCATGATGTCCAGGAGCTGTGGTTCCAACAAGACGGCTCAACATGTCACACAGCTCGTGCCACAATCGATTTATTGAAAGACACATTGGTGACCGCTTAATTTCACGTTTTGAACCTGTGAATTGGCCTCCAAGATCTAGACAACTTTCTGTGGGGTTATGTAAAGTCATTGGTCTATGCGGATAAGCCACAAACCCTTGACCATTTGGAAGACAACATTCGCCGTGTTATTGCCGATATACGGCCACAAATGTTGGAAAAAGTCATTGAAAATTGGACGTCCAGATTGGACTACATCCGAGCCATCCGTGACGGTCATATGCCAGAAATCATATTTAAGATGTAATGCCACAAGATTATCTTGCAGATAAATGAAATTCATGTCAATCGAATAATCCATCTTTGTTGTATTGCAATTAAACGACGAAAGAAAATGAATCGAATTAAATTAATTATGTCAAAAAAAAATCATTAAACAAGAGAATGAACATAAATCATTCCATGATCCTGAGATACAAATAATTATCACGATTCCGTGGCATTTCGCAAAACCAACACTCATGTAATAATTTTCTAGAGGCGCAAATACTCTAAATAAAAGGGATATCAATTTTCTTGTTATTAAAAATCGATTATTACGTTGATTCCAGTTGCATTATGTGTTCTTCGAGTATGTACACTCGTAGTACAGCAATTTAACTGTACATTGTTTTCTTTCTTACATAATTACTGTATGTAATTATTGACACCGCTTCATGGAAGAATAATCACGAGATACAGGTTGAAATGCTAGAAATGTGCGAAGTGAACCTATTGAAATAACTTAGAATTCTGTGATTCTCATTTTTACTAGAGCTATAATTTTTTCCAGTTGATATATGATATCATAAGAAGTGAAGCTGCTTATTTTTAATTGGAATGATACAATTTGTGTCATTTTTCGGCATTTCCATAGAGTAATAAACATAGATAAAGGGAGTATACGCAATTTTTACATGTCCCCTTCACTGTTAGATTACGTTGTCGGATAGTGATATATTTTCAAATCCATAATTTTACTATATCGTTATGGATGTTTATTATATTGAATGAAAGATATTTATTTGAGTGGTCCTCGATTAAATAGGAAAATTTGAATATTTGAAATGCGATATTGATCTTATTATCGAATTTATAATAAGCAGAATATTTATATTTTCTGTATCTACCTGCTGAAATCCAAGGTCCGGCAACTTTTGCTCTCCTAGTGTCATCGGTTGTTTCACGTCGTTTGGCGCGCTTGAAGTTTGTTTTCTGAATTTCTCGATATATTTAGATATTTATTTCAATTTATTTTGAGTAAATATGAAACTTTGATTAACTATGGGACATAAGAAGTGTGATGTTTTTGGAGAAACTCGCGAATTGAGTGAAATTGCCTATATCACTGATACGTTTTCATTTCCGCCCGCTTCATGTCAAATTTGATAGTTCATGTTGGGGACAAAATTTGCTTACTGAAAATGACATACGCCTATGTTCATTACTCTGAGGGCATTTCCTAAGTCAGTGTGTGTTGTTGTCCATGGTTTGACAGTTGAGAATGTCAGACTCAGTAGAAATTGGTATACAGTAAGGATTGACAATTAATCATGAATTGTTTAACGTCAGAAGAAGATTTTCAAATTGTGGAAATTTACTTTGAAAAAATATATATGTTCGCAAAGTTCAAAAATCACTTCGTTCATTTTACCGTCAACATAATCGGCCTAGTGAGTAAGAAATTCGTACAATTCTCTATCATTTTTGCATTTATTTTAATCATTTCGATTCAAAACCATCAACAAGACATAGAAATGTGCACACCTAAGAGAATATTGCTGCTGTAACGCGAAGTGTTGAAGAAGATGCCGAAATGTCGATAAAGTTCCGTTTTCAATTTGTTAGCCTTTGTCCTTCTTTTTCGTAAGGATCTTGTCTTACGGGCCTATAAAATACAGCCCGTACAAGAATTAAAGCCAAATGACCATCGTTTACGTTACATTTTTGCTGATTGGGCTAATTTGAAACTGGTCGAAGATGAGCATTTTTATTTGAATTGTGTTTAGTGATGACGCTCATTTCTGGTTGAATCACTTCGACAATAAGCAAAATAAACGTATATGGAGCAAATAGAAGTGGTCCTTTTAAATGGTCATCTCGTTCTTGAGACATAACACCTGATATTGCACCTTGGGCATAAAACTGTTGTACAACCTTCTATGCAATAAAGAGTTCTAATAATAATCACATAAATCTCCCCTCGTCCGGTCACCATTTCAAATAGCTCCAATTAATATCGAAACGGAAAATCGATGACCATCTTGATGCTGAAATATTCACCGGACCCAAATAAAATCGAGGTGGCATGAAAGGTAGGCATTAATTTCCACGGAATTATTCATGTTTCCATGTACAGGGCCGATGGAACATATTCCGTAATTTGTCACGTTCGATAAACAGTAATTTCAATATTTTGTTTATGTTAGTTAGCGCCAAAGAACGTCGTCATTGATTTATTCAACGGTGGCCTGCATTAATAACGGCCTGATCGCCAGTCAAAATACTAGAATAAATGAATAAGATGTTGCCAGATCCACTTGGATTTATCGCAATCGTTCCGGAATTAACACGGTATAAATAAAAGTAACGATTCCGTCGATTGGGACAAGATGAATATGTAAATGCGTGGTTGTAATCGATGGCGATGCATTTAATTAAGAGAGTTCCTGATTGATAGAGACGATAGGGGAAATGGAGGCCATTTATTAGATTGATGTATGATAAATGGTACTTGGTGTGGACGGGAAGAGGACGATAAAGTGATTTTAGGAAATTCTTTACGTTCTTTGTGAGCTGTGATCGTTTTGAAGGTTTTATTGATATTAGAGGAGTATTCGAGATTTCAGATTTTCTCCAACCAAACTCCCACTAATGGGTGTTTCTTTAAGAGGTTGAGAACTTCAGATAATAGCACAAGGCATATGACTCAAACCTCTTGGCAAAACCTTCGGTGTGATGCCAACTATTTCGATTTCAAAGCCCCCTTTGAAATGGTCACTGTCTCAGTGCAATGAACGTCGTGAATTACTTGGACAGAAAGTCCCCGGGCTACCATAGTAAAACTGACTTTTTTGGCAAGATGGATTTTATTATTCAACATAGTTGCCTTCGAGGGCGATACATCGATTAAAGCGATCTTCCAACTTTTCGATACCATTGTTGTAGTACGATTTGTCTTTCGCTTCATGAAAGGCCTCAGTTTCGGCGATTGCTTCTTCATTGGCACTGAATTTCTTTCCATCGGGCATTCTTTTGAGTTTTGAGAACAGGAAAAAGTCGCTGGGGGTTAGATCTGGCGAATACTGTGGATACAGAAGCCATTCGAAGCTCAATTCATGCAAATTTGCCATTGTTTTCATTGATTTGTGACACGGCGCATTGTCTTGATGAAACAGCACCTTTTTTTTCTTCAAATGGGGCCGTTTTTTAGCAATTTCATCCTTAAGACGATCCAATAACGCTATATAATAATCGCTGTTGATGGTCTACCCCTTTTGGAGGTAATCAATGAATAATATTGATGCCATAACCTTGCCAGCTGACAGTTGTATTTTTTCTCGCTTTGGATTCGGTTCATCGTGTGCAGTCCACTCAGCTGACTATCGATTGGACTCCGGAGTGAAATGATGGAGCCATGTTTCGTCGATTGTCACATATCGACCCAAAAATTCAGGTTCATTGCACTTAAACAGCTTCAAACACTGCTCAGGATCATTAACACGTTGTTGCTTTTGATCGATTGTGAGCTCGTGCGCCCCCCATTTTGCACACAGCTTTCTCATGTATAAATATTCGTGAACAATGTCTGCTATCTCGATCAATTTCGCTTTACGGTCATTCAAAATTATTTTGTGAGCTTTTTTGGTTTTGTCGTCGTTGACAGCCTCTTTTGGGCGGCTACTGCATTTGCGTCTTTGGTGATCATTTCTTCTTAATTTCTTTCGTCACCATTAGAAAACTTCTTACATTAACTATTCAAAACTTCATGCAAAACTTAGAACTGATTACATATCAGAACCACAACAAAAATTCAAGCAAAATATGGAAAAAAAATCTAATATTTCACTGACAACCGATCCCACTGAGTTGAGATCTTGCGAGTGGATATGATAGTATATTATTCAACGAGCGGTAATGTAGGTCATAACTCACGCTGATGAAGTTAGCAGCACGAGCCGCAGGCGAGTGCTGTAATTCATCAAGTGAGTTATGACCATTACCGCAAGTTAAATACTATAGTTTATCTACGACTATAACAATAAATACTAAAATACAAAAATAGAGAATGAACTTTATTGGCAAACCCCAAAAGTTACCTATAAACGTCAAAATTATCAATGTGACCTTCCTCCCCTCAAAAACAATAATGGAATGTACTTTTTCGGCCAACCGAATAGAAGCACAGAGCCATCTTTTCCGATTTATTATAATGGGTTATAGCAGTGAGTTATTATAACTCACGCTGTTTGTTAAAAGATACTATCAATTGCTCAAAAGCAGTTGAATAATGAATATATAATTTAATATTAGTAGATAAAATAACAATTTCAAACTTTATGAGAACTTTCGTGTTGCACCCAAATACAGTTTAGTGGTCTCTAAGGGCTGAAAAGGCGTATATATAAAGAAGCTCACAATATGCAGACGACCCAAACGAAATTAAGACTACCCAAAACTCTAATTCCTTTCGAAACCCATCCGACGAGGAGCGGGGTACCTCTTGGAACCTCCCAGATTTCTCGAACCTTTCGTCACCTCTCCATCGGCACATTCCTCATTCACCATTCATTCCGATAATTAACGCTTTGGTGTAATTATCCTCGTCCGTTTCAGCGCAGATCGCCGGATCCGGCTTTTGTCGTTGGTTGGACAAAAAGCCAGGCATCGTAATCGAAACACATTCCGATGCGAGCCGGGCAAAAAGTTGTGCCGCATTTCACACAAAGGACAATGCCGGCAAAAACGGGCAATGCCAGCAATATATCAAACCAATTAATACACGATTATTTATTATTATTAAGAGAGCTGCCGAACTATTCTTTGCACCCAAGGCTCGATCGGCCTTGTCCCGTCAGAAGGGCACCTACCTCCGTCTCTCCGTGTGCGCGGGGCTTTAATTACGCTACTTTTATTGTTTAATATTGGTATGGCGGGTTTTAGTCTTGGGGTTTTTGGGAGAAGCTAGGGCTTCACGGTTTGACTTGATTTTCAAGCTACTTGACTTGAGCTTGACTTGGTTTCAAATCAAGCTCAAGTCACAAAAAGAAACATAAATTAAATCACTATAAATCATTAAAAAAAATTAAGTTTCTTAATATTGGGCAACCTCCAGGCTTTGTTTGATTCCATAATTTTGCATCCAAGATCTAAGACACATGAGACATCTTATAGATTTGTCGCCTAACCTATTGCGGGTTTTTGTAACTGTAAGAGCAGCTCTGGAAAATTGTCTTTCAACAAGAGCTGAAGATGCTGGCGTTGATAAAAAATCCTTGGCCATTTTTGCCAAGTTTGAAAAGATATTTTTCTAAATCTGTGGTTATTCCGTTCATTCTTCCACATCTTGTAGAACAAAATCGTGCGAGAATATATCAGAAACGCACAGTTTTCATGGTTATATTTTATTATTCTATGTTGGTACTTCAAACTTTCCGCCATCAGTTCTGCCAACCAACATTTTTCAATGCAAAAATCACTAAAATATATTTATGGAAATATTTCATTAATTTCAATGAAAATGCAATGAATTAGAGAAAATAATGTATAATACTCGTACAGAAGGCTCATTCTACCACTCGTTCATTCAAAAACTCGCCACTTCGTGGCTCGTTTTTGAATTTTGAACTCGTGGAAGAATATCAATGCCTTCTACACTTGTATTATAAATAACTATTCTGAGACTACCTAAATCTACCAATAGATTTCATAGAAATGTGAGAAAACCACTAATAAAGTCACACTGGCGAATGCTTCAGTCTCTCGGCGCTCGAGGAATCCTCTTATTTAGTCTGAGTGCTTACGAGATTTCAGAAATATATGCCGTGCGACTCGTGCATATCAAGCTCAAGTAATATCAAGAAGCTGAATATCAAGTCAATCAATAAATATCTAAAATCAAGTCAAGCCAAGCTCAAGTATGTAATTTTTCGTGAGCTTGATTTTCAAGTCAAGTAGTTGGTTAAAATGTCAAGCTACTTGGCTTGATGAATTCGTAGGAGGAGCTAAAACAGAAGGATTCTCGATAAACACTGAGCTGGTTCAGAAGCTTCGGCTTAAAAAATTATATTCAAATATGTTTCCAAACTCACATTGATTTGAATTTTTTGTTGTTGATTAACCAGGGGAGATCCTGGTGGATGAACTACCTTATGAAATTTCGAACAGTGTTGAAAGAACATGATCTACCCACTAAGCCTAACCTGATTTTCTCAAATATATCTATTTGTCTATTAGCTTTTTGACTCTTCTTCGTTTGTATCTCTTTCATAATTTTTATCATGTGGTTTCGGTGTGTACCTGTGTTTCTTCCATTGGATGTTTGAAATTGAGTTGTACTCAATTTCTGCTCCTATGTAGTTAACCCCTTCATCTTTTGTAGATAAGTTGCCATCCAAATCTTATCTTCAACAGGGTTGAAGTCAACTAGTCATTTCAGCTCTTCATTTGGATGTTGACTTGCTTTCTCGAAAATCTTATCGGCCTTTCTCTTCAGGAAATCTGTGATACTTTTCCATTCTAAGTATTTGTGGTTTGTTGGTTTCTTACAAACCAGGCTACCTAGCCTCATGCTGCCGATCCATATTTTGGTTGAGGTCTTGCAGTTGACTCGAACAATCCAGTTACGTAATTTAGTTTATTTGGTTTTTTCATCCTATAAGAGAAGTCTGGTTTATCCACTGCATAGAAACTTGACTTCATTTTCCCATTTTGTCTCTTCTCCATCTATCCTTAGATTTAGGTTAAGCTCTAGTCTCCTTTTCCGTAGGAGAACATCCTGCCTCTTTTTTCTATTTCCATTTAATGAACCATTCGTCTATATCTTCTAGTGTTTTTGCAGTCTTCTGTATAACTTCTGTCACCTGCATATAGGGCTAACAGATCTCTTAGGTTTTTTTAGGATATGTTATGGATATGGAATAGAGGTTCTTGAATAACCCCTACTTCTACTCCTCTATTAGTTAATACTGCATCATCTATTTTGACCTAGAATTTCCTGTCTCTCAGATTGTCTTGTATTTTTTTGCAGTTTTTGGCAGTATTGGCTGCTATCTTAATCTTGTAAGGTAGTACTTCGTGACAAATTCGGTCGGTTACTACAACTTCATTAAAATATTATGTTCACTCTATATTCACTTCATATAATTGATATTAGTTTTTCTTGATGGGTTGAAATATTGATAAAGAAAAAATTTATCAATAAGTTGTGATAGTGTCCAAATACTAACCATAAATATTAATTGTTTCATTCTTTTAGCAAATTTTATCGCACCAATCTTCCAATAGTAGAGGTTGGCCGTTTCGAAAGGTCCCCCCTTATCTGATGAAATCGAAAATACCGTATGATAAATTTAATTACCCCAAGCGAGGCGAAACATACAAAATTGCGATTCGGTCAGCCGGTTCGATATTGCTTGAGATTATTATAACACCCCGCAATTTTGTAATTAAAAACACAACATGAAAGGATCAATTTCGTATATGACGCTAGCCCGAAAAGAGCAGAAAATTATATTATCCTTCGTTCACTCTGTTTATGAAGAATCCTTTCAAATATTGTGAGGACTCGCACATCAGAAAAAGGAAATGAGAAACTCCCATTTGAAATTTTCGTTTTGCCATTGCATTGAAAGTGTTTATTGAATTATAAAGTGACACCAAAATTTTTCTTTCGAATGTCTTCAGCTTAGAAGTTAGATATGAAATAATACTTTCAAATATTACATCAATTCATTATATACTAACTGATGACAAATAAACTGCAACATCCAGAAGGAGCTGTTTAAATTTTTCAGTTTTTTTGTTGGTAAAACATAGATAGTATAGCAAGGAGTAAATTATTGAAATTTCGAGAAAACAACAGAGGGTTTACAATTTTTTTCAATAAATTTGTAAATAATGTGTTTGTCCACCGCGATTATCTTTACATTCCTCAACACGTCTCGGCATTGACGCAATACGATGGTCTATTTATTCTTGAGGGATACTATCCCAAGTTACCTGTACTTCATGTCTCAGAGCCGCCAAAGTCCATGAGGCTGGGGTTAATTTTCAAGCCTTCTACCCATGATGTCCCAAACATGCTCTATAGGCGAAAGATCGGGGGATCTGGGCGGCCATGGCAAAAGATTAACATGGGTCGCTTCGAAAAAGTTTAAACTAACTCTGGCAACATGAGGTTGGGCATTAATATTGGATTCTCGAGTCGGTTAAGAAGAGGGAGAACATATGGTTGCACTATTTCTTGAAGGTAACGCAGCGCTGTCATGTTACCTCGAATAAGGACTAAGGGTGACCTACTTGCAAAAGCACCCTATACTATAACGCCTACTGTCCGGTGTACATGACGCTCAACATCAAACTGAGGTTCACGTTTTTCTCCCCGACGTCGTCTAACCCTTCTTCGGCCATCATGTGCACCCAAGGAGAATCGAGATTCATCAGAAAAGATGACCTGATGCCATTCCACATTCCATTGTCGACGTTCCCTGCACCACTGTAATCGTTGCCGGCAATGCTCAACCGTCACAGGTAACACAAGATGGGGTGATAATGCTGCAGTCCAAAAGACTTTATTCGGCGGTAAACCGTTCGGTCAATTACAGGATGGCCTTGTTCTCCTAACCACTCATCAACCAAAGATCGAGTTGTAGCAAATCGGTCTCTAATGGCCAAAAGTCTAAGACGTGTCGATCTTGAACTTCATTTGTGCCCCTTGAACGTCCGGTACCTACTCTTCTTCGATTTTGGACATTATCAAACCAGGCTTGACAGTATCTCATAACAGTAGTTGGATTTCTGTTCGTACGGTTAGCGATTTCTCGAAATGATAACCCCGCCTCCAGTAGACCAATAATTCGATCTCTTTCGAAGACCCTCAGCTGGCGATAAATTCCGCGTACACGTGCTCTAGGCATTTTAACAACAACTAAACATCGACTTTGAATCTCCTCGAACAGCTGATTTGTTGTGAAAAAACTTGTAAAAAACGACTACAATATTTAAGTAACAAAAAGTGTTTACATGAAGAACCTTCACGATTTTCTTCTTCAGTCATTTACTCCTCGCTTTACTATCTATGTTTTACCAAAAAAAAAAAATTATAATTTAAACAACTCCTTCTAGGTGTTCCTTTGTCAGTTATTAAATTTAAGTTGATTCTCAATTCATGATTTTTGTTTGACTTGTTTTCATTTCATTATTGTGCCTATTTTATGATGATGATTCTGGAAATGAATGGATATATTATTATCGTTATTATTATTAATAAAAAGATCCGGATAAAAAACAGTGAGGCTTTTATCAAACATTTCCAGGAAGAGTGTTCATAAACGTTGTCAACGAGCCGCATCATTTCTGGGAATTGGCTGCCTCCAATCAAGCTAATAATTAAACCACGGTTAATTACCAACCGTAAATAATGCTTTAAGTGCCGTTTTAACGCGCCTCTAAATGTCACGATTCGAATTTTAAACCATTGGCGTTGTGTTGGCCCTTGGAAGGAAAATTACGAATAAATAAAAATTGACAATCGTAAACGTCGATAGATGCCCGAATACGAACAATGTTCTCAGCTGTAACCTTTGGCTTTACCAGGAATCTCGAAACGAATGCATCTCGGCAATATTCTATTCTATCGGGATTAAGTCATAAAATCATTGTTACGTGAGATTCCCCCATTTTCTTCATACAAGCTCCCTCTATAGGAGACGTGAAGGGTCAAGCGCGGATATTTTGTTCTTCGATATCGGCGGTCTTGTCGATTTTCACTGCGATGGAGGAGATATTAAAGAATACCTAATTTTGAAGATAAAAGAGATAAAAAGTCTTATTCCTCACTGAGTTTTTTACTTCATCTATTGATTGTCACTGTAACAACATGTTCCGGCTATCACCATCATCAGGTTACAAATTTGATCAATCTTAGAAGTTAAAGCATAATAGAAAGTAATAAATAAAACGGCTGATATTTGGAAATGAATGATGAAAAGAAAAAGAAGTACAATTTCCAAGTGTGTAATAATATCATACGATATTAATTATTCATCTGGTTAATGTATCAGCAAAATGCCATCAACATAACCATTGTCAAACAGAAGATTTCCACGCTATTACTTAGGAATCATAATCGAAAGTAACCCAAGGAGAATGCATGTCATCGAGGGAGAATAGCGATATACCGGTTTCACCCTTATTAGGGATCATCAGTACCTACCGAAATAGCAGACACTTTATTGAACGGTGACAGACGCTACTCAGTATGATCACTGCGGCATTTGAGAACCGAACCTAAATCTCAAGTTTATAGGTCTTTTCGTTCGGGAGATTTCTTGTTTATGACTGGTTGGAGGGATGGACGGACATACTTAAGTTTGATCACGAAATCGGCCTCAATGAGTCGAACCTCGTTTGAGACTATTTCTGGCTAAAAATTCGAAATTAGTGAAAGAACGTGCCGAGAGTGGTTTCAACGCTTCGAGAATGGTGATTTTGACGTCGATGGCGGTGAAAGAGAGAAAGTCTTCGAAAATGCAGAATTGGAGGCATTACTTGATCAAAACTCGTGTCAAACGCAACAAGAATTGGCAGGATCGTCGGGAGTGACGCAACAAGACATTTCAAAACACCTGAAAGTCAAGGGAATGATTTAGAAACAAGGAAATTGAGTGCCGTATGAGTTGAAGCGGAGAGATGTTGAACGACGTTTGTTTGCTTGTGAACAGCTGCTGGCTGACCAGCAATTCCAGTCTTATGAAGAAGTGAAAAATTTGATCGATTCATGTTTTTCAACTCGGGATTTGTACGCTGCCCAAAAGATGGGAGGAACTAGTGGCCAGCGATGGATAATACTTTGAATCATAAATTTATAAGCAGTTTTTTCACAATAAAGCCTCGAATTTCGGAAAAAAACGGCGGAAGCAAAGATGTACGCCCAAAAACTAACTTGGTGAATATAACCGTAAAATAATTTCCAGTTATGCATGGTTATTTTTTCGATTTTGACAGGTTTTTTCAAGGGGATTGACAATAATTAGCAAAGATTTTGAGTTAACGAGGTTCGAGTTAACAAGAATCTACTGTACCGGGTTTTTCACCATAATTTGACCCCCCCCTTTAACTTTGTTACTAGAAGAGGTACAAAAAAATGTTTTCTACAAAAGTTTCACGAAATCGACTAGTGTTTTTTAAAATGATTTTACAAAACGAAATATATACAGAGTGAGCAACATATTGATAGCAACTTCATTTTTTCAAATGGAACACCCTGTATATTTTCTTTATTTGACTTGCTTTCTTTTCCCTGATTTCGAATATATAATATATGTTTGGCCTATCTCTCTTATTCTGAGTACCACAGTTTCAAATTCTAAGAACCACCTGGCAAAAGTAATCATTTTTTAAGTGGAAGGCTGCGATAACTGAAAATGCCCTTTTTGAGTTATCTCGTTGGGAACGATATGACATACGTTTTTCACTATAAATTGGAATTGGATCATTTGGATGCAACTCCATATGTTCTCACCTTGTAGCTTTCTTATTTCATTGTTCTCTACATAAAGTGAAAATATTTAAATTTTTCCGCTTCTGTGTAGTGCATATTCGATGAATAGTTTTATTCAATGACAAACGCATGTTATATATCGTAGCCAACGAGATAACTCAAAAAAGGGCATTTTGAGTTATCGCAGCCTTCCAATTGAAAACAATTACTTAGCTTGCCAGGTGGTTCTTAGAATTTGAAACTCTGTGGTACTCAGAATAAGAGAGATAGGCCAAACATATGTTATATATTCGAAATCAGAAGAAAAAGAGCTAGTCAAATATAGAAAAATATACAGGGTGTTCCATTTGAAAAAATGAAGTTGCAATCAATATGTTGCCCACCCTGTATATATTTCGTTTTGTGATATCAATTTAAAAAACACTAGTAGATTTCGTGAAACTTTTGTAGGAAACTTTTTTTTGTACTTCTTTTAGTAACAAAGTTGAAGGGGGGTCAAATTATGGTGAAAAACCCGGTACATCAAATTGATAGGACTTGCACAACCAGAGTCTCTCGGGTGACCCTTCGAAAGCAGCCAATTCCAATGGATACGACCGAATCTGAATGTGCACAGAATTAGCGGATACAACATGTTTATTGATATGAGAGCCTCAGCCTTGATTTACCTCGAAGGGGCCTCATCTACCTGAGTGTTAATTATCGACCGACACATTCCCTGTTAATTACCAGATACCAAAAGAACCCAATTAATGAGCCGATCCAACACAGCCACTTCTAATTATCTCGAATTCGGCCTCTGCTTTTTGGTTTTGCCTCTTTTTCCATGTCATCTCCATGGCTCACACAACCTATACACGGCGTTTTATTTGTTAACAGAGTGGCACCGAAAAAACATTAATTAAAATTCTAAATGACTGTCTAAGCTCGGTTCTGGACGGCGATGCTCTTTTATTCGGTGGCTGAAAGATCGTTTCTCACCGGATTTTATGCTTTTGGATAAGAGGTTTCAATGTCATGGGTAACTAAAAAAAAATAAATTAATTTTAACGTATCTATGGACGAATAAATGAGGGAGATAGATTAATAGGGATGGAAGGTAATTGGGCAAGGTGTTGAGATGAAACTTGAGGTGTTAAAGGTGTTTTATTCGACACAAAACTATCCGAAACTATTTTTGTATGACCTTGCGTTTTCAAACACTTTCCCGCCCTTATTTGGATGTTGTAAATTTTCCGCACTAGTGTGAGGAAACAATGAATAAAAATGTCACAATTCTACATAGGCGAATAACTTTGCTTCCGCCGTTTTTTTTCAAGAAATTCGAGGCCTTATTGTAAAAAACTGGTTATGCGTTTATGATTCAAAGTATTGTCCATCGCTGGCCAGTACTTTTTCCTATCTTTCAGGCAGCGTAAGAATCTTGCTTTCAAAAAACTGGTCATCTTTTGAAGATCCAATTTTTCACTTCATAATGAGACCGAAAGTGCTAGTCAACCAGGCCTTGTGCTGGAGAATACGCCGGGGTAGGACTTCCCATTTCAACGTTTACCAGTATGTCTTGACCATTTTCGCAACATGGGATCTAGCATTGTCATGCTGTAAAATCACTTTATCATTTTTCACGTAGTATTGCGGCCGTTGATCTTTCAATGCTCAAACGCATCAATTGCGTTCAATAACGATCGTCTGTGATTGTTGCAGTTGGTTTTAACAACTCATAATACACAACGCCGAACTGGCCCAACAAAATATTGAGCATGACCTTGGAACCGTGAATATTCGGTTTTGCCGTCGACGTGGAAGCATGGCCGGGATATTCCCAGGATTTTCTGCGCTTGGGATTACGTAATGAACCCATTTTTCGTATCCATTCACAATGGCATGCAGAAATCGCTTCCATCTTGCAAAGCAAATAAACGTCGTTCAACATCTCTCGGCTTCAACTCTTACTGCATCCAATTTCCTTGTTTCTGAGTCATTCCTATGTCTTTTAGGCGTTTTGTAATGGCTTGTTGCGTCACTCCGAATAATCCTGCCAATTCTTGTTGCGTTTGACACGAGTCTTGATCAAGTAATGCCTCCAATTCTGCATCTTCAAAAAGATTCTCTCTTCCACAGCCATGCTGGTCTTCGACGTCAAAATATTAGTTCTTGAAGCGTTGAAACCACTCTGGGCACGTTCTTCCACTAATAGCGGCCTCACAATAGGTATTAGAGAGTATAAGATTAGCCTCAGCCGCAGATTTCTTCATTTTAAACCAGAAAATTAAAACCTCCCGCAAATGACAAGAATTTGGCTCGTAAGCTGATATGTTTAATCGAGAATAACTTCAAAATGCAGACAGAAATCGACTAATATTTCGATGGCGTTATGTTTACAAATACCTAAGCTTATTGTATGACGATCTATTCATTTCGACTACCACTTACCGATACAGCCATCTATTGCAAAACTTCGGAAGCAAAGTTGGACACCTATGTAATAGTAAAATTATTCTCACGAAATTTATCTGTTTATCAATTTATCAATGGCTGGAAGAAACCAAACAAGACAAACATTTTTTGATTAGCTCTAAAGAAGAGTTCTCAAGACTAACTATGCAAAAAGAACTTTTCGTTTACCTGATATTCAATGTGACACTTCATCTCTATTTCTTCTTAAGAGCAAAAAAATTGAAAAAAAAAAGAAAGTATTATAGTGTTATGGTAATTTTTCTCTCCAATTTTGTATCATATCATAACATCATAAAGCGAATGTGTGAAGCTCATCCAGATTATCGTTTCAAAAGTAATTTTACATCGCTGTTATCTTACGATTACGATAACTAGTTTCTAGTTATTCTATCCATTATTATTCCAACGGTAATATCGAAGAATATTCGGTACGAATACTAACCATCAAGCCAAACTTCCATCGAGTCTCATTGTTCGCAGAGAGTACATTGTGATCAAAATGCAGTCCATTCAAATTCAAGTTTTTTCGCCGGGAATCAGGTTGGAGATTCATGCCCTGGAAATGTAATAAAAATGTAACCCGAAACGCTTGCTACTTGTCAAATGACATTAACCGAGACAAACAAGTTCGGGACATCCCAATAAAAACGGACGTGCACCAACCAAATCGATTTATTCCGACCATAAAAATTCCATATTTTATCTCATATTCCCGCTTCCGAAGTAGACCATTGTTTTAATATTTTCGAGTATAAATTTCGATGATCCGTATAAATTGGAGAGGTCTTTGTTTTTTCACTGATGACTGGAGATGAAGCGGTTTGTTGTTGGGTTCTGGATATGAGATTATGTCTGGTTTTGGTTTTAGGTTGCATATCAAAGACCTGATCCAGGTGATGTTTGGAGTTAATGTTGATAATATTGGCAAAGTTTCTGTTTATTGAGCGCTAAACACTGTGTCCGTAAAGTATGGAACAAATTCATTTTTAGCTAAACAGACCATTTTAAGAAATAATCCTGAAACACGTCGATTTTTTATTTTAATTTACCCTATTTTAAAATAATAATCTAATATACAGGGTGAATTACTTTCGAGTAATGACGTCACCGTTATTTTTTTTCTAAATGGAACACCCCCATTTTGTTTCAATTTCCCAATTACTCTAACTGAGCTGATTCCAAAAATGTATCACATGTTGATTCCAATTGGTACAGGGTGGACAAAAGTACAATAGTTCTGTGTGTGCTCATAAAGTAACGCGTAACATTATTTATTAGTTAAATTAACAATATCATCAAAAATACTTATTGTCTATTCATTTCACAAAATACTAGAAGACTATGTTTTTTTTTTGAATTGATAAGAAATAATTTCTTTCATCTTCTGTCTGCTAGACCACAAGTACCAAACATGTTTGGAAACAGCTCATTTTTATTAATCTAAAAATGTAACAAACTACAGGATGTTACATTGAAACCAATTGCCGCTAGACAATAAGTATTTTTGATAATATTGTTAATTTAACTAATAAAGAATGTAACGCGTTACTTTATGAGCACCCACAAAACTATTGTATTTTTGTCCATCCTGTACCAATTGGAATCAACATGTGATACATTATTGAAATCAGCTCAGCTAGAGTAATCTGAAAATTGAGACAAAATGGGGGTGTTCCATTAAAAAAAAAATTATGGTGACGTCAATACTCGAAAGTAATTCACCCTGTATATTAGATTATTATTTCGAAATACGGTAAATTAAAATCAAAAATCGACGTGTTTCAGGATTATTTCCTTAAATGGTCTGTTTAGCGAAAAATGAATTTGTTCCATACTCTACGGATACAGTGTATGTCTGTATCATTTCGTCACAATGTCTTTGATTTTTAATTTTGAACCGTCAATGGTCTTGAACGATAAGGTTCGATTGACTGGTGACGAATCATTCCTGAAATTTTAATGAAAGGACCTAGAAACTTGAAGTTTGATGAGTAGAATCTTATCTTGAATGCCGGCGGTTCGTTTATGGGTAAAATACTCATACTAGGGGTTCCGTAAATATAGAGGTTCGAAATTTTTCTGTGTATTTCAAAACTACAAATCAGATCTGGATGAAAATTTACACTTGGATGTAGAAATATTATTTCAAGCCTTGTGTGAAATCTCACGTTGATCGCTTCTGCAAAACCATAGAGAATTCTATAAGAAGCTCCGAATTGGGATACATCAAGACAAGTACCTTGACATTTTAACCAACTACTTGACTTATAAATCAAGCTTATGAAAAATCACAAACTTGAGCTTGACTTGACTTGATTTTAGATATTTATTACTTGGCTTTATATCAAGCTACTTGATATTACTTGAGCTTGATATGTACGCGTCGCACGGCATATATTTTTGCAATCTCGTGCGCGCTTAGACTAAATAAGGGGATTCTTTCAGCGCCGAGAGATTGAAGCATTAGCCAGAGTGATTTTATTAGTAGTTTCCTCACATTTCTATGAAATCTATTGTTAGATTTAGGTAGTTTCAGAAACATATTTCCAAACTTGGCCAAAGATTTTGTATCAACGCCAGTATCTTCAGCTCCTGTTGAAAGACAAATTTCTAGAGCTGCTCTTATAGTTACAAAAACCCGCAATAGGTTAGGCGACAAATCTATAAGATGCCTCATGAGTCTTAGACCCTGTATGGGAAATTATGAAATCAAACAAAGCGTGGAAGTTTTTCAATATTGAAAAACTTTATTTTTTTATTATTTTTCATTCTGTTATGATTTATAGTGATTTAATTCATGTTTCTATTTCGAAAAAGTTGATATTTTCGGTTATTTTATAGATTAAGTATTATAAATAAATGTGTTTATTGCAAGGTTCCTTCTCATTTCATCATTTTTTTATTGATGTGACAGTACACAATAAAACTGCTAAAAATTAAGTAGCTTGATATGATTTAAGTACTTGATAAATAAATTTTTGACTTGAGATTAGAAAACTACTACTTGGCTTGAAAATCAAGCCAAGCCATGAATCCGTATCCTGAACTATATACGCGTATATCATAAGGAAATGTCAATTACACGACTATATTGTTTGTCCAGTCAGTTAATGAGGAACCACCCTGTATACCCCGCGCCCATCCGAATTGTTGCGTTCTCGCAGTTTGACATCATATATTTATGATATCAACTCTATTTCGAACAACAAAATTTTCACGCGTCAGAATTCCATATTATACAGACAGTGTCTAGAATGCCGGATTAGTATTTCTCCATTTTCATTGCATGCGTTTATCAAAACAACCAGTTTTGGTCGTTTTAATGACGGGCATCCGAGTCCCAGGTTCGCTTAACCCATTCAGATCTATCGGACGCGATATGCGCTGGTTCTCTGTGGTCCCCTTTTATGATCAAGAAGGCCGAGACGAGAGATCGATAGCTGTCACTCATTTCGGATCGCATACGTCAAGTGGTCGGTGACAGGAGCGCTCCCGCCACGAAATAAGCTCCTGCTCTGCCGTAAGGTTTTTCTTTGTTTTTGAATTATTTATTGGACCCTCGCCACTGCCTAAGAGACGATTCGCAGACTGCGTATCGCCATTTTGTGTAAATCACTGAATTTCGTCTTTTTCTTTTTTTTTTTTTTGAGAGAGTGACGGTGAGAGTTGGTGTGAATAAATTTAGCGAACAGGTCTACCGATGCTGGAGAAAAATTTAGTCGATTTCGGGTTCTCAATGAGGTTTTTCACTTTCTAGGAATAAAACGCTGTTGGAAGGATCTGATATTTCGAACTGAATTGAAAAACTTGCTGTATAGGTTGACAATCCGATTTCGGTTTCTTATTTACCCCAAATAATTTGAGTGTGAAGTAGAAAAAATAAGAAGGGCTCGTTCATTCATGCACTCTAAGAGACTACATAACCGTATATGGGCATATCTGAGGTTGCTGCTGCTTGATCTCCTCAATTTTTGTTTCGATATTCTGCTTCAATTTTCTATGGTTGAGAAGACATTAATACCACGAAATTTTGCACGAAGATTAAATAAAATTACAAAACAAAGTAATTTCTACTAATCTTTTGATGTTTGTGACAATTCTTTCGCTAAAATTTTGGCTCACTCAAGTTATATTTCGACTGATAGCTGAAGTTTGTAGACAAGCTTATACTGGTTTATTGGACATTTACTATTTAAAAACATTCATTAATGGGGATGAGTTCAAATCTGTTTGCTCATTCAAAAGAGTATTTTTGGAATTATTCCTGTTTATTTCAAGGGTTCTATGAGTGCTAGTCTTGTGCTCTTATTTTCTATATGGAGAACTTCGAATTTATCATTAAAAGTATGGTCTCAAACTTTCAAATGATTCACATCTGTTGAAAGTTAACAATCAGTTCTTCGATGTTCGTGTACCTCATCTTGTCCAATATAGACCATAGGGCAATAATTGCTAGTCAACTTGTAAACACCGGATTTGTTACCTTTCCTAGGTTGATCTTTATTATTTCTGTTGAATGTTTCTCAATTATTCACGGTTCTAAAGAATATTGTACCTACTATAACTTTACTTCTCAAGTATTCAACAATTTAATGAAAACATTGTATTATCCATATTATATTTCACCATAATATATTAATATTTGATAGATAATGATTTTTTTCATTACTTTATGTCAATATTATTTCTAAGAAAATTGCTGAATACTTGAAAAGTAAATTCAATTGATTTTGAAAGGCAAAATAACGAACGCTCAAAAGCTCCAGTTGCCACTCTTAGGGATTCACGGCATGGCTTGATTTTCAAGCAACTTGAGCTTGACTTAATTTCAAGTCAAGCTCAAGCCAACAGTAGCTGAAGATACTAGCGTTGATGAAAAAATCATTGGCCATTTTGGCAAAGTTTGGAAAGATATTTCTGAAACTACCAATATCTACCAATAGATTCCGTAGAAATGTGAGGGTTGGCAACATATCGATTGCAACTTAATTTTTTCAAATAGTACACCCTGTATATTTCTCTATATTTGATTAGCTCTTTTTTCCCTGATTGCGAATATATAACATATGTTTGGCCTATGTCTCTTATTCTGCGTACCACAGAGTTTCAAATTTTAAGAACCTCCTGGCAAGCTAAGTAATCAGTTTTCAAGTGAAAGGCTGCGATAATTCAAAATGCCCTCTTTTGAGTTATCTCGTTGGATTTATGACATTTGTCATTGAATGAAACTATTCATCGAATATGCACTACACAGAAGCGGAAAAATTTGAAATATTGTCACTTTATGTGAAGAACAATAAAAATAAGAAAGCTACAAGGAGACAATATATGGAGTTGCATTCAAATCATCCAATTCCAATTTATAGTGAAAAATTGATGTCATACCGTTGCCAACGAGATAATTCAAAGAAAGGCATTTTGAGTTATCGCAGCCTACCACTTGAAAACTGATTACTGAGCAAGCTGGGTGGTTTTTAAAATTTGAAACTCTGTGGTACTCAGAATAAGAGAGATAGGTCAAACATATGTTATATATTCGAAATCAGGGGAAAAAGAGCTAATCAAATATAGAGAAATATACAGGGTGTTCCGTTTGAAAAAATGAAGTTACAATCAATATGTTGCCCACCCTGTATATATTTCGTTTTGTGAAATCATTTTAAAAAACCCTAATCGATTTCATGAAACTTTTGTAGGAAACATTTTTTTGTACCTCTTTTAGTAACAAAGTTAAGGGGGTGTGTCAATTTATGCTGAAAAACCCAGTACATATCAAGCTCAAGTAATATCAATAGCTTGATATCAACTCAAGCAACAAATATCTAAAATTAAGTGAAGTCAAGCTTAAGTATGAAATTTTTCACGAGCTTAATTTTCAAGTCAAGTAGTTGGTTAAAACGTCAAGCTACTTGGCTTGATGAATCCCTTGCCACTCTAGTCGAATTTTATTCATAAGAAACTTATTATAACAAAATTTTCCTCGAGAACATAAAATTGAATTTCTGAATCATTCCTATCGAATTGATGGAAAATGATTAGACTATAAGTGAAACTATTTTTAAGACACACTTCATATACCAACTCAAAAACCTTGAACCAAACTCTTTTTAAAAAACCTTATCGAAGATTTTTCAACACACCTCTCATTATTGGAGATTTGCTATATCCAGATCTGTCGTTTCTCCCTCCCTGTTTAATTGTAGCTCCAATGGAAATTTACCCCTTTAATGAAGAGATATTAATTAAGGCGGAGGCTGTGAAAAGGGTTGAATATGCGTGCGCATTATTTCAAACCACCAATCGCAGAATGAGAGAGAGGACAATTTCAGCGTATGAAATTTTGGTATCAGTCAAAATCTGATCACTGTTCTCCTAAGAGAACACTTTCTTCTTGAAAGGATTATGAAAAGTCTTTCTAATATTTATTATTTATTTGGTTGTTTCGATCTTTGCTGGACGGAAATACATTTTGAAATTATTAATATAAACAATATTCTACATAGGCGTACAACTTTGCTTCCGCCGTTCGAAATTCGAAATTTATTGAAAAAACTGGTTTTACATTAATGATTCAAAGTATTGTCAATCGCTGGCCACTACTTTCTCCCATCTTTCGGGCAGAGTACGTATCCTGAGTTGAAAAAACTGCTCATCTTTTTGTTTCTGAATCATTTCCATGACTTTCAGGCATTTTGAAATGGCTTGTTGCGTCACTGCGAATGATCCTGTCAGTTCTTGTTGCGTTTGACATGAGTCTTGATCAATTAATGTCTTCAATTCTGCATCTTCGAAAACCTCCTCTCTTCCACCGCCATGCTGGCCTTCGACGGCCTCACCATAGGTATTTGAAAGCATTCATTGAGCCTCAGCCGCAGATTTCTTCTTCATATTGAAGCAGAAAATTAAATACTTTATGGTGCAAACACAAATCGACTAATATTTCGATGGCGTTATCTTTACAAATACCTGAACTTATTGTATAATATCTATGATCTACTTTTTTCTACATCAACTTACCGCTACAGCCATCTATTGCTAAACGACGGAAGCTAAGTTGTACACCAATACCTACGCTATTTTTTATTTCACGACAATTGTTTCATCATGTTTATTTCAAATAAGAAATGATCTTGTCATCATCATTACAAACTCAAAGGGCATTCCAAATCACGTGACCCAATATGGCGTCTGTGGGCAAATAGCTTTTTGAAGTGTCATAAGAAATTTTGGTTCGTTGTGAATAAATCATTCAAACGTTAAATGTTAATTAATTGCTAATTTTGTTGTTGTCTTTTCATTATCTTTCACCCTGTATTCATGAAAATACAAAAATATTCTAATAACCACGTCTCACTTAATATCATATATGAGGCAAATTATAAATAGTAACATGAAGTTTGTATCTGGATTAACGAAATATTCAGCTCTTACTTTTTTTTTTGAACTCAATAAAATAATTATTAGAATCACTCTACTAAGCAAAAAAGCATTATTTTTCTATTAGGCCCAGTGAGTTGGTCAGATCTATTTGAAACACCCTGTACAAAAAATTATTTTCTGATACCTTAATAAATACCCTGATGAAAATACCATTTCAATCTGATAACCTTTCATTTTTATGTAATTTCAAATTTCAAAATGTAAGAAACCAAAAGTTTCATGTTTATTCCAAACATATATTGTAGAAAAATTTAATTATATACTACAAACATTGTTACTTTGATTTTGACTGTTAGCCTGGTATGTGTAGAGATAATAACAATTTACATGACAATTATCTACTGTAATTTTTTTATTGTAAATTATTAATTATTTTACATCATCCCTGTTGGAACAACTTCCACAATCAACTACAAGGCATAAAACAGGCATTTTTTCGAGAGAATACCACTAATAAGCTCTAAACAATATAGAAATCATTTGATGCAGTCACGAAAACAAAACTCTCACAACTTTTAGATCAACTTATAACAGAACAATATGACAACAAAGCATTGTTTGCCCCCAGCCACCATATTGAATTTGTTTTGACAGGTCATTGGAATGCCCTATTGGCATACCAAATCCAGTTTTTAAGAGTCGCTTTGGATATTACCAGAAAGAAACATCCTGTATATCGTAACTTCATTCGCACATCGGACGTGTTGAAAAAGTTACAATATTAATCAAGTTTGGCACAATATCCAGAGTTCACAAAAAAATTCCTGAAAATTATTTCCTGAAACGAAATGAAATCCTGCATCAGTTACGGAAAAAATTGGCGTCATATTTCACTTCCGTCCACTACTGCGCCAGGACCCTCGACCTCTGTCATTCCTTAAAGTGAATCAAATCATATTTCATCTTCAAGCTGAAATAGTCGATCAATATTTCATTGACTCGGCTGTTTTGCCATGTTGATGTCGACTTCCATAATATAAGGTCGGCACACATTGCCATTTGTCCCAAATATTCTGGTGATGGCGATACGTAGAACGACAGAATAGTTATTTATAATACAAGTGCAGAAGGCATTGGTATTCTTCCACGAGTTCAAAATTCAAAAACGAGCCACGAAGTGGCGAGTTTTGGAATGAACGAGTGGTAGAATGAGCCTTCTGTACGAGTATTATACATTATTTTCTCTAATTCATTGCATTTTCATTGAAATTAATGAAATATTTCCATAAATATATTTTAGTGATTTTTGCATTGAAAAATGTTGGTTGGCTGAACTGATTTCTTTAAGGCAAATTGATGAATTGACAGATAAAGCCGTGGCGGAAAGTTCGGAGTACCAACATAGAATAATAAAATATAACCATGAAAACTGTGCGTTTCTGATATATTCTCGCACGATTTTGTTCTACAAGATGTGGAAGAATGAACGGAATAACCACAGAATTAGAGAAAGAATTATATTTCATGTTGCTGTGTTCATTGCAAAAGTGGCTTGTGAATGTTTCTGATTCGGTGAAATTTCAAGATTTAAAGTAAAAGAAAGGAAGGGTTCGAATCCTGGATAGGTCATGGATGTTGTGTAATTGTGTATGTCTGGTGGTGGTGAATTTGATTAAGTTTAAAATATAAATTTGGATGATAACTGGATAGTGATTCACTAAGGTCAAAAAACTAAAATAAAAAAAAAAGAGACTTCTTGTTTTTGTTGGTGACGAAAGTAGTAGTTTCAAAACGTTTAATAATGGACTTCCGCAAGGATCGGTTTTATATCCCATACTTTTCATTTTCAATTTATACTTTCGTAACATACCTGTTATCTTATCTGAGAAATTGAAATAGGAGGAATAATATTCTTCAAAAATTAGCTAGATCTTCATGAGATGCTAGCACTCTTCGTACAGCAGCTTTGTCCTTGGTTTCTTCTGCTGCTGAATACTGTTGTTCTGTTTGATTCAATAGTGCTCATGTTTATAAAATCAATGCACAGCTTAACGTTTCTATGAGAATTTTCAGTGGAACTATTAGATCTACACCTTTACATTGGTTACTACTGCTGTCGAAAATACTTCCGCCTCATATAAGTAGACAGGTTGCAGTCAAGAAATCTTGGGATGAAGTTCATTTCTACCCAAACTTATTTTCAATTGAATCTTATCTCCCTGATACTAGAACTACCAGATTAAAGTCACGGTAACTTTCATGGATTAATACTTTCCTTCAATCAAATGAGAAGGAATTTCGTGTTCGTTATGGAGCTCTCGTAATAGCTTCAACAAAAGTCCAATCGTTGATCCTTCAGAGAAAGTTCCAGGTTTCAATCGTCCTAAGAAAATTTGGTGTACTTTAGGGAATTACGTTTTGGTGGGAATTGTTAAAACATGATGAACGACAGACGAGAACTTTATTGTGGTACAGCACTTGGAAACATCCTTGAACACTCTACTAACTCAAGTGGTCATCACCTCGTAACTTACTTCACTTCACTACTACCCCCTTTCAATCACAAAATCATATTGTACACCATGAATTTCTTCTTCCTTTTCTTATTCTCTAAGTTGTATGCCTGCGCAATGGTATCATGGTGCCTGCACACCAGATTAGGGGAAATGTATCTATTGTATCTTTCTGAGAACCCTATGAATGAGAAAGTTGTATTCACAAGTACCACGAAAGACCATTGTTACACTAGTGCATGTATATTCATATTAAGTATTGTGACGACAATTTCGACTAGACACAGACATTATATCTAATTGCTTTTTGTCGCCACAGTACAACTTAGGACTGGTCATGGTCGTTGCAATAGTATGCTTCAAATGGTATTATATTGAAAGTGTGGCACAGAAGAAACCATTGACCATTTGGTGAATACTTGTTCAATTCATAAATTTCTTTGTGGTTTCCAAGTTATCTTTTCAGTTTCAGATTCTTTTCCAGAAAGAGTCGCTAACATCAATATAATGGAAACTATAACATTTATTATTTCTTTCTGGTTCTTTCCTCTTTCGGAGGAAAGGAAGAATTTTGTTTGGATGAAGAAGAAGCCCTTCAATATAAATATGTCAGGTCATTCTATAAACAAATACACAAACCAATCACTACACTTATACGGGGAGGCAGAGTTTTCGCTGAGGATCTCAACGTTCTCTAAATATTTCAAATTTCGTGTATACTGTGATTCTTCATCAACCTTTATTGTTTGAGACTATCTCGGCCCAAAATTTGAAAACCACAGACATTGTATGAAATTATAGAGCAAAAACTTGAAAGAACCATCGCTCAAAAATGAAAATAATCAGGAGAGTAGTTTTTCATAAATTCCAATTCAATTATGTCCTAAGGTTCTAAAACCCTCAGCAATGAACGACCAAATAAAAATCCCTAAGAATCCCCCGCCATATCTATGATTGTCAACCCTAGTACATCCAACGTCTTCCTCCTATCCTAGAACGAACACAAAGTCCGAGTTGCTCAAACGTTCTTTCTACGTCGAGACGTTTTAATTGGTCCAGCAAGTCGAAGTGAGAAAGAGACAAGAGGGGCGCCTCATCAGTCGCGACGCCGGGACGGAGGGGACGCTCATTACGGACAGCGTCGGCCGCCCCTTAATGGGTCAGCGTCGTTAATTCGCGCTCGACCCCTCTCTACGGCCGGCCCTTAATTAATCCACCCCTGTAGATTGGTGGTGTGTGCGGAGGAATGCGCGCGTCACCGAAACCCTTTCCGCAGCCTCCGCCCTAATTAACACTTCTCATTAGCCAGGCTGTGTTTCATTGGACCCGGGAAATTTGGAGGAAAACGGGGAAGAAGGGATTTTTCCCACGGGAGGAATTGTTGTTCGATCGAGTTTGTCTTGGCGTGTGTGGGAACTTTAGGGTACGAGAGGGGGTTGATATGTTCTTGAAGTGGACTATGAGAGTTTTACACATTAATGAGATGATGAGAGGGTTTAGGAATTGCGTTGTATTGAGTGTAAAACTTCTTCTAAACCCCTTTCAGAACTACGACTTGTTTGGTCTCGTATTGTACTCACATCGTTATGGAAAATTTGACAACGTCCATGAGAGCCTTGGCTATCACTTCATGAGGATTTAGAATTGGCTGGGGTGCTTCTTATACATGCTCTTTCTGAAATTGTCCAGTATGTATTACTTACACCTCCAGTGCCTCGTCAGTAGTTTGTATGAGAAAAGGAGTTTCTAACTTTGTTGAAGAATCTAGCCTTAAAGCCAGCAATATTATGTCCAGATTAGATCAAATGTAGGAGTTTATTAGCTGAAAACAGTATTTTACAAATGCGACTAGTTAGATGTGTTCTATATGCTCTGCTCAACGATTCCTTGAAAGATCGTCTACCATATTAGTAAATCTGACAACGTCCATGACAAGCTTGGTTATGGATTTAGAACTAGCTTACCTAGTAGTGTGCTTCCTATACTGGCTGTTTCTGAAGTTGCCGAAGATTTCTCAAGATGTTTCCTGTAAATTTCATCTGCCCACAGGACTAAGTATGCTACACAGAAGGTACATGTGTCGACAATGCCTCGACAGTAGTTGCATTCATTCGAAGTTTAGCTTGTTTCAGCTAGATGAGCTTGTTTGTGTGGGAAGGAAAATTTTGCAAAGTCTGTTGGACAATCCATTCATAAAACATTATGTTTAGATTCTTCTTCTTTTTTAGCTTCCCACCATCCACTCTTGAATGTAAGCTTCTTCCATAGTCTTCCATCTCTTCTTAATAACTGCATTGAGGTCTACCTTTGCTTCACTTTATTTTGCGTGGTCTCCATTATAAAGTTTGTACTATCCATTTCTCTGGATTCTGTCTAGCTATGTTTAGATTAGATTATACTAAATGTATGAGTTTATTAGCAATAAGAAATCTCTTTATAATTGCGACCAGTTCTTTTTTTTCCATAATCTTCTTAACAATTCCCAAGAGGAACGTCTTCCATATCGGCGAATCTAGCAACAACTTAGGAAGCTTTGCCAATCACTACTTGAGGATTTAGAACTGGTTTCCCTAGAAGTATGTTTCTTATGTTGGGTACTTCTGAAATGATCCTGTATATGTTGAGCTGTTTCCATGTTCGATTTACAGAGTCTATAAATTAAATCCGCACATGAGTCACTTACCTGATTCGGTTCGAAACCTCTTTAGTTTCTGCTGCCAATACTATTTTTCTGGATAGGGTTTCTACTTCATCTTCCATCCAGATGGCATCTAGGGTTTTTGACTGTATATGCTTTTTGAAATAGAGGACTTCAAGAAATTGTACCCAATTGTATATCACCTTCTGCCGTCTTGAACAAACAAAGTCTTTCAAGATATAGGTATCACTGAAGGCTCGTTTGTCCATCATAATAAAATAATTCAGGGGTAATCAGTTTTTCACTAACTGGATCCTTCATTTTACCTATAAATTTGATTGAATAATGGGATCTGAAAGTATTATTAATGAAGGAAGAAAATGGAACATCTAAAAGCCTGGAAATAGTAGATTTTCTCAAAGCCAATACCATTATACCAACGAATTATCTTTTCATTCTTCCTCGTGTTGTAGGCTCCAAACCTGTTTTTTTTTTTGTGGTACAGTACTTGGAAACATCCTTGAACACTCTGCTTACTCGACCGGTCATCACCTCGTAACTTACTCCTTGAACTCTCCTTTTCCCAGTTTTTATACCTGGGTTACAAACATAAAATCAAAGAGTACACCATGAATTTCTTCTTCCTTTTCTTATTCTCTCAGTTGTATGCCTGTGCAATGGTATCATGGTTCCTACACACTAATAAGGGTAGGGGAAAGATATTATCTATTGTATCTTTCTGAGAACCTTATGAATGAGAAAGTTGTATGCACAAGTACCACGAAAGACCATTGTTACTCTAATACAGGTACATTTATATCAAGTATTGTGACGACAAATTCGGATAGACACAGACATTATGTCTAAGTGCTTTTTGTCGCCACAGTATCAAGCTTGGACCCACCCTGTAAAATCTCATTTAAGGAACGATCCTTCTCGAGAGATCTATCCAAAGTCTTCCGCATATGGCTCCTCTCGAAAACCCAATCGAGTTCATTAAAATTAAGAATTCGGGACCATTATTTTTTCAGATGGAAGTGTAAAACTTTCAAGACCCCGGCCTGGTAATGGAAAAATCGAGTGCTCAATTTCAGGGATGTAATTTCCGAGGAAGCGAACTGGAATTCTTTGAAAACTTAATGAAACAACCGGAACGGGAGCGCACTCATTTCCAACAATCTGGGAAACTTCGCTGCGCGCATTTCCTTCTCTATCGGAAAAACCCCCTACCTCTCTGCCGTCTCTCGGAGCTCCAGAGCGCCAATCAGGCCGACTGCGTTAATGAGAATTGTTAATTAGGGCGGAGAATTTGAGGAGAACGAATAGCATTCTCTCACGGTATCGTAGAACATTACTCCGGGTTGGATGTAGGTGTGTCTGGTAATTAGTCAGTTCGGAAAATTGGATTCGTGGAAATTGCTTCCATGTGACCTTCGAAACGCCATTCATCGATAGATGTTACTGTTTTCTACGATTGCTATGATGTACTTCATTTCGTTAAAGATTTAAAAAACCCCTTTTCTTCGTTTAAACCTTGCAGAATCATTTTCCACACTTCAGACTGTACAGAATGAGGTATAGACCAATGAAATCAAGTCTTCGAAACTCCCAACTATAGAAACGCGGGCTAGATCACAAAATGAGTTGATTCGTTTAATAACGTTTTAATTAATTATTTAATTAAATTTGTTTTAATTTCAGTTTTTGTAGAAAAAGTATAGTGTGCAACACTAGTGAAAACCCTATTACTTACTCGTGTGTTTGTGGCACTCGCCTTCGTCTCATGCTGTCAAACTTTTAAAAAAATGTTTGTTTTTTGGTATAACTCGATACACGACATAAAATTCTCAGCTTTTCAGGAAATAAAATACCAAACCCTATATCTCCTGATTTATAATCTAAATCAATTTAACTAAAGGGTGTTTTTTTTTTTGCTATAGAGCTTTAAATTGCAATAAAACAACGATGGATCATTCGATTGACATGAATTTTATTTATCCCCAAGATGATCTTGTGGCATTACATTTTGAATATGATTTCTGGCATATGACCGCCACGGCTGGCTCGGATGTAGTCTAATCTGGACGTCCAATTTTCGATGACTTTTTCCAACATTTGTGGCCGTATATCGGCAATGACACGGCGAATGCTGTCTTCCAAATGGTCGAGGTTTTGTGGCTTATCCGCATAGACCAATGACTTTACATAGCCCCACAGAAAGTAGTCTAGCGGTGTTAAATCACAAGATCTTGGAAGCCAATTCACAGGTTCAAAATGTGAAATTAGGCGGTCACCAAATGTGTCTTTCAATGAATCGATTGTGGCACGAGCTGTGTGACATGTTGCGCTGTCTTGTTGGAACCACAGCTCCTGGACATCATGGTTCTTCAATTCAGGAATGAAAAAGTTAGTAAACATGGCTCTATACCGATCACCATTGACTGTAACGTTCTGGCCATCATCGTTTTTGAAGTACGGACCAATGATTCCACCAGCCCATAAAGCGCACCAAACAGTCAGTTTTTCTGGATGTAACGGTGTTTCGACATACACTTGAGGATTAGCTTCACTCCAAATGTGGCAGTTTTGTTTGTTGACGTAGCCATTCAACCAGAAGTGCGCTTCATCGCTACTGGACGTAGTGCGCGATACGTATTCCGCACAGAACCATTATTTTCGAAATAAAATTGCACTATTTGCAAGCGTTGTCCAGGCGTGAGTCTATTCATAATGAATTGCCAAACCAAACTGAGAATAAATCACTTGACAGCTGTTAAATCGGTCGCCATCTTGAACAGTAATGCCAACTTAAAGTTATATACCTCGAAAAAAAACACCCTATAGAAGATAGTATATCTTCCAAAAATGAGGATTCGAGAATGCTTACTGGCTCACCTTCTGAGTCTGGTTCATCATCACAGATAATATCTGGTTCGCCAGATAATATGACAGGAATTCTTGTTTGCTGCAGGCAATCCAGCATTCAATATTTTATCAATAAAAAGACAAAAACTTTATCTCTGTTTACATTATCCCCAAGAGCTATTTAGTGATGCCCAAGGCATAATGTAAGGGATGGTAATGACATGAGTAACTAAGCAATAAAATCAAAAGAGAAAACTGGTGTATGACATAAATATAGAGTGTTTTTTTTCGAGGTGTATAACTTTAAGTTATATACTTTAACAGCTGTCAAGTGATTTATTTTCAGTTTGGTTTGGCAATTCATCATGAATAGGCTCACTCCTGATCAACGCTTGCAAATAGTGCAATTTTATTTCGAAAGTAATGGTTCTGTGCGAAATACGTATTGCGCACTACGCCCATTAGCGATGAAGCGCACTTCTTGTTGAATGGCTACGTCAACGTCGAAATACCGTTACATTCAGAAAAACTGACTGTTTGATGCGCTTTATGGGCTGGTGGAATCATTGGTCCGTACTTCTTCAAAAACGATGATGGCCAGAACGTTACTGTCAATGGTGATCGGTATAGAGCCATGATTACTAACTTTTTCATTCCTGAATTGAACAACCATGATGTCCAGGAGCTGTGGTTCCAACAAGACGGCGCAAAATGTCCCACAGCTCGTGCCGCAATCGATTTATTGAAAGACACGTTTGGTGACCGCCTAATTTTAAGTTTTGGGCCTGTGAATTGGCCTCCAAGATCTTGTGATTTAACACCGCTAGACTACTTTCTGTGGGGCTATGTAAAGTCATTGGTCTATGCGGATAAGCCACAAACCCTCGACCATTTGGAAGACAACATTCGCCGTGTTATTGCCGATATACGGCCACAAATGTTGGAAAAAGTCATCGAAAATTGGACGTCCAGATTGGACTACATCCGAGCCAGCTGTGGCGTTAATATGCCAGAAATCATATTTAAAATGTAATGCCACAAGATTATCTTACGGATAAATAAAATTCATGTCAGTCGAATAATCCATCGTTGTTTTATTACAATTTAAAGTTCTATAGCTCTAAAAAAAACACCTTTTTTTTATGAGCATGTGTGTGCGTTGCAAATTTAGAACTTTTCCTGATAAAATTTTACCAAGACGCAAAGTAACGTAATATGGAGTGTTGGTTTTTAATACCCAAGTACGAGCTGGCATGGCGCCCCACCCATTGGAAGAGTAATTTTTCTCCGAACTCCTCATCCGAGAAAACCAATCAACGTCCACCACTTCAAACATATTTATGAAATCATAACGTCGGTCCAATATAAAACCGATACATATTATGGAACTTTATCGATCTCGACACTCACCACATCTCATTAACGTATACTTTTTAATGGCCAACTCCCCGACCTCTGACCCGCGGCCTGCGTATCCTTCTTGGTCCATCGAAGATGCTGCCCACCCCATCTCTGTTAATTCTCTTCGTAATTGCGAGTGCCAATAAGCAATAACATGAGCATCGGACCTCCACCTTGATATTCTAGACTATTTATGTGGACTTTTATGCCTTTTCGGGCTTTGGCATTGTGCTTGACTCACATCCAGGTTAATTTTACGAGAGTATTATTGCATCCAGTGCTGTTCTTGTGTTCGCAGTTGATTTCTCCACTTGAAACCCATAACTTACAAAGCTAGTTGGAGAGTTTTTCTATATGTACTGTTTTATTACCTGTGGTTTTTGCACTTTGGTGTTGGTGGTATTTCGTTTTTATTGATGGCTCATCTGGTTATTCAAATTAGTAATTATACCCGGGTTTTGCATTGTGTCTACTTTGTACTTAGCACTTGTATTTTATGGCTTCGCTCGCTTGGTTAACCAAGGTCCAGACGGGTCTATCTCCTCCGAGGTTGGTCGAATCAAAAAGAAGATTTTTGCGCTGGTTCCAAGGAAATGGTAGTGGTCAGAATATTCTACTGGAGTTATAGTAACCACAGTCTAATCTGCAGAATCTTTATGAGCGTTTAACGAACGTTGTGACAAAGATGTTGTCATCTCCAGAAACTGAAACTAGCTGAAGATAATAACATGATTCTCTGAATTCAGTGTAGATTTTCAGGATCTTCTCGAAGATTATCATATTTTAACTGTAATACGTCTTTCATAAGAGTAGAAAAATATCGAAAGAGTAATTATTCCTAACAATAATAAAAATATTGAAATTGTATACTGTTGTTGATTGTTTCCTTCTATTTCATTGAACGAAACTATTGGTATAAAATTTGTTACGAAAATGAATACAAATAACGTATTCATTTCTGTCTATGTAGGAGCTCAAATTTTCAAGATATATAATTTTAGAGAAATGTAAGTTACATTATTTCAATTCAAATCCGTAAGTGTAGTAAACAAAAGTAGATACGAAATTTTTATTCAAGTTATACAGAATAGAATATTATGTCGTACTTACAAACAAAACTCCAGCAGTAATCTGCCATCTTCTGCATGTCCCATCTTCCTTGGTAGCGGTCCTCCATAATTCTAATATCCTGGTGAAATCTTTCACCTTGTTCCTCACTCATGTCTCCTAAATTTTCTGGAAAACGGTCTAAGTGGCTGTGTGAATAGTGTATTTTGATACTTATATCGCACCCTAAGGATTTGAAACTATTAAGCATCTTTTTAACCATTTCAACATAGTTTTGAGCTTTATGTTTGCCTAGAAAATTTTCTACAACTGCAACCTGCAACAAATGATGTCAAAGCTTCTCGTTCAATTTGATTCATTGAGTTTGTTTTTTATGAATTATTTCATAGGAAATTTCATTTTTCCAGCATTTTCAAGATGAAACGAAATCTACTACTTGGTTGTAAGGAAGTTATACGAAATTTCATGAAAAAATTACAGGAATACAAACTTGACAAGTGCACAAAATCTCCCGAGACATTTCGTTCTTCATTTCAATTTGATTATTCGTGAAACAAGAACAAAATATCAAACATATATCTCCTTCTCCACTACATACATTTCAATTGACTACAAATATATATTTCCAACAGTTCATATAAGAAATTCCGAGTATTCACCTTTTAACCATATTGTACCTGCAAGGATTAAGGGGAACTGAGTAAAGAATAATATATCAATTACCGGGGAACACGGCTTAACACTTAATTTATTAAGATTAGAGTAGAAAAGGGAATTCCATAATTTAAGAGACAGCGAACTCAGACTCGACGTCACTAATAAAATTGAATGGCGCAGTGCAGTATCGGATAATTTTGATAGATATATTGAAGGTAAAAATTGAAGAACATCCGATTCATCACAATTAGATCAATCTAATAATTCTCAGTTATCCCTTAGGAAGTTCTCCAACGAGAAATTCAAGAATCCTATATTCTCTAGAGTATTGAAGACTGATACAATAATTTCATCTGATTGGTATTTTAAATACTAGTGGCAATGATTTATACAATGAATTCTCTGTATACTTTCCAAAGTAAGTCTCTAACCGATCTTATATCAATTGCATTCTTTAAACAAAATGACATGTTTTCTAAGCTCATTTCTTAAATCTATTTTTGACGTCAATCCCACGCGAATATTCCTAATTGAACATATTCAATCAATATCGTATTCCAGGCTAGGAATCTATTATATTTAAATGCTTCTTCTGAAACTCAATCTCGTCCGTTTTCACATTTCGCCTATATATCCATCTATGGTAGGCATCTAAGCTTGTTGAAACTTGATATATTCATTCTTTACTTCGTTTGCTCTTTCATTAATGGGTTGCTGAATATTTTTCTCACATATCAACCAATTTCAAGAAATCTACTTGCAGATTTCTCTTACTACAGTGCCAACTATTGACTTGGAAAGCTTAAAGAGCAGAATTTCATGATCTTTATTTATTTCTGTACACTTTTCAATAAGCCCTCCACTTCTGTAAACTGCCATTGAAAAAATTCAAAAATTCAATCGGTAAAATTTCTATTGTTATTGCATTTATTGCAATTATTTTTTTCATATAACATTTTAGTTTTTTCAATCATTTCCTATTATAATAAAAATTCGTTAAAATTCATGTTCCGACCGAATAAATCTTTATTAGTCAGCTCAATCTAATTGTTCATATTCGACTCAAAATATGACAATTGCAGTTATCTACCTTGTTTCCTTGGATAATCGCCAAGAAACGTGCGATGACTTTACCTCTGACTATACCGAGCAACATGAAATTGTCTAACTAAAATCTCTTCCACGTTTGGCTGCTGAATGGTTCTGCTTAGTAACGCCACTGGTAAAAAATAGCAATCTCACACTTCGCTGAGCTGCTCCTGGGCTTCTGTATTCACTTCAGCCTCTACAATAAAGATTTAATATTTGCCGATTTTTTAACTTTTTTTATAAAAATTCTGTCCGACGCTTAAATTTAAGCTTCATTTACTATATGGCGAATCCAAA
Organism: Harmonia axyridis; assembly: GCF_914767665.1. Classification (NCBI taxonomy): domain Eukaryota; kingdom Metazoa; phylum Arthropoda; class Insecta; order Coleoptera; family Coccinellidae; genus Harmonia; species Harmonia axyridis. The sequence goes on along the minus strand of NC_059502.1, from coordinate 10,630,171 downwards.
TCGAATCGCGTCATTCGACATGATTTGAATGAAGTTTCCTCAATATAGTTGAAGAGAAATTCAAGATTCCATAAAAGGGCAACCCGCCTAAAAGAAAAAAAAATTTGTACAATGTTTCAAGAATTAAGGCTGCTTACAATCCTCAGAAGAATGGTAATCAGACTCTAATCTACGTGACGAAATGAATGAGTCGAATGGTATCATTTGTTGTCGATCTCACCCCTGAAGATTTTGAATTGGACTGAAAAACAGTTCAGGGCAAATGAATCATGAAAGACCCTCTATTTCTCTGAGACTGGCTAATGGACTAGTTTTCATTTTTTTGTTAAGGATTTATTTTAAAAATTAAAGTGAAATGAAACAAAAATGTGGAAGAATCATTGAAATATCTCTAGAAATGAAAAAGTTATGGGACTTTGAAGTTGCGCTTGGAAGAATAATTTCATAGTACGTGTAAGTGGCGTGACGTCACACACTAGACTGGTATTCGCAGAGTGCTTACGAATTCATTGGTGTACAATCACTTGTGCTGTTCGTGTCGTGTTTTGTTCGTTACACGATGGCTGAAATAACTTACTATATACATACATATAAATTACCTTTTTCTCTTTTTACTTTTTACTCCTCACATAAATATGTTTTGCCATTGATAGATTTCAACAACCAGTACTCAACTACAAACTGTTTATGAAACGTTTTTTAAATGAATCATCGTTATAAGTTGAATCATGATGAAGCAAACTCAAAAGTAGATACTTACTTGAAAAGTTTTACTCCTTTTATTTCTGCACTGACATAAGATGGATTTGAAGAAAAAAACTCCATCACAGCGAATATATCTATTTTAGGCAAATTGTCACTTTGTCCTTTCACGAAGCCTTCTTCCATTATGGTGACATTAAAACAAAACTCGAGTTAAAACTACACTGTACAACTACAAATGGCGCGAGAGCCTTGGTGCGGCTAAGTATTTAAACATAATTTATGGTGTAGCGATCACAGGCAAGAGCCGTGACGTCACAGACCAAAGACGTTCCGCGCTAAAATACATAAATTTAAATAATCTATTTCTCAGTCATTTATTGATGGATTTTCCAAATTTTTTCACTGATTTATCAGTTTTGCTCTATATTTTAATTCTATCGTGTCAAATATAGTATTATCAACATCACTAAACTAGTCCAATGGACTAGTAAACAGAACCAGTAAAACAGAAGCGGTTTGGAGTCCTGAAAGGATTTCACTCTCTCCACTCATCCAAACTGAGAACACAAATTTGTCTAGGCCTCGTTCTCATCTCACAATTTCGTCTTTTATTGACGAATGCAATCCACAGCAGGCAACTTGCAGTCGACACTATTCTGCTCGACTCTCAATCGACACGTCGGCGTCGCAACCACATTAGAAATACTTTTGATTCATTTCGTGTGAAATTAATATCTACTATTTGCTTTCGATTCGTCAAAACTTAGTCATTCCTATAAGTCCTTTTTGTTTCAAACATTCACTGGATTTTATTATTCAGATATATTAGGTATACAACTTTGCTTCCGTCGTTTTGCTATACTGCAATAGTTGCTGTAGTGGTAAGTGGTAGTCGACATAAATGGATAGTAGATGCCATCCAATAAGCTTAGGTATTTGTAAACATAACGCCATCGAAATATTAGTCGATTTGTGTCTGTATTATAAATTCATTCTCGATTACACATTTCAGTTTATGAGCCAAATTCTCGTCATTTGCGGTAGGTTTCACTTTTCTGCTCTAATATGAAGAAATCTGCGGCTGAGGCTCATCGAATGCTCTCAAATACCTATCGCGAGGCTGCTATCAGTGAAAAAACGTGTCGAGAGTGGTTTCAACGCTTCAAAAACGGTGATTTTGACGTCGAAGACCAGGATGGCAGTGGAAGAGAGAAGGTTTTCGAAGATGCAGAATTGGGGGCATTACTTGATCTAGACTCGTGTCAAATGCATCAAGAATTGGTAGGATCATTGGGAGTGACGCAACAAGCCATTTCAAAACGCTCGAATGTCATGGTAACGATTCAGAAATAAGGGAATCTGTACGAGTTGAAGCCGAGAGATGTTGAACGCCGTTTGTTTGCTTGTGAACAGCTGCTTGCAAGGCAAAGACTGAAGGGATTTCTGTATCGCATTGTGACTAGCGATGAAAAATAGGTTCATTGCAATAATCCCAAGCGCAGATTTTTATGGGGTTATCCCGGCCATGCATCACAGGCGAACGTTATCGAACGCAATTAAGAGAGTCATGATAAAGTTATTTTACAGCATGACAATGCTCGACCCAATGTTGCGAAGAGGTCAAGACATACTTGGAAATGTTGAAAAGGGAAGTCCTAACCCACCTGCCGTATTCTCCAGACGTTGCTTCCCCGGACTATCACTTGTTTCGATTAAAGGCACACGGCCTGGCTGACGAGCACTTCGGGTTTTATGACTAAGTGAAAAATTGGGTCGATTCGTGGATCTCTTTAAAGATGACCTGTTCTTTCAACGCGGGATTCGTACTCTGCCCGGAAGTAGTGGAAGTAAATAGTGGCCAACGATGGACAATACTTTGAATCATGAATGTATAACCAGTTTTTTCACAATAAAGCCTCGAATTCCGGAGAAAACGGCGGAAGCAAAGTTGTACGCCTATGTAGTTTCTTGTGTACCCTTTTTTTCTAATTAACGTTAGTTCAGTTACTTCTGCTTCATTCTTCAGTTGAATTAATTCCATTCCATTAGATATCCATAAGAATAACAGCATCGAAAGATTATTTGTATTATTCACATACTACATTACAGGTTATTAACACAAGTTTGAAGTTCAGTAGCCCGATGCGCAAGGGCACCAAATCCCCGCTCCACCTGAATACATTCCTGGCGCAGTCGCGCATTACTCACATCTCATATTTACCATCCAAAACACATAATATATATCTGCTGGATAAGCCTCGAATTTCGGAAAAAAAACGGCGGAAGCAAAGTTGTACGCCTATGTAGTATCTTGTGTAGTCTGTTAATAATAATCAATAAGTTTTTTTTCTAATGAACGTCAGTTCAGTTACTTCAGTTTCATTCTTCAGTTTAATCAGTTCCATTCCATAAGAATATCAGCATCGAAAGATTATTTGTACTAGTTTAACGTCTGTATATTCACATAGTAAATCAATTTCACGGCATTCTGACAATTTTTCAATTCTGGAAAAAGCACCTCCCCGAGCGGGACTCGAACCCGCAACCTCCGAATTACTAGTCCGAAGCTCTCGCCTTTGAGCTATCGAGGAAGTTGAAGATTCTCCGCAATGAGGAACCACCAATCCCAGAATTTAGTGTTAATATAATGTTATAAAGATTGTAAGAAAGTTTTGTATGTGGGTCAAATAAACATTTTAATTATTATTATTATATTATATATGCTTTACAAACTATATACATCCATATTAACACTCAATTCTGGGATTGGTGGTGAAATTAATTTACTATTATTTGTACTATTCACATACTACATTACATGTTATGGGCCCAGTCACACAAGTTTGAAGTTCAGTAGCCCGATGCGCAAGGGCACCAAATCCCCGCTCCACCTGAATACATTCCTGGCGCAGTCGCGCATTACTCACATCTCATATTTACCATCCAAAACACATATATCTGCGGGATTACAAAGAACAATTATTTATTCGATTCCGATGAACCACCCGCGGTCGGCCGGTGCTAAATTATCAGATTTGTGTCAACGTCGGCCGGCAAAGCGACGGGCACACGGGCGTAAATTGCCGCACGGCGTACGGTAGAGGGGGGGCAGAAGGGGGCGCAGCTAAAGGATAATGCACGCGCCCGCAAGTCAAACAATCGTCGGTCGCCGAGACGGATCGTTTCCTTTCCGCCTTAAATTGTTGGATTTAAAATGATCTATTTGTCGAGTTCAAGAGCTGTTCGATCGCGGAGGGCACTGACGGTGTCGCCAAGCATAAAGTGCGGAGAAACTGAGGTACTAAAATCCGAAATACATAGACGTACAACTTTCCTTCCGCCGTTTTTTTTTTTTTCAAAATTCGAGACTTCATTGTGAAAAACTGGTTATACATTTATAATTCATATAATATTGTACATCGCTGGCCACTACTTCCTTCCATCTTAACGGCAGCGTACGAATCCCGCGTTGAAAAAACTTTTAAAGCGATCCACGAATCGACCTTATTTTTTACTCATTCATAAGATCGGAAGTGCTGGTCAGCCTGGCCGTGTGCCATTGAACAAAACAAGTGATAGTCCGGGGGAGCAACGTCTGTAGAATACGGCGGTTGGAATAGGACTTCCCACTTCAACGTTTCTAAGTATGTCTTGACCACTTTCGCAACATGGGGTCGAGCATTGTCATGCTCATGGCACTTTATCATGTTTCTCGTTATATTGCAGCCGTTTGTCTTTCAATGCTAGGCTCAAACGCATTAACTGCGTTCGATAACGATCGCCTGTGATCGTTTCAGTCGGATTTAGCAACTCATAATACAATACGCCGAGCTGGTCTTACCAAATACTGAGCAATATTCACGTAACCGTGAATATTTAGTTTGGCTGTCGACGTAGAAGCATGGCCGGGATATCCCCATGATATTCTGCGCTAAGGATTTTCATAATGAACCTATTTTTCGTTTCCAGTCACAATGCGATGCAAAAATCCCATCCGTCTTTGCCTTCCAAGCAGCTGTTCACAAGCAAACAAACGCCGTTCAACATCTCTCGTCTTCAACTCGTACGACACCCAATTTCCTGGTTTATGAATCATTCCCATGACTTCCAGGCGTTTTGAAATGGCTTGTTGCGTCACTCCGAATGATCCTACCAATTCTTGTTGCGTTTGACACAAGTCTTGATCAAGTAATGCCTCTAATTCGAAAACCTTCTCTCTTCCACCGCCATGCTGGTCTTCGACGTCAAAATCATCGTTCTTGAAGCGTTGAAACCACGTTCTTTAACTATTAGCGGACTCGCCATAGATATTTGAGAGCATTCGAGGAGCTCAAAAACAAATAAACTTGTGTGTATTCGTTCAGGAGTTCACCTCTGAGCAATGGATTGTTCACTTTTTCGGGCCATTCCAGAGTTTAGTACCTTAGCCACCTGTACCTATGAAATTAATATCAATATTAAAATATACGTATATCATGGCTGGGTGATCAAATTTTCAAGATGTGTTGTTGGAATGCACGTATTTTGATGATGAATTGATGATAGAATTCGAAAATTTTCGGATGCGGAATGATTGTTCGTTATCATTTGTTGGAAAGCAGAAATTATATATGGGTGTGGATGTAATATACGAATCATTCGAGAGTCAACTGTTATCATGTCTTAATAACTGTACGTGCAACAACTTCTGCATAACTTAGAAATGAATTATCACACTTATATTTGCTTCTCAGTTCTTCTTGAGTACGTCATAACCTCACATTTGTCTATGTCTGATATAATTATATTTTCATTGCTACACCTTAATACAAGCATCGACTGAAGCTGCAGGTTTATGCAATCCAGGATATTTCTGATAACAGAAAAGAGCTTCAGGTCATCCACAAAACAAAAGTTTCGTTGAACTGATTTTTTCAAGAAAATCTTATATAACAAGGAGAAATAATAGCAGTCCAATATTCGAACCCTGCGGAAGTCCAGATGCTGATGAAGGAACTAACATCATTGTAAGCTACAAAATGAATACGTGCTGTAAAATAGAACCAAATGAATTCAATCGCGCTTTTCTCAAAACTTAGATGCGATAATAATATATGCAGCAATACATCGCGATAGATTTTGATTGTTCAACTTTTATCGTCCAATCGTTCCGAAACAAATCGTGACATAAAAATGTTTAAAAACAAATTAACAATATGAAAACTCCACGCCTCACGTATCAACACCTTCGTTTCTTACCAAACGCC